>NW_023596528.1:37265-108816 GCF_011947565.3 Pollicipes pollicipes
CCCCCCGCTTACGAAGAAGTCCGCGAATTCCGGCCACTTTATTTTCAGATTCTTTTTTTTACTGGTACAATGGAATAGTGCACCAGCTTTAGCCAACTACATTTCAAGATGTCAATTTTCTTTTACTTTCATGTGTTTAACTTGAAGATTTGGCAGCTTGAAGTGTTCCTGAATTCGTGCGTCTGAAAATACAGGTTATGTGGGCCCGAAGCGAGGGCTTGGGTGCCCCTTCCGCCCAAGCAGCGGAGGCACGGCCCCATCTCCGCCCTCTGGATCTGCCATTGTTCGTATACTGGTTTTACAAACGTGGGGCAAGAGCGGTCATTGGTCAAACTTAGCTGGCATGGCAAAATGCAAGCTTCCGCTCCGGCTACACACGGCATCAACTGTCCCACCCAACGCAAACCGGTGCACGTCTGCAGCCTTGTTCGTGTGCATAGAAGCGTCAGTGTATGACAGTCACTGTCCGAGGTCGGCTGGTCGGTCTGCTGATGGCTGGGTTGGGCAATGACGCCGGAGCAAGGGGTCAACGTGTCAGTGGGGGGGGGGGGGGGGGGGAGGGGGGGCGTGTCTCTGAAGTACTGGGGCGGGCGGTGTCTGTTTATGGAACGCTTCTCAAGTGTCAGGTGCCTGCAAGTGGGATTTCAGGCATGCGTGGCATCATCTGACTGGACCGTGTCTGCACGCAATGCATACATGAATGCATACACATAAGGATTTCTGTATGTATGTGTGTACGCATGTGCGCATGTATGTATTTATGTAAGTGCGTGCGTGCGTGCGTGCGTGTGTGTGTGTGTGTGTGCGCGTGCGCGCGTGCGTGCGTGCGTGCGTGCGTGCGTGCGTGCGTACGTGCGTGCGTGCGTGCGTGCGTGCGTGCGTGTGTGTGTGTGTGTGTGTGTGGTGTGTGTGTGTGTGTGTGTGTGTGTGTGTGTGTGTGTGTGTGTGTGTGTGTGTGTGTGTGTGTGTGTGTGCGCGTGCGCGTGCGCGTCACTGACTTGCGTTGGGTTATTGTCTCCAAGGACCACGACTGCGTTACTGCCCACACCACGCTGCCACCGTGTTGTGCATGCTAGCCGTCTCTCTCCCCCAGTCCAGGCCAATGGCCGGCCCTGCTGTCTAATGCGCACCCCGACCCTAGCCTTGAAGCCAGCCCTGAGAGACTAACCCTGATCTGAGAGACGCAGTGCACGCCGCCGCCGCCGGTGACGTCAACGCAGAGCCAGCGCAGCTCCTCCTCGACGTACACCTCGGCCCAGTGGTCGACGGCGGCGCGCGCCGGCCGGCCGCCGCCCGGCTCCGGCTCGCTGGAGCTGCTCAGCACACGCCGGTCTCGTTCGCCTCGGAAGGACGGCCCGGCCGGCTCGTAGTCATCGGACGAATCGGACGGCAGCCGAGGTCGGCGCTTGCCCTTGCGCTCGAAGCCCGCTCTGGTGGCCGCTGCTGGAACTGACGCCGACGCCGCGCCTTTCTTCGGCTTCGGCTGGCTTGCTGAGGTGGCCTTCCTGGTGCCTGTGCTCGCCTTAGCGCCGTCCCGCTTCGGCGTTTTGCCGCTCGGCTCCTTTTTCACCTTGGGTGCAGACTTGGGCGGCGTGGCAGTCGCGGACACGGCGGAAACGGGGGCCGGCTTCAGAGGAGACGGCTGCAGCGACATAACCAGACGGCAATCGACTCCGATGGCCCGCAGTATCAGCACGAACAGGCACACCAGCTCCAGCGAGGTGGACGCCTTCTTCAGCCGCAGCCGACTTTCCAGTGTGCGGAACACATCTTCCGAGGGCTTCTGACCGTCGGCGGCCGACTCCAAGGGAACCTTCTCGCGAAACCACTTGAGGAACTTTTCCACGTAGGTCAGGGACACGCGCTTCGGGGGGTACGCATATTTCGAAGGTAGCATGGACATGGCACAGGCCAGCATGGTCTCTGAGTTGAGCAGCGAGTTGATCTGCAAACTCCGTGACAGCAGGCAGAGCAGGTGCGTCTTGTGAATGAGCACCTGAACCTCACGTCGAACACGACTGATCTGGCGCTTCAGGTGCGCCTCTACGTCAAACACTTTCTTCTTCTTCTTTTTCAGCAAGGCCATCTCAGAAGGCAGGGTGACCTCCACAAAGCCTTTGGTGGCCAGGTCGGAGGAGTGGGCCGCGTTCCCCACGGCCTCCCAGTCCGAGTCGTCCGACACGACAGCCTCCTCCGCACTGGGCCCCTCGCCCAGTCGAAGCAATGCGGCAATATCCCCTCCAGCTGGGCTGGGATCGCATTTTGGCACCAGCTCAGATGGCTTATGGCGTGCCTTGCGCACCTGCTTTTTTGTTTGTCCTGCATGAGATGCTTTTTCCTGCAGGCACTCACGTTTTCTTTTATCAGATAGGCCACTGATGTTGTGGTGGTCTTTTTCAGGCTGTTTCTCCTGGCTGTGTTTCTTTCTAGATTGCTTCTTACAAGATTGTTCTCCTGAACCAGCATGACTGTTCTGGCTAATATGGGAAGTGTCTTGACCATGTGCCTGCTTTTGTTTGGTACATCCTTGGTTGATGGAGCCTTTGTTTGCCCCCTTCCCTAGCCTTGGTGGTTTACTTTTTAATTGTGTGTTTACTCCTCCATTTTCCTCACTTGGCTTCCTCTTGACAGACAAGGGATGGGGCTGCCTCCCTGGACGTTCCCGCATAAGTCTTGCCAATTTCTTTGCAGGACTTAGCTGACCAGACAATGAATGAGCATCACCTGATCTGGGGCATGTCAATTCTGGGGTGTGAGGAGCATGTTGAAATTTCTTAAGCTGCCTGGAACGTGGTTTGGCCTGGCCTTGCACCTGCAGCATAACTTCACTGGCACTGAGGGTTGACCTTTTGGGAGGCATGTTATGACTACTTCATCAAGATTCTGAAATAAACAAGATCACATTTTAGGGACAACTGCTCCATTGCATTGCAGTTGTTACACAAAGTTGGAAAAGTGGTCCACCGCAGAAAACACACCACAATACATATTGAGGAGCATATTCAGTCATAAAACCAGTTACATGAGCAAGAGTTTGCAGCACTAAAATATCACACACATGTTTTGGCCTAAGGAAGAAAAGAAAATACCTTCCCACACAGCAAACAGCAAAAAACTGGTCCCTCATGGCAATAATGATGCTGACAAGCCACAATCTTTGTCAACATAATATATTAGCAATGTTACAAGTCATGATTCAACATAACTCTTGATCACATCCAGTCAAAATATCTTTTAACTTGCTGATGATAATCTGGTAGCTTAAACATTCCAGTGATTCTGTCAGTTATGTAATAAATACTCAGACTATGTTAGGGTAAGTTAGAATCTGCAGTGAATTCATGTGAGAACAATGAAGATTGGCACAATGTGGCACAAATGGGTCCTGGCAAATAATATGATAACAAAAATACCAAAATATGATGGAAGAAATATGGCATTGTAGAAGGCAATGGCATTTTCATATTGCTGCTAAGTTGAAATCACACTACATATAGGCAGGCAAGGGTTTATTTGATGCAATATCAACAAAGTGTGGCAAGGAGAGAGGGAAAGCTGAACAGTTTGACATTATGCTCAAGTGTGGTTACAAATAAAGCTGATTTTTTTAAAAAGTGTTGACAGCAGCCAGGATTCCCACCTAGCTCAACAAGTGCCTAGCCAAGAAAATCATTGAAAAATAGTCAAGAGTAGTCAGCTTGACAACAGCTGATTAGTCACAGATGCTTACAGTTGATTGTAATGCAAGGAAACATGCATCTGTATCAGTCTGGATGGCTTTTGATGAGATATATATATATATATTATATGGCCTAAGGAAGAAAAGAAAATACCTTCCCACACAGCAAACAGCAAAAAACTGGTCCCTCATGGCAATAGTGATGCTGACAAGCCACAGTCTTTGTCAACATAATATATTAGCAATGTTACAAGTCATGATTCAACATAACTCTTGATCACATCCAGTCAAAATATCTTTTAACTTGCTGATGATAATCTGGTAGCTTAAACATTCCAGTGATTCTGTCAGTTATGTAATAAATACTCAGACTATGTTAGGGTAAGTTAGAATCTGCAGTGAATTCATGTGAGAACAATGAAGACTGGCACAATGTGGCACAAATGGGTCCTGGCAAATAATATGATAACAAAAATACCAAAATATGATGGAAGAAATATGGCATTGTAGAAGGCAATGGCATTTCCATATTGCTGCTAAGTTGAAAAGTGGAATTAAGCATTCTGGTTTGCATATCTTTGAATGGAAATAACATGAGCATCCAGAGCTATTGTTATAATTTTACAGTCATATATGCATGCATGCTTTGCAGCTTTCATTGGACTGATACAGAAACCTGGCCAGTTTGAAGTGTTGCAAGCCTGTGCTGATGGTACAGAGTCAGTTAGTGTCCTGAGACCCTTGCCAGTCTAGACAACCAGATCCAATGTTTGTTCAATACTGTTCAAGTTGGAGCAGATGTGTGCAGTGCACTACATATCCTAGAAAGGGTGGTAAAGCCCTGAATGATCAGAGGATATTCATAAATCACACTACATATAGGCAGGCAAGGGTTTATTTGATGCAATATCAACAAAGTGTGGCAAGGAGAGAGGGAAAGCTGAACAGTTTGACATTATGCTCAAGTGTGGTTACAAATAAAGCTGATTTTTTTAAAAAGTGTTGACAGCAGCCAGGATTCCCACCTAGCTCAACAAGTGCCTAGCCAAGAAAATCATTGAAAAATAGTCAAGAGTAGTCAGCTTGACAACAGCTGATTAGTCACAGATGCTTACAGTTGATTGTAATGCAAGGAAACATGCATCTGTATCAGTCTGGATGGCTTTTGATGAGATATATTGTCATTTTATTGTCATATTGTCAGAAGAAGCATGCATGCAAAAATCTGCTGCAGGGTGAAGATCAACAGCAGCTTAAAATGTATATTCCATACTTGTATGGGGTTTTAAACTGAAATAGCCATCTTCCAGACCTCTTGGTGCTGTTCATGACCCTGCCCTTTCAAAGACCTAAGCCCCTCTAGTTTCTGAGCTATACACCCGTGAAAATGGGGAAAGGTATATTAGGTAGAGTATTTCAAAGTCACCCTGGCATTTATGACATACTATTACTCAAATCCTATGGCCATGCTGCAACTGCCAACAAAAATATAACTGTTGAGGGTTGCTACCTGACATTCATGAGCAGGATTTCCAGGTGTAATGGTAGTCAACTGGGTAGCATTCAATGTTGTGCAAGGTGCAATGACATAACCAATCCATGCCATATTGAGGAGCATATTTCATAAACAGCAAATTGTGCCATTTCAAGCAGTCTGTTCCACCTGAAAACCAAAATACTAGATATAAGGGAGCTTGTTTCATTGCATCTGATGCTTACTACAATATCTTCAATGTCAAACATTCCTTTTAATATTAAACACTCATTTTCATTATTTTTGATGGACTGGTTTTCATGTGTCCTTTCCCCAAAGATTGTTTGGCCAGATGACACAGTTCCTGTCCTGGTAACTCATTTATAAACCCAACATTATCATGCATCTCATACGTCAACTACTGCACTTAACTCAAAGTGGGTCAAAGCATCTCATGTTCACCAACTGGCACCCGAAGGTTGGATGCACTACTTTCACAAGGCTCACAGATCGTTGCCGGGCAAAGATCTCTCAAAGGTAGGCTGTTGATACCCAATACTATGCGTGCTGGGCGACCACTTGCCAGCAACTACCGCGCTTGCGCGTTGACTCCTAAGATCATCAAAATGCAGGCCGCACCAATACAGTCGCTATCGGCGAATCATTACAGTCAGCTCACCGCCCATGCTCCCAATTACACACAGATAATCAGTGCTCACCTCCTGAAGCCGAAAAATCCCGAGCTTTGCAATGAAATCCAATACTCACAGAGGGTTGCGAATCGTTATGTAACAATCCTGGGAATTTCGCGGGAACCCCCGTCCCCACAGTCGAGATTTCAAGGCCAAGAGCCGTGTGGTGCCACCCACGGGCTCTTTCTGGTTTTAGAGTCCATGTTTCTGTACACCTCTGGGGAAATTTAGCCCTTCTACGCATATCTGCAGCGAAGCAAGGCTGCGCTCCGAAGCCTGTTCATGGTTTTGTGCACAATCGTATCTAAACCGATTTTTACAAATGGAATCGCTTGGAAAACAACACGATTGCTGATAGCACTATAGTCGAGCGCATGTTAGACGAACGTTGATTTGTTGTTAGTGGCTCCCAAGGTTCGCAAAACGAGCGTGCATTATGAAAGGAACAGCTATCTTCAGATTCTTGTCACAGGTGCGCCGTTTACCAAAAACAAACTTAACCCAAAAGTCGATCAGCAAGACGCGAGGTCGTACGCAGGGCAAGGCGTCGACTGTCACTTCTTGCCCGAACTTTGGAAGGGTCGTGTTGTGGGCGGGCTTCAGCCTGACGTTTAGTCATTTGTTTTCGCGTATCGGTGAGTACGTTGGATCAACTTGCTGGAGTTGCTGCGAGGGACGGAGGGCCGGTCTGTTAAAGGTGGCAGGCAGTCGACGAGATATTTCGGAAAAGTTTGATCATGCCGTGTATGACATCCCGTACTGATACCCATACCCATACCGATGGATTCTTGTTACCTTGGCCCTGTACATTTTGGCTTTTTTTTACTTGGGTACCTGTATTGCCGACGGTGGGGAGAGAGCTACGCTGGCTGCAGGGTTCCTGTACTGCCATGATGGAGAAATGCTGTTCGGTATCAGCCGACGTAGTGACGTCACTGAAAATGGGTTTGCATCGATCTGGGTTCTTTTGGGCCGACTGAAGGCTACAAGGCATTTGCTAGCGATATGATGTCACTGGTATTCGACTGGATATGTGACGTCACTGGTTGTGAGGCTTTAGGGCTCTTTTGGGTGCAATGAATGCCGTAAAGCATCACCTGACGATATGTCGTCGCTGGTATTCAATGAAACATCAGGCGCAACGGGCCTTATTCCATCTTTACCTTTCGTACCTGTCTGCTGCAAGCATTTGCGTGCCGAATAAAAGCTTGACCGAATCACCTGAATGTGTGACGTCACCAATCACCACTTGATACGAGTGTACTTAGGCCCCACGGCCGCGGTGTATCATGTTCCGTGAAATATCACTGGGTATCGTGACGTCAGTGATATTCGACTAAATATTGGTCGCAACAGGTCAAGGTTCATTTTTAGCTTCATACCTGTCTACTGCAAGCACAGGCGTGATGAATAAAAGCTACCAAATCACGTGAGTGTGTGACGTCACTGGTCATGCATTTTTATGGATCTTTGGGGGCCAACTGAGGGCCGTAAAGCATAGCCTAATGATGTGACGTCACTGGCATTCGACTGTGTGTGATGTCACTTGTGATCAGATTTTACGGCCTCTTTTGGGCCGACGAAAGGTCATACTACATTAACTGAAGATGTGCCGTCACTGGTATCCGAATACAATTCAGGCGGCCATGGCCATGCTCCATCTTTGCCTTTGGTACCTGTCCATTGCAAGTATTTGAATGCTGAAGGAAGGGTCTGCCGAATTACCTGAGTGTGTAACGTCACTAACCATTAATTTGTATAGACTGTTTTGAACCCACTGTAAGCCATACCACATCAGCTGACCATATGACGTCACCGGTTTTCGTCTAGGTGTCATGCGCAACAGGCCATGCTCTATCTTTGCCTTTCGTACCTGTTTACTGCAAGCTTTCGCGTGCTATATCAAGGTGATGCTGAACCATCTGAGTGCGTGACGTCACTGGTCATGAGTTCATACAGGTTCACTTGGGCAGCCCAATGCAACAAAGCATCATATCCTGTAAAGCATCGCGGGATGATATGACGTCACTGGTATTCGACTCAACATCAGGCGCAACAGGCCATGTTCCATCTTTACCTTTCGTACCTGTCTACTGCAAGCATTCGCGTGTTATATCACGTCGTTGGTTAAGAGTTCTTACGAGCTCTTTTCAACCCCCTATATGGTATAATGCTTCAGTTGACGATATGATGTCACTGGTGTTCGACTTAGCATCAGGCACAACATGTCATGTTCCATCTTTGCTTTTCGCACCTGTTAAAGTATTGGCGAGCCTAATGATGGCTCTGCCGAATCACCTGAGTGCGTCATCATGAGTTTTTACAGGCTATTGTTGGCCGGGAAAGCCATTAGGCATCATCTAACGATATGTCGTCACTGGTAATCCACTAAGTGTGTGACGCCATTGGTCATGAGTTTTCCCGCGCCTTTTTGGGCCGACTTAAGGCCATTAGGCATCAGGTAACGATATGACGTCACTGGCATTCAATTAAGCATCAGATACAATATGTCATGTTTCATCTTTACCTTCCGCACCTATCTACTGCAAGTATTCGCGCGCCACATAAAGGCTCTGCCCAATCACCTGAGCGTGTGGTGTGACTGGTTATGAGTTTACGCGGGTTTACCCGGGCTGACTGAAGGACATCAAGCATCATCTGGCGATGTGACGTCACTGGTATTCAACTTAACACCAGGCGCGACAGGCCATGTTCGTCTTTACCTTTCGTACCTGTCTATTGTAAGCATTGACATGCTTAAGGAAAGCTCTGTGAAAGCTCCTGAGTGTGTAATGTCACTGGTCATGAGTTCTTTACGGGATGCTTTTTTGTACCTATAGGGTACAAGACATCAGTTGACGATATGACATCACTGGTATTTGACTTAATCTCAGGCGCAACAGGTCATGTTCCATCTTTGCCTTTCGCACCTCTATACTGCAAGTATTCGCGCGCTACATAAAGGCTCTGCCGAATCACCTGAGCATGTGGTGTAACTGGTCATGAGTTTACGCGGGCTTACTCGGGCTGACTGAAGGACATCAAGCATCACCTGACCATATGACGTCACTGATATTCGGGCTGTGGCCCAGACTTATGGCCGCTAGGCGGCGCCCTTGATTATTATTTAGCCATCAGGGCATTCCGGACCGTAGCTGCTCAGGGGCGCATCCTGTGATGTCGGGCGGAATAGCTTTGCATATACGTCGGTTTGTGGGCTGGGATCACCTTTGTTTTGTGTTTACGTTTGTTCAAAATTTTAGTCGTTGAAACAGCCCGTTGCGTTTGAAGTTGTTACTTAATGGTGCGCACAATAAAATTAGTGTGCTTAACTATGGTGCATCTCCCACCTCTGCTGCGGAACTCCGTAGCCGTAGGTGGCCAGGTGACCTCCTACCAACTGATGATCAGTGACGTCACATACTCAGGTGATTCGGCGGAGCCTTCATATAGCACGCGAATATTTGCAGCAGCCAGGTACGAAAGGCAAATATGGAGCATGACCTGTTGCGCCTGATGTTTAGTCGAGCACCAGTAACGTCATGTCATCAGCTGATGCATTATAACCTAAAATGGGTTCAAAGGAGCCCGTAAAAAAACTCGTGACCAGTGACGTCACACATTAAGGAGATTCGACGGAGCCTTCATTCAGCACGTCAATACCTTTAATAAACAAGTACAAAAGGTAAAGAAAGTACGTGGCATGTTGGACCTGATGTTAAGTCGAATAACAGTGACGACATATCATCCTGTGATGCTTCGCGGGAGGTGTTGCTTTGTGGCCTTGGGCGGCCCAAGTGAATCCGTATGAACTCATGACCAGCGACGTCACCCACTCAGATGATTCGTCTGGAGTTTAGTCGATTACCAGTGACGTCATATCGTCAGCTGATGCTTGATGTCCGTCAGTCAGCCCGAGTAGACCTGCACAAACTCATGGCCAGTTACGCCACACGCTCAGGCGAATCGACAGAGTCTTTTTGTAGCGCACGAATACTTGCAGTAGGCAGGTGCGAAAGGTAAAGATGAAACATGGCTTATTGCAACTGATGTTAATTCGAATACAAGTGACGCCATAACGTTATCTGATGCCTAATGACCTGAACTCGGCCAAAAAAGGCCCGTAAAAGCTCATGACCAGTGACGTCACACACTCAGTGGATTACCAGTGACGTCATTTCGTTAGATGATGCCTTATGGCTTTCGCTCAGCCAAAAATAGTTGGTAAAAATTCATGACCAGTGACGTCGCACACTCAGGTGACTCGGCAGAGCCATCATTTAACGCACCAGTACTTTACAGGTACGAAAGGCAAAGATGGAACATGACCTGTTACGCCTCATGTTAAGTCGAACACCATTGACATCATGTCGTCAACTGATGCATTTTTCCCTATAGAGGGTTCCAAGGAGCCAGAAAAAACTCATGACCAGTAACGTTACACACCCAGGAGACTCGACAGAGCCTTCATTCAGCACGTCAATACTTGTAATAGACGGGTACGAAAGGTAAAGATAGAACATGGCCTGTCGCGCCTGATGTTAAGTCGGACACCAGTGACGTCATATCATCAGCTGATGCATTATGCCGTTTGGGGGTGCAAAAGGTCCCGTAAAAAGCTCTTGACCAGTGACGTTACTTACTCAGGAGACTCGACAGAGCCTTCATTCAGCACGCCCATACTTCCAAGAGACAGGTACGAAAGGTAAAGATGGAACATGGCCTGTCGCGCCTGAAGTTTAGTCGAATACCAGTGACGTCATATCGTCAGCTGATGCTTGATGTCCTTCAGTCAGCCAGAGTAAACCCGCGTTAACTCATAACTAGTTACACCACACGCTCAGGTAATTCGGCAGAGCCCCTGTGTCGCGCGAATACTTGCAGTAGATAGGTGCGAAAGGTACAGACGAAACATGGCTTAGATGGAGCATGGCCTGTTGCGCATGATGTCTAGTCGAAACCCAGTGACATCATATCGTCAGCTGATGCCTTGTGGCCTATAGTAGGCTCAAAAGAGTGTGCAAATTAATGGTCAGTGACGTACACACTCAGGTAATTTGGCAGAGCCTTCCACGGCAATGCTTGCAATGGACAGGTACCAAAGATAAAGGTGGAACATGGTCTGTCGCGCCCGAAGTTCATTCGAATACCAGTGACGTCACATCTTCAGTCATTGCCGTATGACCTTTCGTCGCCCCAAAAGAGGCCGTAAAACCTCATGACCAGCGACACGCACAGTCGAGTGCCAGCGACGTCACATCGTTAGCTGATGCTTTATGGTCTTCAGTTGGCCGCACAAAAAATCCGCCAATACTTGCAGCAGACATGTACGAAAGGTATAAATGGAGCATGACCTGTTGCCTGATGTTCAGCCAAATACCAGTGACGTCATGTCGCCAGCTGATGCCTAACGGCATTTCGTCGGTCCTATAGGGCCCGTGGAAACCCACGGCCATTGACGTCTTACAGTCGTATAGCAGGGACGTCGTTAGCTGACACCTTGTGGTCTTCAGTTGGCCGAAAAGCACCGTTGGAACTCATGGCCAGTGATGTCACACACTCAGGTGGTTCGGCAGCTTTTATCCAGCACGCCAATGCTTGCAGTAGACAAGTACAAAGGTAAAAATGAAGCACGGCCTGTTGCGCCCAGTTTTTATTCGAATACCAGTGACGTCACGCTATCCGGTGATACTTTGCGGACCACGACACACCGTGGTCGTGAGGCCTAAGTGCACTCGTATGAAGTGATGATTAGGGACGTCACACATTGGGGTAATTCGGTCAAACCTTTATGCGGCACGCAAATGCTTGCAGCAGACAGGTACGAAAAGTAAAGATGGAACGAGGCCGGCCGCGCCTGATGTTCAATCGAATACCAGTGACGACACATGGCCAGCTGATGCATTACGGCATTCAGTGGACCCAAAAGAGCCTTACACACTCACGACCAGTGACGTCACATACCCAGCCGAATACCAGTGACACCATGTCACAAGCAAAAGCCTTATGGCCTTCAGTCGGCCCGAAAGAACCCCGATCCCGATCGATGCAAACCATTTTCAGTGACGTCACAATGTTAGCTGATGCCTCACAGCTTTTGCCCCGCACGACAATACTCGAAACCCTGCAGCTAGCGTAGCTCTTCCCTCCGTCGGCCATACAGGTACCCAAGTAAAAAATTACCTACATTTTTATGGTTCTTGATGCTGCTTGATGCGCTATAATGTTGTGACCGCGCGCAGTAATCGCGCTGGTGTCGCGGCTGCTGTGTGTGTGCGGCGCTCGGGGGCTCGCCATCGTAATTATAAAAAAATTGAAGGTAAGTGCATGAATCTACCCGTTTTGTGATTATTACGATATGTCCTGCCTTAAACACGACGAATGGTCTACAATTATTTTTTTCTAACCTTAGGTAGGAAAGTACACCCTGACCTAGGCCAGGGCCGACAGGCCTAAGGGTCTTTTATAATTCCTGATCACCACAAGGTAAGGTAAGGTATGCCTCATGGCACAGCCAGCTTCTCTGCTTGGGGCAGGGCTAATATAACTTGATGGCTGTGGAGTGAGAGTGGTCTCTGATGTTTCTCACAATCTTGCTTACACTGATCGCCTATTAAATACACTTACTGTCCGGCTCGAGGTCAGCCAAAATCACACTGAACGTTTCATCCAACATTTTACATTACCTCTGAACATCACTAAGTTTACAAATTTAGAGCAGAGATGCAGGATGCAGAGAGTGCCGGTCGAGGGCTTTAAGTCGGACTGGACCGATGTCAGCAGCATCCGGCAAGGATTAGTGCTTGGACCAGTGCTGTTCATAATTTTCATGAACGATCTGCCAGAACAAGTGCCTGCCAGAACAAGTGCGAAGCTGGTCAAAATGTTCGCGGATGACACCAAGGTGTACTGTCGTGTCCTGAGGCCCCTGACTAACACCTCTACAAGGCTGACCTCGACGCCCTGGCCAAGTGGTCACAGGAGTGGCTGCTCCCCTTCAGTGCAGCGAAGTGCAAAATAATGCACATGGGGGACTGCAACCTGAGGCTGATCTACTTCTTGGACGGCGCCGAAATCGCAATCGAGTCCACCGAGAAGGACCTCGGGATCTTCGTGGATTACCGGCTCCAGTTCCACGTGCAAACGGTGGGAGCGATCTCCAAGGCTAACCAGATGCTGGCGGTCGTGAGACGGTCTTTTGCCAACATCGATGCTCGCACGTTGCCATTGCTCTTTAAGATCTAAGTACGTCCGTACTTAGAGTATGGCAATGTCATCTGTGGCCTGTTCGGCAAACTGGACCGGAAATGGCTGGAACGGGTTCAGCGACGAGCTACCCGGCTTGTCTATGAAGTGAGGCGCCAGCCATACCCTGAGAGGCTCAGACTCCTTCAGGTGCCCTCGCTGTGCTATCGTCGTCATAGGGGAGACGTGGTAACAGTGTACCAGCTGTTTCACGGAGGTATGTCGCTGTCGGAAGAGGAGTTCATGACAAGGCACAACTCGGAGGTGACGAGAGGACACCGATGGAAGCTCAGAAAACCTCGAGCTAGGACTCTCGTCCGTCGTAACTCGTTCAGCACGCTGGTTGTCCATGAATGGAATGCTCATCCACACCCGGTTGTGTCATGGACCTCAGTTGAACAGTTCAAGTCTAGGCTTGATATGTACTGGGCTGACATCATGTATGATGTCCCACGCTGAATCTTCCCATAATTTGAGACTGTTTGGTTGCCGAACTGGGAGCCTGACAAAACGGGGACCTACAGGCCTAGTGGCCTTTTATAATTCCTGATCACCATAAGGTTAGGTAGGTAAGGTAAGGAGAGCATGGAAAAATCCCTTACAATGTGAGTAACAAAATTTCATGGTTTCACAGTGGCCTCTTATACTGGCTCATCTGATGTGCTGTTGTTTGCTGCTGGTTTGGCTGTTTAGCACAATGCTGGGAAGTTGGCACCAGCGAAGTGCTTTTTGCGTGTTCAGCTTTTTGTCTGGTCATTTCAATGTAATTGGTGGGTCTTTGGTTATTAGGGTGTTTAAGGATCAGTTGCATACAGGGCCAAACAGTATAAATGGCTGTGATAAATACAACTATGATCTCCTTGGGAAAATAAGTTTGAGATCTTAAAGTGTGGTCAATGCTAGATTTATGAGCAGGTGATGTTGATTACTTGTAGGTAGTGCTTACAGGCATTTTACAACCAGCTGCTGTCCTAGCATGTTTATCAAGGATTTATAATCCAAAAACAAAACAGAGATCATGGTCAGAAAACTTGGAATAGCCATTATTGGTATACTGTTAAAATTTGTTTAACTACATCAGTGGACTATTACTAGCCAGTTCCCCATTATGCAGTGGCATACTGTGCGCCTTTGAGCATTGCCTTGTTTAAGTTTCTTTCTGATCTTATTATGTGTAGTCATATTAGGATGCAACACTGCTAGCTTCCATGAGTTTGTGGGTCTTGGTATAAAGCTGTTAGAGCATGCAGGATTGTTTTATAACCCTATGAAATCAAGATCACCATCTTAATAGATTTTGTAGCCCAAATAGATTGGAAAGCACAAGTAAAAATCATGACTAAAGCATTGTTGGGAAGATAAATATGTCTGCATATTGGTAAAAAAGCAGGCATATATGACCAGAATAGCCTAGACCTTTTTTACAGCTGAGTGATTTGAACTGAATTTTAAGCTGGAACATGCCATCTAAATTTGCAGCTATGTGGATCCTAAGTATAGCTTTGTATTGATGTGTATAGTTATTTGAGATGGACATGCATTGCCTATTCCAGTTGTTATCTACTGGACTTGTAAAGTAGTAATTGCTTGTGAAATACCAGAATGCCTTCTGCATATATATGTGATTGTTCTGACATCAGCCACTTTGTACAAATTGCACCAAAGCCTGGCAAACTAGTCCCAACATAATGAGCTGAACAAGCTGAACTATTTTCACCCAAAACAGTGATGTTAATCTGGTTATTGTGACTAGATTATGTATTGTCTTGCGTAAACTGGTCCCTTAGGACCATATGTATTGTCTTGCGTAAACTGGTCCCTTGGGACCATATGTTAGGTGGGAAATACCAAATTTTACCTGCCCTTTGAAGCATATCTGAAACTGGGAAAAATCTTAGCAATATCATCTTGGAGCTATCATCAGCAACATTTAATGTAACAACAGGCCATAGAAGTGTTTGCAAGCATGAGAACTGGCTTGAAACCTGCAATGAAATGTGTGCTCTGCTCAGTCATGGAAAATGGTTTTATGTGGATAAGAGACATTGTGGTGTGACACAGTTGGTGCATTCTTTGCATTGTATTTTGAAATTACGTCTTACTAAGCAATGAGTGTATTTGTGCTGAAAAGCATGATTCTGAAGTCAAAGGTTTGCCAAATGTTTATTGGATTGTCAAGTGTCTAGTGGATTGTCAAGTGTTTATTCTAAAGGCACTGGTGTGCCCTGAACAAGAAGAATCTTGGTTTTGCTCTGTTATGTTGGTAATGTCTCCGACCTGTATCAGTGACCACGTTTAAGCATTGACATTCTTTTACCATGTGTGATATATGTTGAGGTTGGTTGCTGCTATCCAGTGGCAGATCCAGAGGGTTGGCCATGCCTCCTATCCCCCCACTCCCACTTGGGCCCTGAATAGGCCCATATGCTCTGAGGGCCAGTTCAGCTTGCCAAGCAAACATGTTTTTTTAACTAAAAATGCAACAAAATGAGATGTGTTTGGGCCCCCTGGTGGCCAAGAGCAGCTGTAAGCATAAGTGATCGGTCTTTAAGCAGTTAAAAATAAGTCTTCACTGATTGAGAGGGTAGCGACTGGGTGATTTTAATGTGCATTACGCTGTCCAGAAGCCTGACACTGTTCCTGGGGCCCTATATGTTCCCTTGCAGGGTCAATGTGATCATTAAGGGGCCTTCTACCCTGTCCTTGATCTCTTTGCTTTGGCTCGGAGGGATTTGTGCTGTTGTCGGAAAATTGTAAAAGAGAACTTAGTGGTGTTCTTTAATGTGACATTGGCCGTTGGCTTCGCCGAAATTCAGCTTTCGGTGCCTCCTGGGTTAGGGGACCTATCCAGGACTTTGCTCAGGGTGGAAAGCACAGCATTGTTGTGTCCGTGGAACTTGGTGCTCCCTGAGAGTGGCACTTTTGATCTCTTTGTTATGCCCTCTGGCAATGGGTGCCTCTTAAAAAATAAAGAGGTTTTGCGCTCGAAATGGTAGTTTTGGTGCTCCTCTTTTGAATGGGCCAGTCCTGGATTTCGTGAAGTGGACACTACGAATGTTTAGGTGCCTTTGGATTTCGGTGCCTCTTGAAAATGAAGATTTAGGAGGTGGCCCTGGAATTTTGTGCCTTTCAAAAATAAATGTCTAGGAGGTGGCCCGGCACTTGGCGCCTCCCGAAAATAGCGATTAGAGTGATGGCCCCGGGGTTCAGCTTCTCTTTAAAATAAAGGCTGCGTGGTTCCGACGTGAAGCCTTTTGGCGCCCATTCACCATGACATTTTGGTGCCATGGAGGGGCACCAAGACTTCATGAGTGGCACAAGGGGGTGGGTGGCTTGATCCCAGGCCTCCCCCTGTGGACCTATCCCTTTCTGCACATGTCATTCAACTGAAAGCAGGAGAATGAGGCAATCGAATTTTGCAATCCCAGGGCATTGTCATCACAACTTTCGATAGCGTACCTTCCTGAGCCCAATGGCTGGTTCTCGTAAGAAGAGCCAAACAGCCACTTAAAATCACTGCCTTCCTGCAGCCTTCTGGGGCGGCATGGAGACGGCACCATTTTTAGGCACGTGCGGTGTCCGCTGTGACAGTGGCTGAGGTATTGTGACCATAAAGTTTCTGTTTTTATTCAGAACAAGAATCCGCCTTTGAGCCGAGATAAGATGAAAAATAGTCATATCACATGTTTTCAAGCCTTTGCGTTACAAAAGAAAGACGGACATCTTTATGCCTGAACAGAGACGTGGCTAAGATATCATGAACGCCCATCTGCTGCCCTGTGCTCATCCTCTAGAAAAAGTCTTTGGGATGAATACAGCTTGACATTTAGGTACCGTCAATCAAATCTTTTGTGGTACTAGAATTTGGTTTAACTGGTACTTCCTAGTAAGCTGAAAGTCGTCAACTCATCATAAGAACTGAAGTAATAATGCCAAAAAACAGGAGCTTCGGGCCTTTCTTATGCTAGGTCCAAATTATGGCGAGAACAAACTGGGCAAAATCAGTGAAGGGATGCGTTGGGGAAGGTTCGGAAGGGATGAAGGTTCGAACAGGATGGGGAAGGTTGGTGTGTTCGTCCCCCTCTCTTCCTAATGAAAAGCTCAAGGTTTCACCCCTGAATTGGTTAGTGGAGTGTAAAACTTCAAAGTCACATAGGGCAGGTACAAAGCCTTCTGGTTTTGAAAATAGCTGAAAGCTACCAAATGTAATGTCCTGCAGTAACTGTGGAGTGAGTTACCTAGCAGTTTAGCTCAGACACAGGTCCTATCTGTCATACACGACAGCAGAAGTACCATTCTTGGCAAATTGCATTAAAGGAAATTGTAAAACGACAATCAAATGAGTCGATAGCATCTTTCTGGATAGATAAAATTCATTGGAGGAGCTGTCTGGTCAAAACTGGCGGGTGGTTAACACGTACATATGAGATGAACGGTCTCGTGCCATAACAGCATTGTCGCCTGCTGTAGCCATCACTGGCTTCCATTGTTTTCAGTTCGGCAGGCGCGTCTCGTTCGAGATGGTGTCCCCCACGACTGTGGTGAGTAGCTCGCGCCGGGCTTCCACGCTCCCGGGGACCCACTGCCATGCAGTGCCAATCAGAATGTAATGCTGTGCCCACATTCCAGAGCGTGTGCTCTTGCACAGGTATACCTGGAATTGGCAATGCAGATTAATAATGTGCGTATTTTTCATTTTAGTCTATACAATGAATTGGTTGTCCGCTATTGCATAACTTGGCCACGCGTTTTCGTCACTTAGTCGCAGAGTGCATGGCATTTACTTGAAATATGCTAGGTCGTTTACCCCTGGTCGTCAAAGGTCGTCAAACTATAAGTTTCAGGATCTGCCGGCCCTCCTCATCCTCAATGATGGATAGAGTATCTAAATTGCGCCTAAATGTCACGATACGGCGTCCGTGCTGTTATGTTTTGAACACCATGGTCGTGTTCCACAATTTACATTTTTCGTTGAGAACCGGCGTTGATAGTTGGAACAGATCCGTCAAATGAATCCGCTCTTCACCTGACCATTTTTATTGTTGTTCTCTTTCTAAAATGTGCGTTTTTCTAGTATTCATGACATGACATTTCATTTCATTTTAGATCAAGAGTGTTGGACCGAAGCTTGTGCCGTTCTTCAAGACAGCAGCCGTCTATTTTGTACTCTTTATTCCGGAAGACCGGCCGTCATGGCTGGCGCTGGTGATCAAGTGTCTGCCCATCCTCTCCCTGCTGGTGTTCGTGCTTCTCCACGGCATGAGCCTTGGCGATGAGTAAGTGCTCAAAGGCAATCGGCAATCGTATGCCAGCTATAGTTGAGCTTTGCGGTTTTGTATGTGCTTAGTTCGCGTCGTACAGTATTTCCCCAGCTGACGAAATGCTTTTTATGCTTTGAACGGTCTGTTTCAAGCACAATGTTTGCGTGGAGCAGCTTGTGTCGTCTCCAGGTTTCGCTGTGGATCACGGTAGCCATTTTCGTAAAGTGGACCTACGACGAGCTCTGTTTTCGTAAAGTGGACCTACGACGAGCTTTGTTTTTAAATTGTTCATTGCAGAAAGCCTTAGATTTCGGCGATTCACCCTTTACATCAAAATATTGAAAATGAAAACCCGTAATTGGCGACAGTGGCAGGTGTAGCTTCACTTCACCAGGCTGGGTTCTGGTGGTATCAGTTGGTCCGCGCCTTGGGTTTCGCGCCTGGCGTGTTGAGCTGCCGACGGCGGGGTTGGTGACGTCTGGGCCAGCGGTGTGCCGGACACTGCTGGCCAGGGACGGGCTCGGGCTCAGGTGTCAGCCCCCGCCGCCCTGGGGCTGGCAGACGGCCTTGGACATGCGAGCCGGTGGATATGTACATTACTGGGCTCTCAGGCCCGCCCACGTTGAAATTGTGGTATATTTCTTCAGGATTACTGCTCCATGCACTGCCCGCAGGCTCCGTTGATTGTACGAGTTTTAGATAACGTAAGCACCCTGGATTTAGCTGTGGCTGGTGTCCAGTTTGCCATTTGTGCAACAGGATTACTTTTTAAACCAGTCGTCGTCAAGGCCACGCATGGGCGGCTGGTCCGTATCGGCCGACCACACGACAGCAGATACACTAAGCTGTTCTAAATGACTGTACCTATCTAAAGAAAGCCGTACTAGGTGGTCGCCGTAGAGTGCCGTTAGAGATACCAGTGTTTTCAAAGCTAGCCAACAACCGTCACGAGTGCTGCTAAGTAACAGGACTATCCTGGGCACGAGATTCAGTTTTCCCGGATTGTGAGTTCTAGTGTGTATAGCTCATTCGTTCCAAGCTTGCTTTTATCGACAAATTAAACTTCCGGCATCTGATACGTGGTGCATTGCTTCTCGTTATTGTGTTGTCAACAGTAAAAAGATATTGGAATCGCATCGCCGAATAGAACGGATCCAAAGCGCGTCGGCCGTGCTGTCCAGCATCGGCCGGTCGCGCGCACCGGCGTGGGGTGATGACGGGGCGGCGCGCGCCTCGCGCTAGCCAGCGGGCTTCTGGCCGGCACATATGTGACGTGCGTCAGCCGTGTCCGTCTGGTGGCGAGGGATGCACCGTCGCCTCGCCGCTGATCGGCCCGGTCCGTCGCGCTTCGCAGGTACTCCTACGCCCGCCGCATCATGCTGGGCCTGAGCTTCTGCATGCTGGGCGACGCGCTGCTCGTCTTCCCCGGCTACTTCCTGGAGGGCATGGCCGCCTTCGCAGTCGGTCACGTGTTCTACGTCGCCGCGTTCGGCTTCAAGCCGCTGAACCCATCGGCCGGGGCCGTGCTGTACGGCGCCGGTGCGGCAGGTCGGTCCCGGCAGCCCCGCTCTGGATGGGTGTCGCCGCCCGGTCGTACGCGTCGGTGCTTCTACGCGCGAGGAAGTGTCACAAGGCTCATGGCTTTCTAAACGCTGTTGGGCAAAACCGAACCATCAGCGTGTCTTATGACAGCCGAAAGATTTCAGCTCCAAATTCGGCCTACCTCAGCTGGTTTGTGAGCTTCCTACATACCACAGCTCCAGCCCGCTGTCCGGAGCTCACTTACAGCTGTCGGTTATATCGATGTCAGAATATGTCAGCAAGTGTTTGCAGCGGACCGTGCCGTCCCGGACGCCTCGACGGCGGACCGTCTCAGTGCTGCTCACGACCGGCCTTGCTCTTGCCGTGCGCAGAGGCGCCGCCTGGCGGCCGGCTGAGCGGTGACCGGTGCCGGCAGGGCTGTACCTGCTCATGCCGGGGGCCGACGGCGTGTTCGTGGTGGGCCTGCCGTTGTACGCGCTGGCACTCATCACCATGGTGTGGCGCGCCATCGCCCGCGTCCAGCTGCTCGAGGACTTTTGGACCTGGACCAAGCTCTGCTCCTGCATCGGGGGCATCTGCTTCGTGATCTCGGACACCTTGATCGGCTTCCATGTCTTCTACGGCGCCCCATACATCCAGGTACGTCTGCTTCCGTGGTGGAGGACGCAAGGATCAGAGCAGTCACGGCTGGTGTGCGTGACTGTCAATGTGGCGGGGGTTTGGAGCGAAGGAGCGTGCTATTATAAGCGGGCCCACTCACTCAACTCGACCCGGCCTAATTTTACAATGCCGCCAGAGGTAAGAGGCGACTCGTTGAAGCTTATGACATTTGGAGTTTATTGTGCGCTTTCGAGTAGGAGACACCATGGTCTCAGAAGTCAAATGCAAGTGGTGGTGCCTTTCCTGATAGCCATGGTTCAGTGGTGACCCGTGCTCAGCCCGGACAACACGTATCGGGCTCTGCAATCGCGTTCGGTCCCTGAACATTTCAGTCAGATATTGTGTAACACCGTCCTATCAGTTGTGCTGTCGCGTCTGTGTGACCTTGTTGAGTCCGGCAGGTGGCCGTCCGTGTGACCTTGCTGAGTCCGGCAGGCGACCGTGTGCGTGACCTCGTTGTGCCCGGCAGGCGGCCGTCTGTGTGACCTTATTGAGTCCGGCAGGCCGCCGCCTTTGTGACCTTGTTGAGTCTGGCAGGCGGCCGTCTATGTGACCTTGTTGTGTCCGGGAGGCGGCCATCTGTGTGACCTTGTCGAGTCCGGCAGGCGGCCGTCTGTGTGACCTTGTTGAATGGGGCAGGTGGCCATCCATGTGACGTTGTGCCCGGCAGGCGGCCGTCATGGTACTCTACTACGCCGCCCAGATGGGTATAGCCCTCAGCGTGGTGGACTCGAAGGCGTCTTACCTGGACGCGCGGCGTCGTCAACGCGAGCTTCTGACCTCGGCCGCCGCCGGCGTGGCGCAGTAGACTGCTGACGCTCACGTCGCTAGCGCTGCGCTGTGGCCGAGCGCGCAGGCTCAAGTTCAAAGCTTGGCCGTAGTGAGCTGTCGTCGTGACAGCGATGTCTGACGATGTGCCCCCGCCTGGTCGGATAGTGTGCCTGATGTTTTATGGGACGGGTTGTGGTAAGCCGTGATTCGCTTTCGAAGTGATCGCCCCGTTTTGTGGCTGCTGCCTGGAAGCTTGCAGATTACTACCAGCTTGAATCTGTCATGACTCGGCAGAAGCGTATAGCTTTTTGGAACATACCCTGTTTTGGGCCTTCTGGCTTATGATTTAAGGCGACTGAAGACATCTTTAAGGTTTCACATGCTATTGAAGTAATCCTAATCTCAAATGTTGGCCATCTGATATTATTTGGAACATGGGACATCTCACAGGCTGATGTCATGCAAATTGTGATCATGGATGTTAGCCAGCTGATATTATTTGAAGTGTGTCGCTTAAAGATTTCTGTTGTATTTCGAGGGAGAAAAGATGTCACATGAAGTGAATCCGGTGAGTCAGATTTTGTGATTAAGCTAAGGAACTGTTACCCGGGCGGGTAGCGGCCGCCTGAAAAGTGCACATATGAGCATAGTTGCATTTGAAGGTACAACGGAGCCCACTAAACCTCAAAGTGCTATGTGCAATCTGACTCAGTAGGTCGGTGTGCACTCGTGTGGCGACTGATGGCACGGATGGGAAATTCTAGGGAATGTCTCAGTGCCGATCCAGCTTGCCTCTGAGTGTCACATGAGGGTCCGACCCCATCCGAAGTTGGGTATGTGGCGTAGGTGGGGTCTGCTGCCACCTCCTGGCTCGGCCTGCCTCCCATCCGCTGGCCACCGGCGCTGCTCGGTGGTGAGGCCTAGCTCAGCACTCTGAGGTCACGGCGGCTTGAGTGCCCGATCTTATCCGGGGTGCGCTCCGTGGTCACCTGCCATGGCCGACCGGGTCCTCTCGTCAGCTGCTATCGCGTCTGCCGTACGAGTGCCCTCGTGTCTGCAGCGCTGCTGCCTCCTCACAGGAGTTGAGAGTGAGAGGATCAGTTGTTGGTCACTCCGCCTTGCAGTTCCCGTGTCGGTTTTGGCGTACGTCGCCACTTGATTCGTCTGCAGTTCTAGGGTAGCGGTGTTGTGGGTGTAGTCTAGAGGGTTGGAGCAGCTACCGAGGCTCGTAGATTGTACGTAGCATTGCTTCCACGCGCACTCTTCCCATGCGTTTCCGCCGATGACCAGGGAGCCATATTGGGTTGTTCATTTGCAATATTCGCCCTCACCTTATCCCGAGTGGTGAACTGAGCTTCTGTTTAGCTATGGTGTCGTCCGATTCGTGATTAGGCGCGATCTGTGTAATATAACGATGTATCGTTTCCTCCAAGCATCCTGCGTGGTGTAGGTCCGATGGTCACCCGTGCGGACCAAAGGCGTGTTGACGGGGCGTAAGTCAAGCTCCCCGCATCAAATTCCGATGCTCAAACAGCCGTCGCGTTGCGACCAGATCTTGCTTGCATCGAGATGGAACGAAATCCGATCCACGGCGAGGAGTTTGCCGGAGGGAGGTGTTTGTCTCCGGCTTGCCCACAGGCTCACGAGAGCCGAGGGCCCCACGAGTGTCGATCGAACGGGGAGAGTTGCGTTCGCGGCAGGGAGGGCAGGGTTAGCTTATAGTGGGGTGGTGAAGGAGAGGGTGGGTTCGGCGCAGGGAGCACATGGCCCAGGTTGGAATGACGAGGGAGTGGGGGACGGAGGAAGGGCTCGTCTGGTCGCAACTCAGGATGCCGACGTGTGGTCTCGTCTTAATGCAGCGCTGTGTTGATCGTGTCACACCATTGTACATTGTCGTCGCGTGCTGTCGTGGGTCAGGGGCAGCCAATGCCGGATGGTCGACGGACCGCACGCTGTCAGCGAGAACACGTCATCACTGAGCCTACGCCAAATATACCATGTGAATCATACTGTGTTTGGACGACTCTCCAGCGTTGCAGGGCGGCGCGAGAGGAGCGCGGCTACAGCTCAGGACTTTCACTTCGTGTCCTGTGATCGACTGGAGGATGGCTTGAATGCAGCACTGGATGACCGTGTCGGTACTGGCCCTTCGGACCATGCCTGCGCGTCGTGGGCGCCTGCATGGCGCTACTGCCCGCACCCCAGTTCGATCCACTCCGATATGCCCCTAGTTTACTACAGAAGGGCAGCTAGGGTTTCGCCCAGGAGGGGGCCAAACGGATCACAGGGGGTGATTTCGTTCAAGGGGCCCTACTTTGTCAATATAGGGTTCCTGTTTCTTATTCAGGTGACATTTTTGGGCTCGGGATCCCATCCTATTATTTCGATGGTCCATTTGTTGGGCCCCTTAAAGTGTCTCAAGCCGTGTATCAAGCGGTATGGCCTTCAGACACGGGTTCCCTGTCGCATCACGAGAATGTAGGGTCGTAACAGGCCCCCACCATTTAGGCAACGCTATTGAAGATTTGAATAAAAAAGGTTTTGTTGGCCGATGCGAGATTTATCAGGCCGGTCGACAATATTTCCGCTAAGGCATCGGGTGCATAAGTTTGTATCTTCCGATATTAAGACGCAGATGCAGCATAGAGGGGTCGACCAAAAAAATCAAAACCAAGATTTGGCGAGTGTGTTGTAATGGCAACTGATCGCAATATGCTAGTGCTATTGAATGCACGTGGTCACAATAGTCCAGTCTGATAACAAATATTTTCCCCCGGCCGCGATAATATGGCCATCTCTCTACGTCAGCAGTGCGGGGGGGAGCACAGGGGGCGAGTGTCCCCCTGAGGTTCCGAGGGGCCCGCAGGGGCCTTCTGAATCTGCGATTAAGGGCCATCCTTCCGGGGCCCCACCCCGCCGGGCCGGCACTTCACGCCAATCGGAGGGCCCTGCGCGCTGATCAGGGGTCCCCTGAGTCGATAACAACCTATGTTTCGGTTAGACACCACCAGCAACGCGCAGCTGGCTCCGCGGCGGCATGGACCTGAGGGTCATTTTTCCAAGCAGTAAAGCCCGAGCCAGCAACTTGCATTGCTCAGGGTCCCGCAGCGCCTAGCAGGGGCCCTGTGTTGGCAAGACCGCTGAGTTGGTCGGAGGCAGTGTTCAAGGAGGCCCGAAGAGCCTAGGGGACCCACGAATCCGTCAATCAAGGGCACGACTGGAGGGTCCATAGGCACAGGAACGTTTCAAAAAATGTGGGGGGAGCAAGCTCAGGGCGTGCTTCAGGAACTTTTTCTGGAAAGCAAGCCCGATGGCCGGGGGGGGGGGGGAGATGTAGCTGTTATCGCTCTTTATTCAAATGTCATGGCTGCTATGCTAGATATACATCTAGAGCTGTTTCTCACTGGTGCACAACCTTGCCTATTCGACTTATCTATGTAGTTCGGCAAACAAGGCTATCTAGCTCCCCAGGATTATTTGTCCATTTCAACACTGTCTTTCCTGAAAAGGCAAAGTTCCACGGGCGGGCACGCATTTTGGGTCAGTGAGGAGGCGTCTGTCTCCGCAGGGTAGTTGCCAAAATACGGGCTGGACAAAGGCTGGTGAGAACTTTAGAAGTGAATCGATGGATCACAATACGACAGATTTGTCACGCACCTTCATTTCCCTGGCTGCTTTTCAAGAGATAGGAACTGTCGCAGCATTTTAGGTGAACACAAATTCGGAAGCTCGAAACTGCCAAAAAATTAACAAAAGCCATAAACTGCATATTCTCCTTTAAGAACCAAGCCACACAATAAAGGCTTTTCTGCCATATATTTCTTATCTGGACCCTGCCTCCGTCCGCCGTCGGAAACCACCGTTCTGGTCCGGCTGTCACCCGCATAACTGATTGCGAACTGATCGTATGGCTGCTTTGTTGTATATTGCTGGATCAGTGTTACTACTAATTGATGCGTAAAACATCTCGGACACCTGCGCAAGTATCCCGAATTATCTTCCCCTACACCACGTCATCGCAGAAAAAGCCTCCAGGAAGCTGCCTGCCTTAGGCATGAATTGGTCCATCGGACCTTCAATTGCCCACCATTCAACACAGCCAACTTGATCTGCTTTCGTGTGCAGGCAGGGGCGTAGCCAGACGCCTGCCGAGGGGAGCAACCGGTGACAAAAGCCCCTGTCGTGACTGTGATAGTCTGCCGTCTAAATATCGAGACTACTCTTGGGCTCTTTATGCGATAGTCTGCCGTCAAATTATCGAGACCATTCTTGGGATATATGCACTGGCACATGCACACGCGGCGCACTACACGAGACTCCGTTGGCGCGCGTAATCACCCTCCGGAAAGTGGCGCACTTGTGCGAAGATAAACGTCTTCCAACGTCTGCTCTGAACAAGGTTCGTTGCTGTAAATTAGCTGCCTGTGGCATTAATTTACAGCCATCACATCCCCTTCTTTGAGAAACTACCGCTTTACAAATCCAAACGTGTCGGGGGTTGGGACACACGACCAGATTGGGTCCGAGTGGTACTGGGATCCGGTCGCAGGTCTTGGGCGGGGCGCTCCGGCCTGAAGGGCCATGGCCTGGACGCGGCTCCTGCTGCAACAGGTAAGATGCAGGAGCGTCATGATGTGCCTGGACGATTCCCGACCACCAGATGTGTTTGGATTTGTCGCGGATGAACACCGCATCTCCAGCGTGCAGCGTGGACTCGGAGCGGCCGTGTCTGATGCGGGCGTTGTGACCTTAGCGCTGCTTCTCTCGGCGATGCTCCAGGCGCCTTCCGTGATCTTCTGTTACTCCACTTGTCCGCCTTGGCAGGTCGATGTATCTCCGAAACAACAGCTCCGTTGGTGCCGGCAGAGCGCTGTCGATCGGGGTTGCCCTCAAGGTCCTCAGTCCGAATTGGAACTTGGTGAAGCTTCAGCAGCACTTTTGCAGCAGGTTCTTCGCCGTCTTCACATGCCGTTCCGCGATACTATTGCTCTGTGGTGGTGTAGCGATGATGTCACGTGCTTGAACCCAAACTTTTCCGCGAAGGCTCGGAACTCTTTCGAGCTGTATTGAGGTCCGTTGTCAGAGTACAGTGTTTGGCGACCCTTGCTCGGCGAATAGCTGTTCCAAGACTTCCACAACGTGCGCGCTCGTAGTGCTTGACAGTTGGTACACGGACGGGAACTTGGAGTAGTGGTCGACGATGAGGATGTAGTTTTATCCACCGCAGTAGAACAGGTCGGTCCTGACATCGGTCCATAGGCCAGCTGGGACTGGATGCTGGTGCTCAGGCTCGAGAATGCTCGCACTCGCTGCAGGACTTGACTACGGGCACAGTAGGCAGGCAGCGACACGCTCTTCCACGCCCTTCTTTATCCTCGGCCGGTAGACTGTGTCACGAGCTCGCAGTTCCATGTTCACACGACCTTGGTGGCCGGAATGCAGCTTTTCGAGATACCACGGCCGCGGCCTGACAGGGATGACCGCAGCAGCGCCCTTTACAATGAGTCCGCCGTCGATGACGAGCGCGTCGCGAGCGGACCAGGACTATCTGACCGTCGGAAGTGATTCGCAGAGTCGCTGGCCAACCATCCAGGATTACTCTCATGATCTGCTGTAGCGTATCATCTTATTGCATTTCCTTCCGCAGCCCTTCCAGACGTTCCGGATGACATTGTACGAGGCCCATGCAGACGTCAAGAGGGATGGTCGTCGTCGGATTTGGAGGGTTCGTCGGGAGTCGCGACAGAGTGTCAGAGATGCGCATCGTTTTACCCATGCGGTACTTCAGGGTGAGCGTACAATTTTCGATGCGTAGAAGCATCCCCTGCAGCTGGGCTGGTGCACAAGAGATGCTTTTCTGCAGGATCATCTCCAGCGGCTTGCGGTCTGATATGACCTCGAAGGTGCATCTGAACATGTAGGTCCGGAACTTCTCACGGCCAAACACTACTGCCAGCATCTTTCTTTCGATGTTGGCGTACCTGGTCTCGGTGTCACTCAGGGCTTTAGGGGCGAACGCCACAGGTCGGCCCTCTTGTAGCAAGACTGCGCCCAGCACGCTCCCAGAGCCGTTGACTTCCAGCTTTCCTTGCTTTCACATCCAGCAGTCACTTGCTTTGCTGGGTCGTAGTAGGCGAGTGCGGCGTCGGAGGAGATGACGTCCTTCATGGCTTGGAAGTCCTTGCACGTTTGCGGGGACCACCCAGAGATGGCGATCTCCTTCAACATCTACCTCAGGCTGTGCGTGAGCTCCGAGAAGCCTGGAATGAATGAAGACAGGTAGATGCATAGACCCGGAAAGGATTGGAGCTCCGCGACGTTCTTGGGGCGCTCAATGTTCCGGATCGCGCCCACCTTCGCAGGGTCGGGCTATACGCCGTCCGCGTTGCAGACGCGTCCGAAGAAGGACACCTGGTTCAGCCCGATGGCGCACTTCAGCGGGTTGAATACCGGGCCTTGTTCCTGTGCCCGTTTCATGAGAGCGCGGATTCACCTTGTGTGCTCGACAGCGCCCTTGCCATAGACGCAAATGTCAACCGCGATGTTGATGACTCCTTCCAGACCAGCCAGGATCTCGTGCATTTTTCTCTGGAGCAGGTCTCGGGATGGCCGGATTCCAAACGGCAGCCTGGTATACCGGTATCTCCCGAAAGGAGAGTTGAAGGTGGTCAGCTTACTTGACTCTTCATCCAGCTCCATGGCCCAGTATCCTGAGAGGGCTTTGAGCTTGGAGAAGACCTCCGACCCGGCCAGCTGGTGGGTGATCCCTTCAGTTCAGATGTGCCTATGGTGCGACCTCTTGATGGCCTCGCTCAGGTCGCGAGGGTCAAGACACACCCAAAGCTTGTTTTTGGTGATCACCCGGCTGGATACCCAGTCAGTCGCCTCCTTGATGGGCTTGACGTTTATTTCTTCCATCTTGTTCAGTTCCTTTTCAGCTCATCTCGAGGGTGGATGGGGCATTTTCTTGGAGGACGGACGACTGTCCTCACGTTTGGGTCGACCTCGATGTGGGCCGTGCCTGGAAACTTGCCGAGCCCTGCCTGGAAACTGATGCAGATACTCGGCGATCAGTTAGCGTGTGTCCGTGAGGATCATGTGGGCATTTAGGTCGGCTCGCGCCTCCGACTGCAGCAAATGAACTTGCCTGTTGAGGCGGATCAGTGTCAGCTCTATGCAGGCTGGGAGGCTTGTCAGGATAGGCCCCTCGCTGTCGACAACGTGAAACTTCTGACTGGAGGTCACGCCGTCGGAAGTGCATTCCACTAGCAGGGCACCCAGCTGTCGGATGTCCGTCCCGTTGTAGGCGATGATGCGCATTATGTACTCCATTAATTGCACGCTAAACGGCATTTTCTTCAAACATCTTGCTGGCAAGATGTTGCCGTCGGCTTCAGTGTCTACTTTGGCATGGAAGGTGTGCTGGCCTGGTAGCCCTACGACTTTCACCGTTAGGTCTGCGAAAGCTTCAGACCGAGGCTGAGATGTGTGGAGGGCATCAAAGAACAGGCATTCCTGCTTGCCTTCAGAAGCAGTGGTCACTTCAGCAACACAGTTTTGGGGTTTGGGTGGCCTGCCTTTCCCTTGCTGACCTTAACCGCGCCCGGAGTTTCGGCCTGATTTGCAAACTACGGGTCATTGACCCACCTTGCTGTACCTTCCACACTTTGAGTTTGCAGCAGGACACGCTGCTGTAGATGCTGCATGGGTGCGTCCACAGTATTTTCACTTGATATTGTGACGTAGTTGACCTCTCTGCACAGGATGAACCTGGCCAACGCCGGCACCACCATGGTAACCACCACCTTCAATTTTAAAATCGGCCATGTGCCGTTCGTTAGCTTCATATGTTCGATACAGGTCGATCGCCTGGTCCAACGTGAAGTCCACCCCTTCACCAACATTTCTTGCAGCATTCGTCGGTGGGCAGACCCAAAGTCAAGCTGCTCCAAAACCCTGTCAGCACGTTCCGCATTGGTGAAGCGACATTTGCCGGCTTGCAGTCGCAGACGAACCATAAAGTCATCAGCCGTCTCACCTGCGCCCTGATTCATGCGTTGTAAGTTGAAGCGAGTAAGTCTGAAATTTGTCTTCGGGGCGAAATAGGTTGAAAAGCGTGTCAGGATAGCCTCCGGGAAATTGCGTTCAGCTTCTGTCATGTCGAAAGCATAGATCAGGTCGATTCCAACTGGACCAGGCCACAGAACAGAGTATGAAGCTTTGACGTCATCTGGTTTGCTCGCCAGTGGCCCCAAAAAAACATGTCTTACATATTGAGAAAACTTCCGGAACGCTCCTGACATGTCTTCAAAATTCCAATCATATGCGCGTATCTGGAGCCCAGCCATTTCCGCCATTGTTGCAGTGAGAATCGGCGAAATGTATGATCCGTCAATCTAGCAGCAGATTGATGTCCAGTTGCCAGTTGGATGTTCCGGGGCTTCACGATCGCCTCAAAATTTTGTGTGCGTGACCTTCTCGACACGCTGATTCAGAAAATAACTGTCCTTCGGGTGGGATTTTGCGTGATTTCCCAGTTATAAAGCGGGTAACATCGCCAGATCGACGTTGCCGGGCGCCTCGATTGGCTCCAAATCTGGTGTGCAGGGCCTTCTCAACACGCTGATTCCGAAAATCACTGCCTTTGGGATGCGATTCTGCGTAATTTCCCAGTTATACGACGCATAACACCCCAGTTGGATACGCGGGGCGTCTCGATTGGCTCAAAATGTGGTGTGCAGTGCCTTCTCAGCACGCTGGCTCCGAAAATCAGTGTTTTGGGGGTGGAATTTTGCGTGACTTCCAAGTTATACGACGCGTAACAGCCCAGTTGGATATTGCGGGGCGTCTCGATTGCCTCCAAGTTTGGTGTGCGGGGCCTTCTCAGCCCGCTGATTCCGAAAATCAGTGTCTGTGGGGTGGGATTGTGCGTAACTTCCGAATTACAAGACGCGAAACACCCCAATGTGATATTGTGGGGCGTCTCGGTTGCCTCCAAATTTGACGTGCGGGGGCGCCTCAACACGCTGATTACGAAAATTACTGTCTTCGGGTTGTGATTTTGCGTAACTTCTGAGTTATACGACGCCTAACATCCTAGTTGGATACTGCGGGGCGTTTCGATGGCCTTCAAACTTGGTTTGGAGGGCCTCCTCAACACGCTGATTTCGAAAAGCACTGGCATTGCGGTAGAATTTTTTCGTAACTTTCAGGGTTAAAAGGCGTGGAATGTGGCAGTTTTATATTGCAACCTTACTGGCAGTGAAACCTGCAGGATATTAATTTCGCCAAAGTATTTCTTTCTTTTTAACACGTTTGACTTAAAAGGCGTGGAATATGACAGTTTTATATTGCAACCTTATTGGCAGTGAAACCTGCAGGATATTAATTTCGCCAAAGTCCATAATTCTCCCTACTAGCCCCCGAGCATATTGCTTTCCTTTTAAAATTTGTTTAGGATGAGGAAGTGCAGTAACGTGGTCTGTAGGAATGTGTAGTTATTGGTTGTAATGAGCGACGAGATTTTTATACATGGAATTTTTCCGGGGCAATCTGATTTTTGGACACTGTTGGACGCCAGCTGATCCGTCCTCGTGCTTTCGATTGGACTTTGGACAATTGTTCCCGGAAAACCGTCCAGCCAGGAGATATCATCCCACCATTACACAAATGCAAAGTGATCGTTCTCGCTGCCGCTGCTTTGGATTCTTATCACAGTATTAAAGCGTACCCGTGGGTTCGTGAAACGCTGGCTACTTTGGGATTTTAATCAAGTTTAAATTTTGTTTTCTGCACTTTGTACATATGCGAAGTGTATTTTAAGTTATGCGTCGTATAACTCGGAAGCTACGCAAAATCCCACCCCAAAGACAGTGGTTTTCGAAATCAGCGTGTTGATAACGGGGGCGGATCTAGCCTGGAGTTGTTGTTTTTTGTGGGGGGGGGGGGGGCAACCGTTCGTCGCCAGCTGGCTGGTGTGGGATCTGAGGTCCAGTGACGTCCGTCAAGTTGGCACCACATTCACATTCAGATTCGGGTCCATATTCAGGACTCAGTGGACTCCTCAAATTGCCCTGAAACTTTGCACACAGATGCAGTTTAGCTTCCTGAACACAATAAGCACACAATATCGGACCGGCACGCCCTAATACCGGAGATATATCAATATCAAAAATTGAGTGAAGGATGAAGAAAATGTGATCCATGCCCCATATATGCCACACCTAAGCAGCTTTGGCATTTGAAAAGCTATAACTTGTTTGATACAGCGCACCGGTCCAAAATTTTGTGTTTATCGCTATCAGAGGGCTAATATGTACCAACACACGGATTTCGGAAAGGATTGAAGTAGTCTGCATTTTTTATTGTGATCTTTCATATTGTGTTATCTCCGGTAATAGGTCGTACCGGTCCGATATTTTGTGCTCACTGTGCTCAAGAGATCCAACTGCATCAGTGTGCAAGGTTTCAGGCCAATTTGAGGAGTCCGCTGAATTTCGAACATGAAACTGAGTTAAGCATGATAAATGCAGTACGTGCTGCATTCGCGACCTTGACATTATAACAGCTATAACTTTTTTGATGCAGTGAACCGGTCCAAGATTTTGTATTTATCGTAATCAGAAGGTCAATATCTAGCAGCATGCGAAGTTTAGGAAGAATTGAAGGGGTCCGCCTTTTTTATTGTGATCTTTGATATTGATATATCGCCGGTAATAGGGCGTACCGGTCCAAGATTTTGTGCTCATTGTGTTTAGGAGGTTAAACTGCATCTGTGTGCAACGCTTCAGGGCAATTTGAGGAGTCCGCTGAATCCCGAATATGGACCTGAATCTGAATGTGAATGTGGTGCCAACTTGACGGCCGTGGTTCAGTGCACTTATCGGACACGATGTTTGCGCCGATAATGACTAAGCCGCGTCAACATGCGTTTTGTTTTGATATTCCAATCACTGACAACTTTCCTTCGTAACGTTTTTTTCCAAAACAGAAAGAAATGTTTGCTACCGCACCGTCAAAGTTAAAACAGACGGTAAGTAGACGAAACTTTTATGAAGTTTTGGTAGTGTTTTGAGGGGACAAAGCATACTCTCAGAGCTTTTGGGGCATGACTCCGTGCCCCCCCGCCCCCGCCCCCAAGATCCGCCTATGGTTGAGAAGGCCCAGCACACCAAATTGGGAGGCAATCAAGACGCCCCGGAATATCCAACTGGCGATTGGATATCAATATGCTGCTATGTTGAAGGACGTCTCGTAATCACCCTCCGGAAAGTGGCACACTTATGCAAAGGCAAACGTTATCCAACATCTACTCTGACAAGGTTCGTTGCTCTGAATTAGCTGTCTCTGCCATTAATTTGCAGCCATCACAGTGGTGCTCCTCCCTAAATAAAAAAAATCCCGGATATAGGCGACTTGTGAACAAGGGACACGGTTCTTTCGTTTTATTGCTATTTTTACCTTGTAACCAGGACATAAACCAGAGGCTACCGTGAGGTCAATTCTGTTTGTATTTTTAAGTCAATAGACTGCAGAAATCAGGTGTTAAACGACCGCATGGAGTAAATCACCGGCGCCCTTCTTTTACAATGGTTTAGTGAATTCCTTCTAAACCGATAGAATTCAAAAGCTTTGTCAGAATGTTTCATCCGGTTTCCATCTGGGGCTATGTTCCAGTTATAGGATACATATACTTGTATATATATATATATATATATATATATATATATATATATATATATATATGTGTGTGTGTGTATGTATATATATATATATATATATATATATATATATATATATATATATATGCAAAAATATATATACATCATATCTAAGAAAAACATGTCATTAAAAACAAATGGGCCATATCTGGCGATTTTTTTCGGAGGCTCTTTGTCAACGTCGTGACCCCCCTTGCCAAGGCTCTGGGTGCGCCCCTGCTTTACGTACAGGTCGGCCGCCGTTCGCTCTGTGCTGGCAAGTGAGCACTTGAACAAAAAAGGCGTGTCTACCGAGGCAACATTTTTATTGATGGCTGATAGTGTTCCCACAATAACTTTGTTAGCGTATGGTTGCACCTCCTGCGTACAAGAAAGAGGGTTTCAAATTGTATGCTGTATCTGTGCAAATCACCACTCCCGCCGGCCCGCCATCGTGGAGTGCTACATTCGCGGATGGGGGAGGGGGAGGTCGATTGAAGAAAAAAATCGAAACTAAAATCCGACGAGTGCGCTGTACTGGCAACTGATAGTCCCTTACCAGTGCTATCGAATGTACACAATTGCAAACTGCGGGTTAAGTTATCAGCATTTTTCCCGGCCGCCTATTAGAGCTATTTCTCTATGTCCAGGCCAGCCGCTTTAGGCTTTCCGCTGTGGAAGAGTATTGCAATAAAAACTATGCGGACCTATGTGAGACTTGCATCGCTGTTCGATAGTGCTCAACAATATCATCGTTAGCACAGGGCTGTACTTTTTGCGCGCAAGTAAGAGTACTTGAAATCGGATGTCATGTCTGTGAAAATCACCGCTCCTGCCGGCCCATCAGCATTCAGTGATGGTACGCTGTCGGGGGGGGGGGGGGGGGGGGCGCAACAATCGCAACCAAAATTTGACGAGTGTGTTGTGCTGGTAGCTAATGTCGTAGATCAGTCTATTAAGTACAAATAGCCGCAGTAATCGAGGTTGATTTCAAGTTGTTCTCCGGGGAGCCGTCCATCCGCCGTTGCCTTTGAGCTGTGGAGGAGCGATTTTAACCACAAAAAGGTCATTTTACGGACGCGAGATTTACATTGCCGGCTATGAGTAACTGCTAACGGCTACAATACGGCTACAATAACATCGCCATGGCAAGGCTGCACCTTCGACAATGTCAAATGTTATCGTCAATATGCTTTCTCATTTTTGTGGTCGACCCGCGACAGCGTATTGCTGCTAGTGCTGGCGGGCTGCCAGCATTCGGGATGCGCTGTCGGGCGTGGACAGAAAACAATCAAAACTAACATATGACGAGCGTGTTGCGCTCGTACCTGATGGCAATTGGCAATCCCGGTGCAATTGAATGCACACAGTTGCAATTTTCGGGTTTATTATCAACATTTTTCCAACAACGACGTATTATGAATACCACTGTCTACAGGTGGGCCGCCGTCGGCTCTGCACTAGCAAGTGATCATGTGAAGACAAAAGATGATGTCTACCGATGCAAGATTTGTATTGCGGGCCGACAGTGCTCACACATTGCTAGCGCAAGCGCAAGGTTGCAAGGTTGCTAGCGCTAGATTGCACCTTCTGCACACTGGTACAGGTGTGTCAAAACTGGACATCAGTGTACTACAATTGCCGACTTTGGGTGTAATGCAACACCCTATGAGGGGGAATTTTCATTCCTTTTCCCCATATTTTATGTGAATTTTTCACTGCTGCCTGATATTGTCTAATCGCATATGCCAAACCCATGATTCTCTTTCTGAGGCTTTCAGATGGCATCCAAAACCGAGCTTACTTGAAACCACCAGGCATAAACAAGGCCCCACAGAACCTGAACACCTATGGCTATGTCCTGCCTCACCTACATGTGAGTCATGTCTATGTATGCACAGAGCAAGGGCACCAGGTACCTTCAAGCTCGAGAGCCCCAGCGACTCCAGTCGCTTGCATGCATCAAGCTTGGTTTGCTTACAAAATGCGTCACAATCGGCAGCTGTGTGCCAAATGCAAGGCTTTCACGTATCCCCAATTTTTTGGGGTCTCACCACCACTCTACGAAAGCAGAACCTGGTACAAACTTCAGCAAAGCCTGGTAGATAATTTTACTCCACGTATTTCTGTCACCCGAAGAAACTTGACCACTAAATTACATCACTCCCGAAATGCGGGAGTACAAAATTCAAGAAATGTCTTCTAAATGAAATTTAGAACATGAGTATCACCGTTAGAGCAATCATGTTAGCAGACTATAAGTCAAATCAGCTGGTTACCAAATTTTGTCAAAAAATGTCGCTCCTTATGTTTATTTAACTACTTTTGTTTTTCTTGGAATCATACGAGTGTGACAACACTTTGTTCTTCCTTCCTTTCCAATGGTCTTTAAAAGTAGCATCTCTTGCTTAAAATGTTGACCAATTTCTCTGCAAAATACTCTAACTGCAAACTTGCGCGCATTTCGTACATAAATTAGATCAGTTCGCCAGCCGCCCAAACATGTTTGATATGCACCCAAGAGTGAACAATTCACAGGGAATGAAGGAGACAATTTGAAGCACAGACCTTACCCTTACCGACAATTTGCCCTGTTAGCCTTTTTTTGTTCATGGCGGTGCTCGATAATGACAAATCTAAGCCTTTCCAGTGTCTGACTCAGGGCCCCGTTCTTGATGGGAAAATGCTGCCAGATGCTCCGCCCCTTCAGGTAACAACCTATGACGTTCCACGGGTACGTCATCTACGTCGTGGAGAATGCTTCAAGTAACTCCTCAACATGGTGGCTAGCAAAATCAGCCGTTTCCCATCAAACACATTTGACGCGCAGCAGTGATGATATTGACGAGTCGGAACAGTCAAATGTACTTCAATGTACAAATGTACAAATACTTCAGGCGTATCTCGCACAGCAGCTGTCTATACCATAAGGACTTACCTCAACGAGAATATTATAGGCAGAGAAAGGCAGATCATCGCCCTCGACTCTGAAAGACGTTGCATTATTTCAAGCGTTGCGCGAGCGTAACCACGTGCAATCGATCATCCCACTGACACGAAGTTCAACAGGCACTGATAACTTAACGCCTTATGACAGCTAAGATCATCGTGCATGTATGTCAAGGTCGTCCAAATATTTTGTTACGCATGGGGCATGTTTTGGCGCATGTGGTTGCAAGCAGGGATACAGCTTTGCCCGGAACACGTATACAGGGAGAAATCTCATGTTGTAACAAGCCGCATGAAGGGGAGTTCTAGATAAAGACACACAGCCGAACAATATCCATGGAAACACGTGACGTCAGGTTATGCAGTATATTTACATTCCAAAGCATTAAAGGCATAGATAAACTTTCCCACAACCATACTGTCCGGACAAACTATTTATGTTACATGATCCAGAAAGTGACGTTGCACAGTGATGCACTCGCCGATGTAGCGGTGCTGGCCTTGCCAAAGCGCCAACGTCGCGTAAACGAAAACAGAAAATTATGTACATGACGCGTTTCCAGGACATGATGAAGATTTCAAATCGCAATTTCGTTTCTCACGTAACTTTTTTTCTCTCAAAATCTCTAGGCAAAACTGGCTCCTTATTATGACAATCATGCCCAGCGCAGAGGCAACCACAAGCGTCAGTTGGAAGGTGTGATGCCTGCGCCGCAAAATCGCGCCGAGTCAGTAGTACCCCATCACTCCGTTGGCGAAAAGTCTGGAACTTCAAAATCTGGGTCACACTAGTATCTGACAACAATTTGCAAGAATGTTGCTGACGCGCGCGGTGGCGCCATCGCGTCGCCACTAGGAGCGCAGCCACATGAAACCATCGCAGGCTTTGCAGCGTGCGCCAGCTCCCCAGGTGTGGTTGCTGCCATCGACTGGTCCTTTCTCTTCATGGATGCACCCAGCAAGGAGATAGCAGCTGCTCATAATACCCACAAGCATCGCCAAACAGAACATCTACTGGCTGCTCGTGATCACCGCGGCGCACTCACTGATGTACTTCCAGGGTTCCGGGATCCGCCAACGATTGTCGTGTTTTTTTTTCGGAGACGGCCCCCTCTGCTGCAACCTCAGGGAGCATTTGCGGCAGCTTCTCTCATCTAACACACACCTCATCGAGGACAGGAGCATGGCAATTGTGCAAGATTGTTGCATGGCAAGTGCCAATGGGAATTGTGCAAGAATCAGTGACTCACAACTGCTGTGATATAAACAGTTTAGACAGGATGAGATGAAGTAGGGCGTCTTTAGATTAGTCACAGTTAGGCTACTTTCATGCAAATAAGCATTGGTATTTTGTAAGAAACAGTGACAAAATGTTTGTTCTCCCTGACCCCATCTTAACAGAAGCCAGAGGCATGTCTATTGTGTTTGACTTGGTGATGGGCTGATATGTGGGGTTCCAAGTTCTATTTTTGTTTGAGTGCTTTATGCTTGTTAAATTTTCTATTGCTATTTTGTTGTTGAATTCCTTTGCTTTGTTTTGTGGCAAACAATGCTGTGGAAGGGAAGTGTGAAGTGCATCATCAAATTATTGGTGTTACATATTTTTTATGCTCATTACACTGTTATGAAATAACCATGTTTTAATGTAGTCTGTTTCGCTTAAATGGCCTAAGATGTTAAAAAAGCAAAACAGTGTTGTCAAGTTAATGATACTATGTTCATGCCGACTTGAAATGTATGCCTTTGTTTGCTGACAATGTCGGTCACTAGCCCATAAGTTCCGTCTTTTGTGAATTGAATTTTTCACTCCTGCCTGGTCTTTTAGCGATGGGATTTTTCGCCTCCACCCTAGTTTAAAAGTGATTCTAGCTCACTGCTGGACACTGTAGGTACTTGTACATATCAACGCTCCAGGTGACCTGCAGCATTGAGTGATACCTTCTCTCTCGGGGAGGAGGGAGGGGTGGGAGGGAGGGGTGAAGCAAAACCAAATCGCAACCAAAATATAGACAGCTTGTTTTATTGTCTGCTGATGGTCCTATACCCTGGCTATCGAATACACATAGCCAAAATGCTCTGGTTTGGTGATGAAGTGCTTTTCCCGGGGCGCCATATTACAACCATCACCCTATATAAAGGCCGGCCGCCGTCAAAATATGCGCCGTGAAAGGGTGATTCGAGCCAAAAAGTCATGCCTTTTTAAGATTTACTCTCGCGAAGTAAGATTTTCTTCCTTGGCCGATAGAAGTCCCACAATAACACCGCTAGCGCATGGCTGCGCAATCCGTGCACGCAAAGAAATCAAAAGTATTTCAAACTGGGCGCCGTGTCGTGAAAATGACCGCTCCAGCCACCCTCCCCCCCCCCCTTCTGGGACGCCGTATCGTGAAAATGACCGCTCCAGCCACCCTCTCCCCCCCCCCCTTCTGGGACGCCGTATCGTGAAAATGACCGTTCCAGCCACCTTCTCCCCCCCCCCCCCCTTCTGGAATTGAGTGATAAGATCTCAGCACGTCGGCCGAAAGAAATCGGAACAAAATTTGACGAGTGGGATGTACTGGCAGGTCGTGGCCCTACACCAGTGCTATGGAATGTATACAGTCACCATAAACCAGTCTGACTAGACATATGTTTTTATTTCCCAGTATTATGGCCATCACTCTATCTGCGGGCCGGCCGCCGTTGGGTCTTCAGCTATCAGGGGCTATTTGAACAAAAACAGGTCATGTCCGCCCAGGAGATATTTACATAGCCGACCGAGGGTCATGCCGCAATGACATTGTGTGCACAAGGTTGCACGTTCTGCGCCCAAGAACAAACATTTTAGATTGGAGGCCGTATCTGCGCACATCATCCCTTCAGCCGGACCGCCAGCGCTTAGTGGTACGCTGTTGGGGTCAAGACCAAAAAATGAAAAAAAAAATCTGACGGGTGTGCTACACCGGCCGCTGATAGCCGTATGCCTATTGAATTCACACCATCACAAAAATCGAGTTGGGCTATCGTTACTTTCGCCGTGCCGCCATGTTTTGGACGCGATGCCCGTCCGTCGCTACGCTTGCGCTGTGGTCGGGTGATTTTAACAAAACACGAAATGCCCATCGATGCGAGATTTACGTTGCCAGTCGATTGTGCTATCACAGTAACCTCGTTATGGTAGGGTCGCGCCCTCCACGCACCAGTAACAGTACCTCGAACTGGGCGTCGTATCTGCACAGACCACCGCTCCGACCGGCCCGCCAGCATTGAGTGGTACGCTGTCGGAGGTTTGACCGAGAAAAACAAAACTAAAATCTCGTCGAGTGTGTTTTGATCGCAGCTGATTAGAAATATCCTGCAAGGCTGTCTGATTGTAACAGCCCTGTGACCCCACGTGCGTGGCCATGAAATGAAAGCCATGCGAAAACTGCTTCCTGTCCCTTCTTCTCAACATTTCAAAGCTTTACCAAATTGTGCCCATCTGCCTTCAACAACACCTCGCAGACCTCGGCTTGCATTTCCGGCTTGCTAACGGCCCAACGAGAATTCGGATGTGTATTGGTGTTATAATCCACATTGCACGAATTTGTAAACGGATGCTGGCTAATGTGCGGCGCCATTGCCGCCCCCGTAGCCGGAATAGAGACCGGCTACACATAGCAGTGGCGGGTGCTCGCCGTTTTTCAGGTACTAGGAGGCAGCGGCGGCACAGACTGCACTCAGTCTCGGACACGCTCCGCGGCTGACCGCCCAGGTGGCGCACACGACACGCAGTTGGCTGACGGCCGGTCGGCGAAGGGCCGGCGACAGCGGCCTGCGTCGACCGGGCCACATCCTCCGCCAACATGTCATACGGCACCGGCTCGTAACATCGGCACCAGCTGATTTTGGCGGACATTTGGACGTTTCGAAGTCCGACGAGCCGACGCTAGACACGACTTCTTTTCCCCGATGAGAGCAATGCCAACAGAACTACAGCTGCGAGCATTTTTGGCGGGTCACGCCAAATGGTCATCTTCCGCAGCCTTCAACTCGCGCCTAAACAAACCAAGAAGTTGAACAAAGTGCGCTGTTGACGAGCTGCTGGGCCTTCGAACCATTTCCCCGCTTTGGATTGTTTATTTTCTTGACGTCACATTTATGTCGCCCGGATAGCGGTAGACAGGACGGTGGCAAAATGTGGAGCGCTATATGCTCTGAACGGACCGTGGGTAATCTTTTAAAGTAATATAACAGGCTTTCAGCATGATACAAGGCCTGATTACACCAAGCCATCTGATAAGCAGCTATGTTTGGCGGTTTGCAAGTTACAAGTAAACAATGGGGACATCAGAGGCCCAGGTTCGACCCCGGTCGTGTTATGGTCTCTGTGCGCCACGGCCGCCAAGATCGCCGGCGCTCCGCAGGAGCGGCCGCCGTGCTCCTATAAAAACGCGAATCAAATGATACATTGATTAGCCTGTCATTGGACCGGAGTGTTCCAAATTTGGCACGTCGCTTCTATTTTGATCTCACCACCCTGCCCGCCCTTGCATGGTCTAGAATGACACCGAGGATCGTGAGCGAGTAACTTTTGAGCTTTTGAAGAGCTCTCCATTACAAGGAGCTTTCGGTGATGAACAAATAACGCGTGGTCCGCCCTAAAAATGTTGACCTAAAGGAATGTTTGCAACCCGACATCATATATTACGAAATCCGCGTTACTCAATCCGGAAACCAGAAATTGCACGAAGAACCCTGCTGCGATGTTTTACATCGAATGTTTCCTTGACGGGAGTTCATTCTAATTCGACCAGTAGTGCACTTCCACACCCCGCCTCGATGCACGTCTTGCGAACTGCTGGCCAAAACATTACAACAAGGGACCAGGAGGCCAGAACGCTGAAACATAAAAAATCCGGTCATGTGAAATGTCACCGGATCCATGCAGCGGTACCAGAATCAGGTTTTCAACCATGTCGATGGGCTCATAACTGTTGTAAACCGTCAAATATAGCCACGCAGTGCGTTATATCAAACCTGCCCAAAGCCGAAGAAAACAGCGATTAACAGCGTGTTCTGACGCCGCTGCTCTGATCGCGGCAAAGCTTTCACCAGTAGATTTCGCGTATCAGAGGGCGACAATTTTCCATCCGTCCTTCGATTTCCGACCACAAACACCCCAATCAAAACTTCTGATAAGTACCCTGATAGCCGAAGGACACAACGAACCATCGAGAGTACACTACCTATCTGCGCTTGTCTTCTCCGCAGTTTTTAATGCGGATTATGAGTAATTCTGGCCATTTCTTTTGATGAGTAATACAGCACACCAGAAAGCTCTGTGCTACACAGCCGCGCAACATGACATACTCGCGCGCGTGCACCGCAACTGCCTTCGGCGCGCGATACACATAAACGAAATAAGAGTTCCAGCCACAAGCCGCGGCCCGGCGGCCTCGGCGCCCGCCCGTCTCTCCAGCAAACGGCACACCAGAGGTCCGTGGGACGGGCTCGGGCCGGGGCGACCGACCGTGCCCTCACCCGCGGCCCGCGGCCCAGAGTAATCAGCATGTGCCACCAGCTCAGCCGACAGACGGTGCAACGGAGCGGTGTCGGCAACGACCCACGCCGCTCGGCGCGATCTCCGACGCGCCGAGCGCAGTCTCCCGGCAACACCGATACCGCGATCACGAGCACCAGCCGTCCGCAGCACTCGAGCTCGATCGCGATAGGCGCCCATAAGGTGCCGACCGAAGTCCCTTGCAGATCGATGGCATCGACATCACCGTCTGAAATGCCCGTTGCCACCGTCGAAATAAAGCTGAAGATCGGTCCGATGAGTCGAGGTCGGACATGATTGGGCAAACGCCGCAGGTAATTGCACTCGACACGCCGGTCACCGCGCCGTCACAGCGAGCGGACGCAGCCAGCCACAGCTAACGCAACACTAACCACGCACCGCAAAACCGTTCGGCCGCGCCGCCAGACGAGGACGCCAGGCGCGGTCCCGTCCGGACGACGGCGGACGAGGGGAGCGCGGCAGTGATGACCGGACGGTGCTCGCCGGCCGTCGAGCGGCCCGGCTGGAAGCCGGAGAGTGGCGGCGGGCGGCGGTCAAGGTCCGACCGAGCTGGGCCGGCCCGCGCCCGCTGCTAGTAGGCCATGCTCGACGTCGGGCGCCTCGTCGCCGGCTGCCGGGCGCGTCCTCGACAGCAGGCTCTCCGTCTCCTCCGACTGCCGGCGGAACGAGGCAGCGTCAGGCATAGTTCTCCGCGGCACTGTTCGCAGCGTTCGCGCTCTACCACAGCATTGTCAGGCTGATGGTCTGCGACGAGTGCGGTGCCGTTGTGCGGGACCACGCACGGCACACAGCGGTACGGCCACACAGAACAAAATGTCACGGAAAACCCCTGAGGTGACACACTATCCATGACTATCCACGGCGGACCACGGCAGCGCTGGCCAATGCTCCACGCGTGGCCAACGCGACGTCGGGTTGATCACCCCTGGAAGGCCAGCGGCGTCATCCTGACTGTCCACTGAAGACCACAGCACCGTCAGAATGACCATTCACGGCAACTGATTACAGCAGTGTCCAACTGGGTACCCACGGCAGACCACATCACCGTCAGAATGACCAGTCACGGCAACTGATTACAGCAGTGTCCAACTGGGTACCCACGGCAGACCACATCACCGTCAGAATGACCAGTCACGGCAACTGATTACAGCAGTGTCCAACTGGCTACCCCACGGCAGACCACAGCGCCATCAGAATGACCAGTCACGGCAACTGATTACAGCAGTGTCCAACTGGCTACCCCACGGCAGACCACAGCGCCGTCAGAATGACCAGTCACGACAACTGATTACAGCAGTGTCCAACTGGCTACCCACGGCAGACCACAGCACCGTCAGAATGACCAGTCACGGCAACTGATTACAGCAGTGTCCAACTGGCTACCCACGGCAAGCCACAGCACCAAAAACTATCCTAAAAAAAACGCTAAAAAAACCCGCTCCTCGTTCTCGGAGCTCGGTAAACGATTCAGAAAATTCCAAACGTCTCTATTAAAGTAAGTGGGGTGGCAGTCCCATGCACAAAATTTCGCAGGTAGAGACATGAGCGTAATAATCGATCTTGAATTAACAAACGAACCACGCGTGAGCCATCCAACAGGAGGCGCACCAGCCACTCTTCCGCCCGAGTCACGCCAGAGACAGGCATTTCCCGTGATGTCGACGCCCGTCCGCAGCCTAGTTACGCTCCGGATACGTTATCGGATCACAACGCATGTAACCACAGTCCCCGACGCGCGTTCAGAGCTGCTCGGTCTCTGTGTGAGTTGTGTCTGGAAGATGAGGGCGTGAGCATGTGCTGGATGTCGTGCGCGAGCTGAACCGGTTACGTGCCCGGACCCCGTGATGTACCGCGCGCTGAGCCTTCCCAAACCTTCTTTCGCTCCCAGGCAGCCAAGCGACCTGGCTCAGCCCTTCACATACGCACAGAGCATCCAGCGGCGTTATACGCGGCCGGACAGTCAGCTGGCCCTGTCACACATCAGCACACAACCTGGACGGCCCTGTCACACATCAGCACACAACCTGGACGGCCCTGTCACACATCAGCACACAACCTGGACGGCCCTGTCACACATCAGCACACAACCTGGACGGCCCTGTCACACATCAGCACACTACCTGGATGGCCCTGTCACACATCAGCACACAACCTGGACGGCCCTGTCACACATCAGCACACTACCTGGACGGCCCTGTCACACATCAGCACACAGCCTGGACGGCCCTGTCACACATCAGCACACAGCCTGGACGGCCCTGTCACACATCAGCACACTACCTGGACGGACCTGTCACACATCAGCACACAGCCTGGACGGGCCTGTCACACATCAGCACACTACCTGGACGGCCCTGTCACACATCAGCACACAGCCTGGACGGCCCTGTCACACATCAGCACACAGCCTGGACGGCCCTGTCATACATCAGCACACACACCCTGGACGACGGCGATTCACTAAACGCACCACCCAAGCCTTTAATCATATCGCTTCCACCACCAGGGAAAAATGCGAAATGGTTTTTTAAAGGAATGTGAAGCGAGGCGGATCGGTTTGACATATAAGTTAGGTTCAGTGTCAATTCGTACGCATCCTTTGTGATTGTTTCGCCCTGCACGCATCATTCTCATTGCTTTGTGGGCAGACGACGATGCATGACAAGCTAGACTATAGCCGAATGTATCTTAAAACATGCATGCATGCATGTACATACACGCATGCATGTATATGTGTCCACATGCATACATGGGCATACATGTACATGCATATGTACATATGCACATGCATATGTGCATATGCATGTACATATGTATGTGCATATATATATATATATATATATATATATATATATATATATACATGTGCATACGTATGTATATACATGCGTGCAAATACGTGCACACAATGCAAATATGCACTTATATACATGTGTACATGCATATATACATGCATACATACATACATACATACATACATACATGCACGCACATTACCACGCCGTGAATGCTACTGGGTTAATTTCGGTTTGGGTATATCATCAAAACGCAATGGTCCTATCAAACCAACGGTGGCTACGGCCTGGAGCCCACCAATCGCGGAGTGGTGGCTCGCCAATACATACATGCAAGTGGCTTGACAGTGGCCACCCACGTCAGGCCACAGCAACGGCGAACTGACTGTCTGCTGCACACCGCGGCAGGAGAGCTGCGCCAAGACTGCACTAGTCCAGACGGTTGACGGTAGACGGACGGACGGTAGTCCAGCACAACCAATCGGCTCACACACCCAGGTCCACGCATGGGACACCCACACGCAGTGACATGACCATAACATGGTGATAAGCACGCCGTCGAGACCTACCTTCTTGGCGCTGCAGCACTTGTTGGCCACGCAGTTCTCATTCTCCGACGGCGGACAGTCCAGGATGCATGTCTCGCTCTTGTTGGACGTTGCCGCTTCGTACTGGAAACAGGCAGCAATGAGCAGCACTGGTGCGGGGCTGCTGATGGTCTGGAATAGTGAGGAAGAATATGGCGCCGGCCCCCCCCCCCCCCCCTCCCCCGTTGGTCCCTGACTTAATCGACAGATCATTTCGTCCGGTGGTCTTAATGGTCCAAAAACGCATCCCAAAAACATTTCCTTGGTGTGGCCAGTGTTGTAAGACGGCAGGTCCGTTACTATAAATACACGAGTGAGCTCAAGCACACCAGCCGCAAGAGGAAGTTTGTTTAATGTTCGCTTCTCAACACTTGGCGTCACCTTGTGACTACGACCAAGTACCAAGGAGTAACAAACACTACTTGCGCCGCCCAATGTACCGAGCAGCTGGCGGTGAACCAGACAAAGTCGGTCGGGTTTGATGCTGATCCCAAACACTACTTGCGCCGCCCAATGTACCGAGCAGCTGGCGGTGAACCAGACAAAGTCGGTCGGGTTTGATGCTGATCTGTACCGAGCAGCTGGCGGTGAACCAGACAAAGTCGGTCGGGTTTGATGCTGATCTGTACCGAGCAGCTGGCGGTGAACCAGACAAAGTCGGTTGGGTTTGATGCTGATCTGTACCGAGCAGCTGGCGGTGAACCAGACAAAGTCGGTCGGGTTTGATGCTGATCTGTACCGAGCAGCTGGCGGTGAACCAGACAAAGTCGGGCGGGTTTGATGCTGATCCCTTATCTACTCTCGTGCAGTGATGAACAACACATCCATGAGCAAAGTTACGATTGTTTTCGGATCGGGCCGGCGTGAAGTCTGTAATCAATCAATGGTAACGGACTTGACGTGCGCATCGGTGCAGCGAAGGATCGGGCCGGCGTGAAGTCTGTAATCAATCAATGGTAACGGACTTGACGTGCGCATCGGTGCAGCGAAGGATCGGGCCGGCGTGAAGTCTGTAATCAATCAATGGTAACGGACTTGACGTGCGCATCGGTGCAGCGAAATGTCTTTAGTTTTGTTTTGCCATCGATGATGAGTAAGCTAACTCACCACTCACCAAGGAATGTACATATATGAACGTATACATTTCTTGGCTTACATGGGGCTATGTGCGATACAATCAATTGAATCAACTAATAAGAAGGCATTATGAATGCACACCTCTTACGACAGTCTATCCCTTAACAACACTTATTTTTAGCCCATTTAAGTCTTACGTCCACAAACTCAGGCTGTATGGTGGTTGAGTGGATGCCCTCGTTGTGGAACAGCTGCTTGATCTGTTCGGCAATGGTCATGTAGTCGGCCAGGTTGTGGCAGCGGATGTGGGCTGAGGCGATGATGCGGTCCCCGGCCAGCTGCCACACATGAAACTCGTGCACGGCCAACACGCCCTCGATCTCACGCAGGATCTTCTGTTCGATGTAGTCCACCTGGATGTGCGTCGGCACCGTCTGCAGCAGAATCATGGCGCTATCCACCACTGCAAGGAGAAGGGGGCGGTCAGATGATGGAGATACCTGCGTGCAGGCTCAGCTGTGGGACTATGGGCTGTCCACGCCTGCAAGGGGAGGGGACAGCTCAAGAGACCGGAGCCGCTGTGCACCGGCTGATCTACCGCGGGACGTGGCCGCAGTCGTCACTGCGAGATGAGACAGATCGGACTCATTCTGCATGCAGGCTCAACTGTAATCGGTGCCTATCACCCATAGTGTCCGGACACGATGTAGAACGATGACAAGACCCCGCGATGTACCGCAGCTCTGGCCGACCCCAGCTCCAGCACCAGTCCCTCAGTGTACCAAAGCCCCGGCAGCAGCCCCCAGTACGCGACCCCAACGCCGGCAGCACTCACGGAGAGGCCAAACGGAGCGCAGGATGAGCATCACCATGACAATGCTGAGCGCCGGATCGATGTAGAACTTGTACTTCCAGTCCGTCTGCCAGATGATCACCGCAGACACCACCACTATCACCGAACCGATGGCGTCCGCCAGCACGTGCAGGAACACGCCGCGCATGTTCATCTGCTGGGCGTTGCCGGCGGGCGCGCGGCCGCCGCCGACGGTCACCTCGTCGTCGTCGTCATCGCCGACGAAGGAGGATAGGTGGCCGCGCGTGGTGGCCGGCAGGGACGGCGGCGGCGGCGAGCCGGGCGACGCCTTCTTGGCGGCGCCGTGCGAGTGGCCGTGACTGAGTCCGCCAGTGACTGTGGCCGTGGCTGTGGTCTGCCGACGACAGCCGGTCACATGGTCACACGTCCAGGTCACGGGTCACCCACGACGCCCGCTGCAGGGCTGGGAACAAGCCGGCCGGCTGGACCTCCGCACCTCGCGCGTTGGAGGAGGAGCGTCACCGGACAGCGTGGTGTTCAGGTGGCATCATCATCAAAACCCTGGCATGGCAAAGTTTGTTACCCCAGGGCCGCAGATACTTTAAGCTCGTCAAGACAATACATGCCGGCTTGATCCCTGGCACAGCTTGTAAAATGCTAGAATAAGTATTGCCGTATTGTCCTGTCTGGGGCGCCTGAGCACCGAGCGGCTTCTGTCGCCACAACTTCGGCCAATAATTCAACGCACTTACTGGCAAAGAGAGCGAGCCCGATCACATTGACCACCAGTCCCAGCACGCCAACCACCAGGATCATCTGCGGACTGTGGATCTTTTCCACCTCGTAAAACCTGAAACGCACACGACCGCACCGGTTCGCTCAAAAACGAACCAACGAACAACAGGCGCAGGGTTTCCGACCAAGGTCAGCGTAAGCGCGGCGACAAAGTAAGCGTTTCATCCAAGCGTACATGAAACTGATAAACGTATTTTCGTAAGTGCCTTTCAAATCTTTATGCCCGGATGTCTGGTCGGCGACTTCTGCCCATCGCACATCAGCCTTCCACTTATTCACTCGTTAGTGTTGCGACAAGCGAACGTATACATTCGCTCAACTTCGCCTGCTCGTTCATCTTAAAGTATATTTTGACCGTACAGCCAACGCACTTTGCCAGTGTGACAACTGGATTCAACTAGAAGACGTGAAGGAAGCTGGACTGCGACTAAGCATCCTACAATGGTCGAGTACGGGGAGTCATGCTTCGCCGAAAGACCATCTCGTTACCGTACAGCGCAAAGAAAACGAGAGCCACGGTGTGACTTTAGCTTACCGATATAGCATGCCTACCATTGGAAACCACCATGTCAATCGTGTCACATCCGAGGGGGAAAAACTGACTATTACTTAGATTAAAAACAGATATTCAACGTTCATCGGAAAATTTTGTATCTACCTCAAAAGATAATTCGAAAGCAACGAGCATACAGTTCAAAGAAGCATACATACAGTTCAAAGAAAATAATTCACGCGTTATGGTTAGCAAATACTTATGCTGAATAAATCCCTGCAAAATTATTGGCTAAAATCCCGACAATATATATCCACGAGAATGTTATACTTTATCCGAACACCACTTTCGGCGTTCGGACATAACAAATCCGAAACTTCGCCCGCACACTGGAATGTTTACAACGCGAACGTTTGCCTTCACTCGCATTTGCCACCTTATCCGGACCTAATGTCGAAAGATATAAGGATATAACGGGTACGGTAACGGGTCGAAAGATATAACGGGTACGCAGGCCTGTTGTTACCACGCAGCCGGCAGCTCGTTGTGAATGGTCCGGTACAAAGGCGCGTGAGTCACTGTCCACATGTCGTGCTATCATAGGGATTAGGCCGGCGCCTGTTCCGACGCGACCCGCCGCTTTACAGCACAGCCGGCCACTACGGCCTGTGGCCTGGTGAAGAACAAGCGACGCTCCATATCAGCAGCTGCACGAGTGCTTCTGTTAATGTCCCTACATGATAAGACTAGAATCAGTACATTGACTTCCGCAGTGTGCTTCACCAACGGTGCAATGACTGAAATGACGCACCGAGGGATGGGTCAACACTAGCAGGCTGGCAATATGTCTTTGCTTCTTTATTTTTTCGTTGATTTAGGTCGTAAGCAGTCCAATGGCAACAGTCCCAATTGCAGAAACAGTTCATTTTCAAAACCAACAAATATACGACACACACACACACGCACACACGCGCACTGTACCACCACACACACCACACCGACACGCAACCACACACCACACACACACACACCACACACACACACACACCCACACACACACACACACACACACACACACACACACACACACACACACACACACCAACAAAACCTTAACACACACATGGACCTACACACAGGACGCATGCGCCTTACACATTCAGACACAGCGGTTATCAAAAGAACGCGCTACGAGCGCCGACGACCTTTAAAAACACCAGATCGGAATGATTTTATTGGCGGAAAAACGTCGGTTGAGGGAAAACGTGTAGAAAACGATTCCAGACAATAGGTAGATGTGCGGCAAATCTTTTTAAACAATATTGACCTTCGCAAATGACTTGAGGAAAAGGCTGGTTTGCTGAGAGCGCCGGGTGGATGTAGCCAGACCGAACAGTGATGTTAGGTGAGCGCAGTCAAACCTGTGATGATATCCGTTGCATATAAAGAAGATGTCAGACTGAGCGAAGCGTGCCCTGATAGATGCTGTTTTGAAATAAGCAAGAAGATGCTCAAAAGTGTTGTAGTCGTTCGAACTCGGCGAGATGGGCAACAGCAGCACCGCTGCAAATAACGACACCGTATTCTATCAATGACCTTATGTGAGCGTTGAAGGCACACAGCAGAGCCTTATGATTGAACCGCGCTTGACGAGGCTACGACGGCATTCTCACGCTTCGCTTGAGAAGGTCTATCATCCCGTTTGCTTCTGAGACAGTCGAATCTATGTGATTGGCAGAGGTGAGTTTGGTATCTAGGAAGACGCCCAGATCGCGAATCTGCTGGCAGCTATCCACGCGGTGACCGTCTAGTGCGTATGGGTAGCAAACAGGTGACGTACGAAGGGTGAATGAGATGGTGTCGCACTTTGCTGGGTTCAATTTCAGTCCCAGTTTTGAGACCATTTACAGAGGCGATCTAAATCAGCCATAAATATGAGACAATTTCCTGCGCCTTCGATTCCGCGACTGATGTTCACATCACATCATCCACGTACATACGGTATTCACTCTCAGTCCGGTCAGGGACATCAGCCAGAAGGCAGGCTAACAGCAACGGTCCCAGGATGCAAGCTTTCGGGACACCAGATGACACTGGAATCTAGTCCGACTGCTTGCCGTTCCGCATTACAGTTGTGAATGATTGTTCAAATACGACTCAAGCCAGCTACAAACGTGGCCAACGATGCAAAAAGAATGGCGAAGCTTGTGTAGCAAAATATGGTGATTGACGTTGGTGAATGCTGAGGAGTAATTAGTGTAAACTGCATCTGTTTGTTTACCTTTTGAGATAGATTTCCAGCAGTATTCAAGCAAGCATGCAAGGTTTTTGACGCGGGAATGTTTTGGAAGGAATCCAACCTGAGAGGAGGGCGGGCAGACAGAGCTGTAACAGACTTTCGCTCACAATTTACACCAATATTTTTGAGCAAATACGAAGCAAAAACAAAGCCTGTAATTTTCAGGCAGCTTTTTGGGCCCCTCTCGTGCACCGATATCACATTCGCCTGCTTCCACGTGGTAGGGAAGACGCCAGAGTTACGGGAAAGCTCGCATAGCATTTCTAACGGAACAGCTAGCTCCTTGGCACACTTCCTGAGAATGCAGACGTAGAGTCCGTAGGGCATGCAGACCTCATGTGCACTGAGATCGCGTAACAGTTAGGCTATACGGTCATGCAGTACAGCAACGCTGTCTAACCCAGGTGCATCGAGCAAAGGTGCGTCAGGCAATATATGAAAGTTTAGGTCACAAAACTGCCGAGAAAAACACATATTCAGACAGGTGATACGCCCCCCCCCCCCAACCGCTCTTATACACATCGCCACCGCACTCAAGAACAGGAGATATGCGCGCTGATGACTTCAATAACTCAACAAAGAGCCAATACCGCTTCGGGTTGTCAAAGTCTCGCACTAGACTCAACAAGTACTCGCAATATTTAGAATCAGCCGCAGTGCATCCAATAAATGGCATGTACAATATAAGCGTCATTGTAATATTGTATCAGGTCGCATCGTTACATAAATCATGTCGCCAGCCAATTTGGCTGCACCGTGTCTGCACGTCACATCGCACCGGGTTCATCGCAGCACGGGAGAGTGAGCTGGCTACTGCGGGGCTTGGCTCCCGGCCGGCCGGAAGGAGCGAGAGCGATAACTACAAGCGGACCCGACCGATGTCTCAACCCAGACCAGTGATCTAGATTTTGTACACGCCAGCGTGCGGCACGCACAAAATCTAGGTTACTGGTCGGACTGTTCACATACCAATGGCAGATGATTACATAGACGACGAAATCAGCCCTGTTCTGTGATCAACCGAACTTATACTGGCGGCCGTCCTGGCTGGAGCGACCTTTTGTACCCGTTACGGTGTGACGTGGCGTCAGTAGTCTGCTGCCAAGATCTCGGTGGCATCAGGATCCTGTGTACCGCCGTGTGGCTTGCGGCAGACCATCCTCGCCGTTGCGTGCATTTAGTGCATGCATCCCACATGGCCAATTGCCTGAGGCCTCGTTCCAGGTTATCACGTGTCATCATGTCACCCGGCTGCACGGTGAGAAACACGCATTTTCAAGGTCCTGTCTACAGCAACTGTGGCAAACTTACCTCTTTAGAGACTCGACAAAAATCGAAAAGCAGAGCGCAATGAGGAACACCGAGTTGACCAGAGCGCCGAGCACCTCGGCGCGCGCCCAACCGAATGTGTTCTTGGACCACTTCTTGGGAGACATCTGAAAAGCATAAGGTTTAGGAGCCCCACATTAGAACAGCCCACATTCGTGCAGTATGGTCGTTTAATGGTTCGTGTTGTGTGTGCATGTCTGCATAACAAGTAAACCACACCTCTGTGTAGTAAAAAAAAAATATTACAGCACAGAAGCATGCCTCAGAATTCGAACACATGTCATCTGAACAGAACGCCCGTGCTAACACACTGCAAGCGATCTATAAACTACAAACGACCGGCTGGACGTGCGGTTCAAACAACTGATAACAGTACATGGTAATCTAGAGCATGCTGAAATTTGACTTCAGTGAGATCGGGCTGTGTATATTTGATCCGATACGCGGACGGCCCAGCCGGAGGGCACAGACACCGTCAGCCGGGTGGCCGAGCATAGCACTTGCGCCCGGCTACGGCGCGCACAACAATGCCGAGCGGTGTGGGTAACAACTGTGCGCAATTATCATGCCGCCCAATGTTTGCGATGACTGTGCTGAACAAGCGATTGTGTTGACGTATTGAAGTTAAAGAGTTGAATACGCGGTCTTGGTTGCCTCGATGACCCGGTGTCATATCAAGACGAGGAGTAAACACAAAAATGCAGTTGACGCCCCCACCCGCACACACAAAGCCAACCACTGATTTCCTCAAGACGAGAATATTCCAATACAAAGCGCATAATATACAACCTACATGGAGATATTGTTTGTCGAGCTGGCTTGCCCAGCGACATCAAAATAGCTCCGTCGCCAAGTTGGCGTGAGTTTTCCATACCGCGATGCGATGCGCGTCCGCCCCGGTGTCTCGGACTAACGGCATGACTCACAAAGCTCGCGCCAGCAGGACGCGTCCACGGCCCTGCTGGCGTTGGCTTTCGCAAACAACCAACAATGACGCGGTCTTAGTACTCACGCGCACGGCAAGGAAGGCCACGACGAGAGCCACCACATCGCTGAGCATGTGGAAACTGTCGGCCACCAGTGCCATGGAGTTGGTGACGTAGCCGACGATGATTTCCACCAGGAAGAAGGTGGTCGTCAGGCTGAACATGGTCAAAAGCCGACACTTCTTCCCTGAGTACTTCCCCATTTTCTGTGGCGGTGACACGAAGACGATGTTATGGCAATGTTATGTCATGTTATGGCGAGTCTCCACCATTGCGGTTATCAGTAGGCCAAATGTTTTCGTATTGGTGGCCCACTTGGGTGTCATCTACGAATCCGTTTCGCATCCTCCATACCGATGACAGTTCTACCACCACTGGTTCGGAAGAAGGCTCCGTATCTGACAGGCGGCGGCGCTCGTCGGCTCGTACTCCACCCAGACAATGGCAGATGTCTGGCGTTGGTTGAGTGGCCTGGCGCTGCGCTTTCAACCAGAATATGGTCTGCCCTGTTAGACGGTGGCTCGGCAAATACTCACAAACCCAATGTACACTAAAACCCTGTGCTTGCATCGCGTCTGGGCTTGTGAGGTCACACATTCGACGCATCCGAGTAAGGAGCGTCTGGAGTCCACACGCTCAAGAGCGCGGTGGTTTATGACTGCCTCCTAGACCTCGTTTGATTGGTTCACTGTGGCTGGAGAGCACTTCTTTCGATTGCTGGTTTTCGCCAACATCGAAGGTATATTCGTCTACAGCCCCCTGAGGGACCAAGTCCCACGGGGAGTAATGATGACAGTAATGTCCAGCCCTCAGATGTAACGCATAGTACTGGAGCACCTTGGAGGGCAGGAGACACCCGCTGGAAACAAGTTCCGAGCCTCCAGATTGTTACGCAGCTTGCCCATCCGCTCGTGGATCCCGCAAATCCCTGTCCCGTTTACGGATAGTCGGATAATGTGGTGTCGTCCACCGATAGTATGACCTTTCACGCGCTGCAGAAGATGTGATGCACATGGTGAACAGCAACACTGCAAGTCAGAGCCCAATGGTTAATTCGCTTCAACAAAACCTTAACCAACGAAGGGCCGGACACGTGGCGTTCACATCCGCCTTAAAACCATCAAAATACCGACTGCAGCGAACCCTGATGCAATCATTTTGTTATCACTTCTTTGTCGCTCACAACGAGTGAGCATACGCCTACCGATCTGCGCATCTCCACAATGAGCGTGTTATCAGCAACGACACTGCGGACGCGCATTTCGCTAGGTTCAAGACTCGTGTCCATGACGTTATTCAATGGACCTGACGTTTTTGCCTCTCGTATGTCTCTATGTCGTGGTTACGACAGTCCCCTGGGATTGTCGATGCATCTGGTGACGAAGGTCTAAGAAGGCCTAGATTCATATCGAATGCCCTCATCTAGTGCAACATAATACAGCGTCAGAATGTGCATACAAAATAACAAGATGGGGACATGTGAAGGATATCTTATTGTCCCACCTTCGAAATCTGATAATCACGATACCGACGGCGGACGTCGGACGTGTAACACTCATGGTACGATACCGACGCATCAAGGCCGGTTCGACGGATCAAGGGCAGCATTTACTTTTTCACTGTGAAGCTTTTGCGTACTGACCGTTGATTGCTCGACATAGCAGCTAATTATGACATCTTAATGTGGTAGTAACATGATATCCCACTACACATCAATGGGATACAGTTGGGCGGTAGGGGAATTGGGTGGGGAATAAAAAGTATAATAATAAGTGGGATTAGGAGTATATAGAAGTAGGAGTAAGAGAAAGATGAACAGTAGGAGTAGGAGTAAGAGTAGGAGTGGGAGCAGGAGTGGCAGCAGAGTCAGGGTAGGTTACATCATAAACTTGCTATACACAAAAGTTAATGCTGGTGATGGGCAGCTTAAAAAAAACACCATATTTCTATTGCTCTAAGATGTCATATTTAGCCAACATGTCCAACACTGGAATTCCACAACTCTATTTCCAATTCCATGTCCACTACTGGAATTATCATATTTTAAGGCAAGACCATGACTGGTGGCAAACATGTGCCTCCTTTATGATCAATTATAGCGCTTCTGTCTAAAAAAGGCAATTTAAGTGCAATCTGTTGTTGTAAAGTTAGCCACAAAATGTCTACCTTAACCCATATACCAGCATATCATTGTTATTGTACCACAGCAGTAATTTCAGAGCATGTTTGCAACTAATATATAAGGTAAATGAAAGTAATTGCTCCATCAATTCATTTTCTCTGTTCAGCAAATATGTCCCTCAGTATCTCACCATTTGAGTCATGGAGCATTGTTGTGGCATTGAGGTACTGCTAAGATAGGTGGGCAAAATTGCCACCTCACTAGCCACTTGTGGCAGTTCAAGCTTGCAGAGAGATGATAGTGGCAATGCTGGAAGCATTTGCTGAGCCAAATATAAAACCAAACCCTTTTCCGTGGCATTCTTGTACAGGTACCATTGCATTTAAGATGTGCATTTATATTCACATTCTTGGTATAGTGCTATTCTACTTTATGTGGTATTCTTGCACATTTACCCTTGAGTTTACGATGTTTAGTTACAATCACATTCTTAGCATAGTGCTGCTTTAAAGTTATTAGATTACCAAGTCTTATTTCTACAACAGTTAGCAATCATGGCTAATGCTTTCTTTCTTATTTCCCTTTTTCAGATTTCATCTGAGCCTTTTGAATGGATGGATTTATGGGATCAGAGTTCACATTGAGCAGCACTACTCATGCAAGCCTGACGCCTAACATCTGATCACGCAATCCCAGGTCAACAGCTCGATTTGGTAGTGAAAGCTTCAGAGGTCATCTGACTTTCATCACAGCCAGCATTTCATCACAGCCAGCATTTCATCACAGCCAGCATTTCATCACAGCCAGCATTTCATCACAGCCAGCATTTCATCACAGCCAGCATCTACAGGCCAAACTAGTCAAAGCCAGATAGGGAGTGCCTAAAAACAGGGCAGGCCTCCTAACCAACTAAGCCCTCATGGCAGGCTTGACTTGTTAAATAATGTAGCACAAAACATGATTTGTGGTTGAAAATAGCACAGCTTGCTCAACACTGATTGAGAGCTGACTGTCATTCTCTTTATTAGGAAATTGTTGGCATGGATACCAGATTTGACCATCTCCATAATATTATACCTGGCTTTAAATGCAAATGGCCCAAGGGATGACAGGATTTAATGACAATTCTATGGTGCCATGCATGCCTGAATGGCCATCAAAGTCTGCAGAACACAGTTTGCACATTTTCACAGGTGTTCAGCTAAGCAACTAGAGGGTTTTAGATCTTGAGAACAACAGGACTGTGAACTGCACCCAATGGTCTTCAAAATGGCTTTTCAATTCAAAACCCCACTCAAATGTGAAACAAGCCTTGAATGGTGTTGGAAATTCTAAAAAAAATTCCTGGTAGCAGAGTACAAATTTTCTATAGCGGAGTACAAAACTATCAAAGTGCTGTGGGTCGTTACAGCTTTACTTGGGTTATCTTTGAGAGATAATAGTACAGTGAGTGGCGCTCAACAAAAGCGCCACTTCATATACAGCAATTAACGTAGAAGCATTTTAAATGAAAGGAAACATCAGTATCAATCATAGCACACTGAAACAACACTGTCCCATGCTCTGTACTATGAAACACATGTGCATATACATTGGTTTGCGATTTATGAAAGGCTCTGTGTATACATCCTTCAAAACGGAGGGTAATTACGCATCGGGTTTATACACTCTCCAAAATGGAGGTTGGGTATGATATGCACAGCCAGACAAAAACAGTACACAATAAATGCGAATGAGCATGCCACAGACGGCCACCTTCTCATGCTCCACCACGATCACGCTACTCTCGCCCCACCACGGTCACGCTACTCACGCTCCACCAGCTAACTGGTTTTAAAAACAGCTAAACATTCATGCTCTCCACCTTCCCACTCCCGGTCAACACACGAGGCCCTGCACGTCCCACCCAAACAATAGAGATAGACAGCACTCTTCAGCCATTTACCGAGCCAGTGCAAGTAAAATGCCTGACAGACCCGTGTAGGCCGACCAAAAGGGATCGGAGTCAGTCACTCCGCTGGCCCCGACGGATAGTGCAAGGTATTTATGGATTTTGATGTGCTTTAACTGATGCTGCAAAATATGATAACTTATGATGCCATTAATTGACGTTTTTGTCCTAATCAGCCCTTCTCCTTAATTTGCCGGGCCAAAGTCATGGATTTATGTTACTCTAGTGTCCTGGTGCTTTGCCAGAGTGAGATGGCTGTCTCCGAAGTTTTTGGGCTATTTATAGCAACATTTTTAGACTTTTTTTTAGGGTAATTTGTAGAGCCTGAATTACCAGCTTTAATGTGGCATTCAACTTGGTTTGAATCCACAGTTGCCTTGACATTTTTGTACTCCGGATACCAGGAAGTGGCCAAAAATTCATCCACATGGTGGTTCTGGGTGAGTACAAATAAGTCCTTCATAATTGTGATGCCCATCTCTATACAGCTTTCCTCCAAATGTTTACAAGTCTGTTCATGGCATGAGCATGTGCAGAATATTTATGCCCTTGACAAATCAGTCACGAGGAGGTGAATCATTAAAACCAGTTGGAATTTTACTATGTTCAACCTCCAACCTGAGCTGGGAGGCAGGCGCAAGCCGCTGAATGGTTCAGGCGTTTCTGACGCTGAATTGCGAGTGATTCTCTTATTTGCATCGCCATGACACAGTGGTGGCATGTGGGTAGGCGGCCGTTTGCGGTAGGTGATTGGGCTTGGGTGTGTGGTTTTTTAAGAGTGTTCATTGCATCCTTGGCAATTAATGCAGTTTGTCGTCAATGGTAGGTTAAGTCATGTTCAAGTCTGAGTTGGTCTGCATAGCGCAAAGGTAATCTACAGACCGGTGTGATTCTGGTACTCGTTTCTCATTTCCTGGTATTGTTCATAGGCCATTCCATTCAGCATTCACATGCTTTATTTTTTACATTTTCATAAATGGTTTATCATATACCTAAGTGGCAACACAGGCTGCTTGCCATTGGGCATGTTAGTCTGGTGGGTGCAAGATTTGTGCTCTTGCAGATATCAATACATGGCTCCAGATGGAAGCAGCAAGTCTCAAGCTGTTGTACATCCTGGTTTTATTTTGTCCTGACACAGAGAGATAAAGTGAGTTTTTCCAAAAACTGTTCTTGTTGCATCATGATGGAGTATAAAACATTTCATTTGACCTAGTCACAACCCTGGGTACAAATTCTTCTGGCATACATTATACCAGGAAACATCAAGTTTTCCAATGCTGGCCTTGTAAGCCTGTCTCAGACTGCGAACATATATGTTCTACCAAATATGCCTAGCAAAGCAGCAGCCTTACTGCAAAACCTTTAGCACATGTATGCTAAAAATCTGAGCATTCAGAGTTTGGCATAAAGTTATGACTGATTTTAGTGGAAAGGGTAAACATTTCAAGGAATCATGATGTGGGGGCCATGTCTGGCAACAATGCTCTAAACCATCATTCACATGAAAAATGGTTGGAACAGTACAATCTGGCCTGGCTTAAGTTTGACATACCCAGGCATGATATTCAGCCTGCAGATGCCCTGCACACAACTAGCAGTCCCTGGATTGTTTGAACCTGGTCTGTAAGTATAAGTACCAGGCCGCTACTGGGGTCCGCTGACAGGTCAGATTCCAGCTATTAGGCCACCAGGTCACCACTTGTCACAAAACAACCACTGCAGCAGACCCCCACCCAAAAGTGATGTCGCTAACATTAAACATGATAAGGTATCCATGCATGAACAAAATTACTGAAAATGATAAATAGACCAGGCACCCTACATCCATGACATGAAAGATACGTTTTAACAACAAGATCCGTTTTCTACGATCCCTAAAAGCATGAGAAATCTGCCCAACATGGGGCAGCGGAATGGATCGCACCTGCCCCATGGACCATGTCTCTCGTCGGCTTTGTGACTGTAAGCTAACTGGGACGCTCGCGTACCGTGTTGCGATGTAACGTATGAGTGTGCGCGTTATCCCGCCGCCGTCTACGGCACCACGCCCTGGCTGGACTTGGACAGCTGTCCCTCAATCGCGCGCAACCACCGCATCCACCACAGAACACGGACGCCTGAGTAGCGCCTCCCCCGATACACCCAGACGTTCTCTGCCGCGACTGACGCTGCTGCCACTCTCTGCCAGCCACTTCCCTAAAAAGTAAACAAAGCATGCTATAGTAGTGAACTTGGTTTCGCCATATAACCATTTTTGTAGGTGGCCTTTATCTAAATATGGCACTTAAGTGCCAAAAATAGAACACATTTAATTTGTAAAATTTATCTTCCGGGGATATTCCTTTTTCAACGTCAATGGCCACGATTCATTTGAGTCTAGTTTCTGTTGGGGATATTCGTATACTATCCAATTTTCAATGCATGCTATAGCCTTTTACGGACAACTTTCAGTACAAAACTAGAATATGACACCCAAGAAAATTATGAAAGTCTTTTTCTGCTAAGTGCTTGTACAGGATTTGCTCATTTTCGAAGAAGACTCTTTTCAAAAACCAGGCACCTATTTCTTATAGCTCTGGATAGCATAGCAAGAGAGGAAGCGAGTCTGTGCGCAGGGGTGGTGGGGATGGATGGATTCAGGAAGATGATATGATCGTGATATAGTCTCCGTCGAATCTTTACTGTCCTGCTTGTAATAAGCATCTGAAGTAAGATTGCTTTCTTTGTTGTTTATTTTTACGGGTTTATGTGTCTAGGTAGATGGCAGGTACACTACATGTGGAACGATGTGCGCCAGATTGTGTTGGCGTCTGTCTAACACGTGCTTGGATTGAGGTGTTAGTTGCAGTCTTCGAGGTCTGGTCATTTTTGTCCGGTTTAATATGCTTATTTTTAATAGTTATTGGTTTGTTAATGGTGTTTTCCCCATTAACCAGTCAATCCATCCCAGATCTGTGCATCGTTTGCTGATGAGCATATGTTATGCATGGGCCATACTCAGCAGCATATGCATGGATAAAACCAATATTAATGGGCTGAATCGCCTTTGTATTGCATGCAATTTGCAAATATGCATGGATATATATGAATTTGAACAGTGAATGCCTTAGTTTCAGTTGGCAGTGGTGTCAGTTTCCAGGAGTTTTGTAGCACTTGTGGGAAAGGATTTGGGCACTGCTGGTCCTAGTTTTTGGTTGTGTAGTACTCATTAGGTAACCTGAAATAGGATGGTCACTTTTTGTAGCCATGTGTGTGTGTGTGTGTGTGTGTGTGTGTGTGTGTGTGTGTGTGTGTGTGTGTGTGTGTGTGTGTGTGTGTGTGTGTGTGTGTGTGTGTGTGTGTGTGTGTGTGTGTGTGTGTGTGTGTGTGTGTGGTGTGGTGTGTGTGTGTGTGTGTGTGTGTGTGTGTGTGTGTGTGTGTGTGGTGTGTGTGTGTGTGTGTGTGGTGTGTGTGTGTGTGTGTGTGTGTGTGTGTGTGTGTGTGTGTGTGTGTGTGTGTGTGTGTGTGTGTGTGTGTGTGTGTGTGTGTGTGTGTGGTGTGTGTGTGTGTGTGTGGTGTGTGTGTGTGTGTGTGTGTGTGTGTGTGTGTGTGTGTGTGTGGTGTGTGTGTGTGTGTGTGTGTGTGTGTGTGTGGGTGTGTGTGTGTGTGTGTGTGTGTGTGTGTGTGTGTGGTGTGTGTGTGTGTGTGTGTGTGTGTGTGTGTGTGTGTGTGTGTGTGTGTGTGTGTGTGTGTGTGTGTGTGTGTGTGTGTGTGTTGTGTGTGTGTGTGTGTGTGTGTGTGTGTGTGTGTGTGTGTATCAAGTCCGTTGCAAATTTTTTATAGGTTAGTGTGAGGAGCAAAGAGATGCACTGGTAAGGTATTTGTATGACAATCACAAATGGTGGTAATTGTCCTTATTTTTGTATTTACTTGGTAATATACCCTCAAAATTGCTGATGACATGCCTAGTAAGGGAATTTGATCTACTTGATTTTCATAGTTATTTGGTGTAATACATAGCATATATTGACATTTGAGTCCCCCGGGATGATATTTTGCTGAGATATGTTGATTTAAATGTCATGCTTACTTTGCTGTTTACTTGAAAAATCTTATTCAACGACCGGGTAGTCAGACTCGTATGACAAGAACACAATATGGAAGTGCATTTCTATATAAAAATGTTTTTAATAATGTAAACATGCATGCAATAGCAGCATTCAGGTCACTATTTTCTCTATAAATAGTTAAAACTATGACTAAATTGGAGCATAGGTTGCAGTCATGTAATGTGCATTCCTGGTATGATCAAACTGTGTGTGATATTGTCTGTGATATGACAAAATACAGTTAGCATGTCACAGGTTGTTAATGTTACAGATCAAAATGCAGTTAACATATGCCTAAAAACTGAGAGACAACCTGTATCAGATTTGGTGTAATCTACCAGCAGCAAGGTGTGGTCAGATGTCTTCTGCACACCACTGGATTTGATCATGCTCAGGCATTTGGTTAAATGAAATAGGTAAATAAAAAAGAACATTGATATGTAATGCATTGAACTTAACCCATTTGAAAGCATATTTTTTCAAATGCTCCTACACAGGTATTGATTGTCAATCATCTGGGCACTCACTATCAGTCGAAAGTGCATTAGACATGTCATGTGACTGGTTCTTGAAAGCTGCTGAAATATCTGGATTTGTGTTAAAGGCTGGTTAGCAATTCTTGCTGCTCTTAGAATTTCAAACCAGTATGGAGACAGGAAGGTGATATTACGTGATCATGAGTCAGCATGTCATATGATGTGATCCAGTTGGAGGCATTGTGCATCATGTGTCCAGTATAGGGTTTGGTTGCTGAAGGTCAAGGTTGTAGGACTTATTCCTGTGCAATTTGAAATTGGCTCCAAGGCATATTCCTCTCAAGGTAACTGGTAATGTAAGACTTAAGTGTAGTACTGCCTTTTTAAAGTTCCAAGTTGTGTAACCTACAAAATATCTCTTAAAGATGTTTGGATAGAAAAATGGCAAAATCACAACTGCAAATTGCAAAAATACATTAGGAAAATATACAGTTCAAATAAGGAGATAACTTCCTATGCATTTGATGAAGACATTTTGAGAGGGCCAAATCTGCAGGCAATGTCTGTGACATACATTTTCTTCAAGCAGTTCTGAAATCAGTGATAGAGAACCTGAGAGGGCTCAGAACTTCCTGCATAGTGTATTAGTGTGCTGATAGTTATGATATGTGACATAGGTCATGTCAGGACTGGTCCCTAATGTGCTGATAGTTATGATATGTGACATAGGTCATGTCAGGACTGGTCCCTAATGTGCTGATAGTTATGATATGTGACATAGGTCATGTCAGGACTGGTCCCTAATGTGCTGATAGTTATGATATGTGACATAGGTCATGTCAGGACTGGTCCCTAATGCAACTGGGTGTTGGAAGTTAAGGGGATGGGCCTAGGTGTTATCAGTTGATTAGTCTCTGTTATGGGTTGTGTTGGCATGAACTAATAGATCACATATTGGTAAGTGCAGATATTCTAGTTGAGCTGTTTGTGCTGGATGCTTCATGATAAACAGGCATGGACCACTTGGTGCACTGCCAAGTGCCCTTATGCATTCAACACAAGTGGGGTTAAGTCAGACAAGGTGTAACTACTGACAGTAAATGTGTGGAAAGACATCAGTGCACTTAGATAAGTGTTCATTTGCTAAGCTAAGGAGCTTTTTGGGTGATTGTGTGTTCTTAACAGTGTAACTGAATCATACATAATATTCTGTCTATCCCCAATAGCATAATGAGACAGAAAAGAAACTTTCTGCAGGCTTTATCAAGAATATTGAACATGGTGGCCTCACATTTGAGTTGCTAAGTTTTTTTGTCTGTGCACATTATGTGGAAATTGCATGCTTCTGTTCACTGAGCACTGACAATGATTGTCATATTAACAGATATGCTGGTAAATCCAAATGAACATGTGACTTGTGAGGATATTTCAGTGTCACTTAAAAGTTTGAGTTAATTGATGGGCAGATGTTGAAGCTGTTGTTTTCCTAAGGCATATTCAAATGGAATATTTGGAGGCATATCAGAACAGTGAAGTGCATGATATTTCACATGAGTGCTGGGGATATGTTTGCAAAACCATTTTAGTTGGGCATGTGGCAGTTCAACATGTAGTGCTACCACATTCATGTTTTTATATAAGTTTCAAATTTGGGGTTGTGACCGTTTTCTGTCCTTTTGGTCTCTGCCCAGATGCTACTTTTGTGCAATGATGCACAAATGTGCACATTGGGGGAACATGTATATCACAGGACAAGAGATTAATCTGTCTCATTTTGATTGATCTCCAGCTAAAGTCAATAAAATGCAAGTTTTTAATAAAAAAAAGATGTAGGATCACCATCATGTCATTTCCAAGGGTAATGGATTGTTTGCCTTTGAATGGTTTCTAGTCAATAAATGAAATGCCCAATATTGTGTGTCTTGCTGTTACATCTGTATGCATTTATTGGTTCCATGGTTTTTGTTTGGGTGGGAGGGGGGGGGGGGGGGGGGGGGCCTGTTGTGATCATGTTATACATGGATTCCCATCTGCTGGGTGCTGGCCATTGAGCGTCAGCCGGCCGCCCCTCAGGTCCCGCGGTGCCGGCACGCGGCGCCCCTGCCACCGCGTGATGTCGGAGGCGGCGGTGCTGGAGGAGCGCACGGCCGACACCCCCGAGCCGGCCGGCTCTTCGTACGCGCAGGCGTTGCGCGGCCGCCAGCTGCCCGAGGGCACCGACGCCGACGAGCAGTTTCCGGAGCTGGGCCGGCCGCCCACCGACGGCGAGCTCGATGAATCCGGAGAGTGGAAGCAGTCCAAGTCGCGGCGCGCCGACAAACGCCAGCAGGCGCGCGAGCGGCGCGACCAGCGTGTGCGCCGGGAGCGGCGCGAGCGGCCGCCGCGTGCCGCTCCCGGCGCCGGCCCTGCGCCCGGCCCGGCCGGTGACGACGGCGAGCGGGCGCCGGCCGAGTCACAGCAGCAGCAGCAGCAGCAACAGCAGCCGCCCGCGCCGCTGCCGCCGGGAGACTCGGCCGGCTCTGGTGAGGACTCGACGGCCGCCGACGACCCGCGCAAGTTCGTCGACGCGCCACCGCCAAAGCAGAACGCCTGGAGCAAGAAGCAGCTGGACACCCCGGAGGCGGCCGAGCGGCCGCTGCCGACTGAGCCGGGCCTTCCCGTGGAGCCGGCGGCCGCGTGCGCGACTCCGGCGCCACCTGCCGCCGAAAGCCCCCAGTCGGCTGCGCCAGGTCAGTCCAGCTTCGGCCCCGCGCCTCCGTGCTCTTAGCCTGTGCGTACAGTCGTTGTCGCTCCCCACGGCATGACGGAGAAGTTGGTGCAACGATTGCTGGGTTTGTAATGATGTGAGCTGAGCAGATGGTGGAATTGAGTCCCAGTGGGCTTCTTGTGCACAGCGTTCTCAGCAAAAAAGCTGCCATATATGGCATGGGGATATCTCATATTGCTACAGCGGTCAGCTAACAACGTGAAATGCTGCCTTCAAAGTATTATGAGAGGAAATAACAGCTTGGTTACGTTCATCATTTCATAACTACGATTGATGCACAAAAGAAACGAAACATGACATCACTCTCCTTATAGGCCATTACCTGGGCCTGCGGGGATTCCGTGGGATTGCAAGAAACTAAATTCCATTCGTGACGGTAATACGGCCCAAGCTGTCACACGATTTGCACACGAGCGTTTTGGTTGTTGATTGTCCTGAGGCAAGCATTGCGGCTGAAAATGGATGAAATCGTGGATTACCTACCATCATATATTAAAATGATAAAATCAAAGTATATATTAATGGAATGTGGGTGGCATGGCTCCATTGGAGGGCCTGTTTGAGAGGCGTTTTTCGACTGGAAAATCGAAGCCTCCGGAGGGGAATGAGGTAAATCGTCTTCACAGTGTCGTAATCTGATTTGCTTTGGTTAGCAACGTACGTGCATGCGTGTGTGTGCATAATTTCGGCATCAAGGCCGGCACACTCGCTTTTCCCAAGGTGATGCACAAACCAAACTTGGTGGCGGATGAGCTGTTTTCTTGTTTATGTTTGTTTTCTTCTTTAGTTGGCTAGTTGACCGGGTTCGGGCAGGTAGCCGGAGTGGCGATTTTGTGACTGGCTGATAACTGATGACTATTGGAGGGCCCAGAAATGGTACTATGGCTAGGTGCAGGGTAGAAAATGTACTTTCCTTTTTTGCTCGAATCAATCGATTTGAATATATCCCAATGTCCCAAAAACAAAGCCAATCTCCCAAGGTCGTAGCAGGTTTTCCAAAGTCTGTTTCGTGTGAAAGTTGAAAAGGGATTTATACACAGTGCAATAGACAGAGCATTGCTGGCTAACAGAACGTTGCTTCTCGCTGCCCTGCGAAGTTTATGAATCTTGGAAAAAAGGTTGCCATGACTTCTTTCATGACTTCTCCCAAGCACCAAATCCGTTATTTTGTGCTCCGTTTGTTTTTTCTGACCAGTCTGGGGATTTTTCCTCATCACATCTGCCAAATTGTCATGGGGCGTTTGTATTTCCACGTGTCTTTTTTTCGCACGTGATAGGTCATTGGGATTCTTTTGTACACAAAAGTGCAAGTTACGTAATCCATTCATCATGAGGAGTAATCTCTTTTACAGCTTTCCAACGTGTCGGCTAGCTGATCAATCGGCGGTCAGCCGGCAAACCTGATCAGTCAATGGTCAGCCGGCTAGCTTGGTCAATCGGCGGTCAGCCGGCCGGCTAGCCTGATCAATCGGCGTTCAGCCGGCCAGCCGATCAATCAGCGGTCAGCCGGCCAGCCGATCAATCGGCGGTCAGCCGGCCGGCTAGCCTGATCAATCGGCGTTCAGCCGGCCAGCCAATTAATTGGCGGTCAGCCGGCTAGCCGATCAATCAGCGGTCAGCCGGCTAGCCAACCAGTGGGCTAGCCGATCATTCGGCGGTCAGCCGGGTAGCCGATCAATCTTCGGTCAGCCGGCCAGCCGATCAGTGGCGGTCAGCCGGCTAACCTGATGTGTTTTTGAAAGTGCCTTCCGAGCCTTTTGGTGGGTTGTGGCAGAACCCGGATGAACTAATTTGAGACCCTTTTGAAAACGTATTGCGGGGCGGCGACCGTCCATATTGTGGTGCAAAAATACTTATCAGAACGGGGCCATTGCGTCCAAGTGCCGTTTATTATATAGGTTTGAAATGTTCGTGAGACATGCCTCCCCAGAGCCCCCTTCAGGGCTGCCATTGGCTGCTTTTTTCCCAAAGATCATTATATTCGTGTTGAACAGATGGCTAGGAACGGTTACGAAGTTGCAAGGCGACCTCAAGCGCCATGGGAAGTCCATCCAAATAGCCGGAGCCGTATGTGTTGATGGGATGTTCTTGGAGGTTGTTGAAGGCTTAGGGTAAAGGAATATGGTAAAGACTCGGTGATCCAAAAGTATATTACGATCGGCGGTTTGGCAGACGGTGCGGCACACCTTTCAAAGCTGGGGGTGTAGTGCACCATTTCCCGACGTTGATGAGGGTTAGGCTTAAAGCACAGCGACACGTCACAACTCTGTTGGTGTCATTCGGGATCAAGTGACCTCTTGGGAGTTGGCTTCCCTTGCAAGGACAGTCTGGGAAGCGGGCGCCTTTCCTGAGTGCAGCCTTGGGAACTAGTTCCCTGGCGAGTGCAGTCCTGGGAACTGACCCCCGTTCCGAGTGCAGTTGTGGTTCGTATTCCGTATGTAGTATAAAACCAACCGCTCGTTATGGCGTACTGATCGGTACTGGGCCCTCCGCTGGTTACATTCGTAAGAACTTACTCGTATTCCAAGTAAGTGTAAAACTGGCCGCCTTCAGCAGCGCATTCCTCCGTTTTGGCCCTTCCCCTCTCCTTGTCGGTCACAGGCTTGGGAGCTGTCTGGTATTCTAGATGTAGTGTAAGGTGTGCTGCCCTTTGGAGTGCGCTGATCGGTATTGGCCCCTCTGCTGGATATAGTCTGGGAGGCCAGCTGCGTTCCTGAGCATTCAAGGGAACCGACTTTCCTTCCGGGTCGGCAGCGTTCCGCAGAACCAGGGGGGCGCCGAGCGCTCCACGGAGCCCGTCTACAGGGTATTCCCCGGGCGGTGAAGGCCGCCGACAGCTGCCCAGCTGCCCCGCTGCCGGGCGCCGGGCCAAACCCGTCTGGAAGAACGGCTGCCGGCCCCGCTGGAAGGGCAGGCCGTGGCCCCTCGTGCGGCGCGCTGCTCTGACACGAGAACCGGCACGGCCGCGCTGGGACGTTACAGCAGGCGTGTGTCATAAATGAACGGGCGTGAACCCGGCAGGAAGGCATGCCGCAAGTTACACGTTGTGCTTTACCGAACGTTGTCATATGTCCACCTTTCCATTACAGGCAAATGTACGTTCTCTTCAAATGCGTACATGAACCGAGTAACAAAGTCCAGCGAGCAGAAAATTGAAGTGAAGACGTTGGACATACATGCATTATCAGATACAAATTGTGGCGATATCAGTAGTGGCGGTTAAAATTGTCTCACGAAGATAGCCCTTTGTAAGGGCACGCAGGGTCACAGGGTCGCGGGGTCACACTGACGCTTCGGGCTGAGCGCCACGCTGTTCAGGCAGACTTGTCGACTCGCACAGAACATGCGCCACATTCGCCACAGACTGGGATGGTGAGTTTTCGAATATGTTTGTCGGCTCGCTCCACACATTAAAGGGAGTGTTCCGCGCTGGTGCGTGGCTTTGAGCTGAAATAGCCACCTTGAAGATCATTCGGTGCAGTTCACGGCCACGCCCGTCTTAAGACCTGGACCCCTCAAGTTTCAGCGTTCACGCTGGCGAGGATGTGCAGACTATCGGGACAGCTTTTTCAAGGCCACCCAGACATCCATGGCGCCAAAATAACGTCATTCAAATCCTGATATTTCATAAGCCTTGCGCGGCCAAGGCCAAGAACAATATAATTGTGGAGGCGTTCATATCTGGCATTCGTGAGCACCATTTCCAGATATGACGACCGTCAATTAGCTCTTAATCAATGCTGTGCACGGTACGATGACGTGATCAAACAATGCCATGTTGGACATGTTTACTAAACAGAGAAATTTTGTTGTTTAGAGCAGTCTTTTCCACTGAAAGGTATACCAGTAGTTATAAGTGAGATTATATCATCGTATCTGATGCTTGTTTCGATATCTTGGAATGTGGAACATTCTCTTTAAGTTGTCCTCCGTATTGGTTCATGACATGCGCGATAAGCCCCCTCCACCCCCGTAGCCTGTGTGTATACTTTACCTGCTTGATCCGTGTGGTAATGATTTGCCCAGAACGGCGTTGCTATGAAATGTAAGGAAAAGCTTGAGGCCGTCTGGCGCAGTAGATCGCAGTGGTTCGATTGTTGGCAGGTTCCCAGTGGCCCTGGAGTGTAATTAAGGAAAGGAGGGATATTCGATCCCTCCTTCACCTTTGAAGCTCCCGCTCGCCCGGCCATGATCTGTCTGATGATGTCTTTTTCTGACTCCGTGTGCTTGTTGCTTCCTGAGGTGTGCAGTGCCGTTTACCCCCATCTTTGACATTGTTTATGCCACTTCTCCATTTACGAATGCGCAACCGAGGTGTGGTTGGCAGATGTGTGCATTATTTCGGCATCTAGGCGGGAATGGCGGCACTGTACGTGATCTCAGCATGTAGGCGGGAGTGGCGGCACTGTACGTGATCTCAGCATCTAAGTGGGAGTGGCGGCACTGTACATGATCTCGGCATCTAGGCGGGAGTGGCGGCACTGTACGTGATCTCAGCACCAGGCGGGTGTGGCTGCACTGTACATGATCTCGCCATGTGGAACGGGATGTAGTGTGCGTGCGTGGAGTTTCTGATGACAAACGACTCCAAAGCAACGAAATTTCCCAAGCAAATCTAAAATGGGAGCCATTGGATGAAGGTAAAGCTGCACATGGAAATAATACGTTTTTAATGTCGTTTTTTTTACTAGGATTTCAAATAATTGGCAGTCATTTTGATCCAGCTTGGGATTTAGCTCTGAACCCGTACCTGCTACCACGAAGTTGATTGGTGTAGGCATAGTTGACTGCGAAGTGGGCAAGAATATATCAAAATGGTCTCTGGACGACTGTGGCTAGTTTTACAAGGCCTGATATCCTGTGTATATAGAACGAGTGTGATAAGAAAAATTTCATTTGATCACGAAGAATGCACCGTGAAAGTTATCTCCAGGATGAATTCAACGTGTATTACCTGTGGCTAAAGCTATGCTGCTAATGCGCAGATTGCCTTGTAGCCTTGTGGTAAAATCAACCCGCTGATAAGATTGGCGCCGTTAAGATGCTCGTTTGCAAAATGTAAGCCAATGATCGCAGGTCCAACTACAAAGCTCTCTAGCTTAGCGGTGTCCCTTGATATTCTCATTAATGGCAGCATGCACCGTATTGAAGACATTTCACTGTGATGTGACCAGGCGAACTACGAAAAGAGAACCAAATGACAAGATACGCAAAATTATGTTAGTGAAAGGCCTGGAAGGCCATGTGTTGAACGTCGGTGCCCACTGTTTGGCTGAGTTAGAGTTCCATTGGGTACGCGATCGCTATGAGTCGGAACACATACGAGAAGGCGTCTGTCCCGTGGGGAAAAGTCTGATTGAGGTACGCCGTCACAACGAAACTGGCATGTCATGTGCGTGTGCCTGGGCTGCCCCGCGCAATGAGCAGTCGATCAACGGTGATAGCACGTGCCAACAATCGTCATCATCCTCCAACTTCGCTCCACTGATGCGTTCTGGGCGCTGCTGACGGTTACCGTGCACAACGTAGTTCAGAAGCCAGGAAAAAACGAATGAAAACTCCTGTTAAGGAGCACGGGACGCGTGAGGGATAGTACATAGCACACGTGCATATGAACACCCGCCGTGTAGCTTATTGAAGTCATGCAGATGCGGCATTACTGAAGCTATGATTATGATCGCAGAGGTCGCGTCGAATTTGCTCATACATGTGTGTTTGCCTGTCTGTCAAGTCCTGCCGGTATGTTTTTTTTTTCAAATCGTCTGTCATGCTTTATGAAAGCTTCTGAGAAACGGCTAGGCAACGGATCTTGCGCCGTGGGTATGGATGAGTCAGACGACACGCTGTCGAGATTTCTAATAAACCAGTTGGATTTGAGGAAAAAGCGTTCGTTCTGGTAGTGGGACATTGCATCATCACTGGCCCTGGCGCCTTGGCACAGAAATCCCCCCCCCCCCCCCCCACCACAAATCTGATCTCACTGTAACTAGTCGTGCCGTTGGAACACAGGTGGATAGACGCGCGCGAGGTCGGCGTATGAAGTGGGAGGCGGGCGAGATGGGCCAGTAGATAACATGATTGTGGATGCCCGTCGGATCAGAGTTGACCATCCAAGGCCGGACAGCTCTGCAGCCGGCCGGGCTAGCTCGGCACGCTCTGTGCGAGGTTCGCCCGGACACAGCACGGACTGCTCTGCAGCCGGCCGGACTCGCTCGGCACGCTCTGTGCAAGGTTCGCCCGGACGCAGCACATCGCGCGCGCTGGCGGCGTTCGCCGGGCCGATGGGAAGTCCAGCGCGGCTTCTCTTCGGCCAACTGCCAGAGGCGTGGGCTCCACGGAACTGCTGGCTGTGCCTGGCGCACGTATTTTCCCACATGGCGAGGACAGAGGCCCACCTATCTTGTCTTTCGGTGCGCACCTGCACGGAACTCCACCTTATGCCCGCTGCCGTTCTGTTTCAGAACTGGTAGCCAGAGCGCCGACAGTTGTTAGAGCAAACTCAGGTGACAAGTCGAAAATCAATACGAAGGTGAGTGAATGAATGAGCGAGAGGGCGGGCGGCCTGGCCGGGCCGGGCCGGGCCGGGCCGGGCCGGGCCGGGCCGAACCGAACCGAACCGAACCGAACCGAACCGAACCGAACCGAACCGAACCGAACCGAACCGAACCGAACCGAACCGAACCGAACCGAACCGAACCGAACCGAACCGAACCGAACCGGACCGGACCGGGCCGGGCCGGGCCGGGCCCGTCATCTGTGGCGGAGCGGGGGCACCTGTGTGACGCGGAGCGACCGCCCCGAGCGGTGCCAGCTGTCTGCCGGCGGCCGGAGCGCGCGCGTGTGCCCTGATGGCCGCCTCCGCTCGGCTTGCGTCGGTGCCGGCCTGGTGCCCGCTGACCGACGCTCTGGCGCGCCCTCAGGCGTCCGACTTCAGTGACTTGGGAGACTGGCCCACGCTCGAGAGGACGGCCAGTGCGCCGGGCACGCCGCGCCCCGCCGGCCCCGTCTCCGGCTCAGGACCCAGCTCCGGCCACGGCAACGGCAATGGCAACCTCACCAACGGCACGGCGCCCTCCTCGCAGGACGACGACTCGTCCAAGGAGAACTACGACGAGAACCGACAGAGCGCGACCGCCAGCGACAGCAGCAAACGGAAACGCAGCAGTGAGTGGGCCGGCGCGCTGACCCCAAGTGGGTCTGCTGGTCGGGAACTGTGTCGTGCCAATGTGACGTGAGGCGCGCTGACCCCAAGTGGGTCTGCTGGTCGGGAACTGTGTCGTGCCAATGTGACGTGAGGCGCGCTGACCCCAAGTGGGTCTGCTGGTCGGGAACTGTGTCGTGCCAATGTGACGTGAGGCGCGCTGACCCCAAGTGGGTCTGCTGGTCGGGAACTGTGTCGTGCCAATGTGACGTGAGGCGCGCTGACCCCAAGTGGGTCTGCTGGTCGGGAACTGT
>NW_023596528.1:109714-174063 GCF_011947565.3 Pollicipes pollicipes
AGACTTGCATCGCTGTTCGATAGCGCTCAACAATATCATCGTTAGCACAGGGCTGTACTTTTTGCGCGCAAGTAAGAGTACTTGAAATCGGATGTCATGTCTGTGAAAATCACCGCTCCTGCCGGCCCATCAGCATTCAGTGATGGTACGCTGTCGGGGGGGGGGGGGGGGGCGCAACAATCGCAACCAAAATTTGACGAGTGTGTTGTGCTGGTAGCTAATGTCGTAGATCAGTCTATTAAGTACAAATAGCCGCAGTAATCGAGGTTGATTTCAAGTTGTTCTCCGGGGAGCCGTCCATCCGCCGTTGCCTTTGAGCTGTGGAGGAGCGATTTTAACCACAAAAAGGTCATTTTACGGACGCGAGATTTACATTGCCGGCTATGAGTAACTGCTAACGGCTACAATACGGCTACAATAACATCGCCATGGCAAGGCTGCACCTTCGACAATGTCAAATGTTATCGTCAATATGCTTTTCATTTTTGTGGTCGACCCGCGACAGCGTATTGCTGCTAGTGCTGGCGGGCTGCCAGCATTCGGGATGCGCTGTCGGGCGTGGACAGAAAACAATCAAAACTAACATATGACGAGCGTGTTGCGCTCGTACCTGATGGCAATTGGCAATCCCGGTGCAATTGAATGCACACAGTTGCAATTTTCGGGTTTATTATCAACATTTTTCCAACAACGACGTATTATGAATACCACTGTCTACAGGTGGGCCGCCGTCGGCTCTGCACTAGCAAGTGATCATGTGAAGACAAAAGATGATGTCTACCGATGCAAGATTTGTATTGCGGGCCGACAGTGCTCACACATTGCTAGCGCAAGCGCAAGGTTGCAAGGTTGCTAGCGCTAGATTGCACCTTCTGCACACTGGTACAGGTGTGTCAAAACTGGACATCAGTGTACTACAATTGCCGACTTTGGGTGTAATGCAACACCCTATGAGGGGGAATTTTCATTCCTTTTCCCCATATTTTATGTGAATTTTTCACTGCTGCCTGATATTGTCTAATCGCATATGCCAAACCCATGATTCTCTTTCTGAGGCTTTCAGATGGCATCCAAAACCGAGCTTACTTGAAACCACCAGGCATAAACAAGGCCCCACAGAACCTGAACACCTATGGCTATGTCCTGCCTCACCTACATGTGAGTCATGTCTATGTATGCACAGAGCAAGGGCACCAGGTACCTTCAAGCTCGAGAGCCCCAGCGACTCCAGTCGCTTGCATGCATCAAGCTTGGTTTGCTTACAAAATGCGTCACAATCGGCAGCTGTGTGCCAAATGCAAGGCTTTCACGTATCACCAATTTTTGGGGGTCTCACCACCACTCTACGAAAGCAGAACCTGGTACAAACTTCAGCAAAGCCTGGTAGATAATTTTACTCCACGTATTTCTGTCACCCGAAGAAACTTGACCACTAAATTACATCACTCCCGAAATGCGGGAGTACAAAATTCAAGAAATGTCTTCTAATGAAATTTAGAACATGAGTATCACCGTTAGAGCAATCATGTTAGCAGACTATAAGTCAAATCAGCTGGTTACCAAATTTTGTCAAAAAATGTCGCTCCTTATGTTTATTTAACTACTTTTGTTTTCTGGAATCATACGAGTGTGACAACACTTTGTTCTTCCTTCCTTTCCAATGGTCTTTAAAAGTAGCATCTCTTGCTTAAAATGTTGACCAATTTCTCTGCAAAATACTCTAACTGCAAACTTGCGCGCATTTCGTACATAAATTAGATCAGTTCGCCAGCCGCCCAAACATGTTTGATATGCCACCCAAGAGTGAACAATTCACAGGGAATGAAGGAGACAATTTGAAGCACAGACCTTACCCTTACCGACAATTTGCCCTGTTAGCCTTTTTTTGTTCATGGCGGTGCTCGATAATGACAAATCTAAGCCTTTCCAGTGTCTGACTCAGGGCCCCGTTCTTGATGGGAAAATGCTGCCAGATGCTCCGCCCCTTCAGGTAACAACCTATGACGTTCCACAGCTACGTCATCTACGTGAAGGAAACGCTTCAAGTAACTCCTCAACATGGTGGCTAGCAAAATCAGCCGTTTCCCATCAAACACATTTGACGCGCAGCAGTGATGATATGACGAGTCGGAACAGTCAATTGTACTTCAATGTACAAATGTACAAATTACTTCAGGCGTATCTCTCGCACAGCAGCTGTCTATACCATAAGGACTTACCTCAACGAGAATATTATAGGGCAGAGAAAGGCAGATCATCGCCCTCGACTCTGAAAGACGTTGCCTTATTTCAAGCGTTGCGCGAGCGTAACCACGTGCAATCGATCATCCCACTGACACGAAGTTCAACAGGCACTGATAACTTAACGCCTTATGACAGCTAGATCATCGTGCATTGTATGTCAAGGTCGTCCAAATATTTTGTTACGCATGGGGCATGTTTTGGCGCATGTGGTTGCAAGCAGGGATACAGCTTTGCCCGGACACGTATACAGGGAGAAATCTCATGTTGGTAAACAAGCCGCATGAAGGGGAGTTCTAGATAAAGACACACAGCCGAACAATATCCATGGAAACACGTGACGTCAGGTTATGCAGTATATTTACATTCCAACGCATTAAAGGCATAGATAAACTTTCCCACAACCATACTGTCCGGACAAACTATTATGTTACATGATCCAGAAAGTGACGTTGCACAGTGATGCACTCGCCGATGTAGCGGTGCTGGCCTTGCCAAAGCGCCAACGTCGCGTAAACGAAAACAGAAAATTATGTACATGACGCGTTTCCAGGACATGATGAAGATTTCAAATCGCAATTTCGTTTCTCACGTAACTTTTTTTCTCTCAAAATCTCTAGGCAAAACTGGCTCCTTATTATGACAATCATGCCCAGCGCAGAGGCAACCACAAGCGTCAGTTGGAAGGTGTGATGCCTGCGCCGCAAAATCGCGCCGAGTCAGTAGTTACCCCATCACTCCGTTGGCGAAAGTCTGGAACCTCTTCAAATCTGGGGTCACACTAGTATCTGACAACAATTTGCAAGAATGTTGCTGACGCGCGCGGTGGCGCCATCGCGTCGCCACTAGGAGCGCAGCCACATGACACCATCGCAGGCTTTGCAGCGTGCGCCAGCTCCCCAGGTGTGGTTGCTGCCATCGACTGGTCCTTTCTCTTCATGGATGCACCCAGCAAGGAGATAGCAGCTGCTCATAATAACCCACAAGCATCGCCAAACAGAACATCTACTGGCTGCTCGTGATCACCGCGGCGCACTCACTGATGTACTTCCAGGGTTCCGGGATCCGCCAACGATTGTCGTGTTTTTTTTCGGAGACGGCCCCCCTCTGCTGCAAACCCTCAGGGAGCATTTGCGGCAGCTTCTCTCATCTAACACACACCTCATCGAGGACAGGAGCATGGCAATTGTGCAAGATTGTTGCATGGCAAGTGCCAATGGGAATTGTGCAAGAATCAGTGACTCACAACTGCTGTGATATAAACAGTTTAGACAGGATGAGATGAAGTAGGGCGTCTTTAGATTAGTCACAGTTTAGGCTACTTTCATGCAAATAAGCATTGGTATTTTGTAAGAAACAGTGACAAAATGTTTGTTCTCCCTGACCCCATCTTAACAGAAGCCAGAGGCATGTCTATTGTGTTTGACTTGGTGATGGGCTGATATGTGAGGTTCCAAGTTCTATTTTTGTTTGAGTGCTTTATGCTTGTTAAATTTTCTATTGCTATTTGTTGTTGAATTCCTTTGCTTTGTTTTGTGGCAAACAATGCTGTGGAAGGGAAGTGTGAAGTGCATCATCAAATTATTGGTGTTACATATTTTTTATGCTCATTACACTGTTATGAAATAACCATGTTTTAATGTAGTCTGTTTCGCTTAAATGGCCTAAGATGTTAAAAAAGCAAAACAGTGTTGTCAAGTTAATGATACTATGTTCATGCCGACTTGAAATGTATGCCTTTGTTTGCTGACAATGTCGGTCACTAGCCCATAAGTTCCGTCTTTTGTGAATTGAATTTTTCACTCCTGCCTGGTCTTTTAGCGATGGGAATTTTTCGCCTCCACCCTAGTTTAAAAGTGATTCTAGCTCACTGCTGGACACTGTAGGTACTTGTACATATCAACGCTCCAGGTGACCTGCAGCATTGAGTGATACCTTCTCTCTCGGGGAGGAGGGAGGGGTGGGAGGGAGGGGTGAAGCAAAACCAAATCGCAACCGAAATATAGACAGCTTGTTTTATTGTCTGCTGATGGTCCTATACCCTGGCTATCGAATACACATAGCCAAAATGCTCTGGTTTGGTGATGAAGTGCTTTTTCCCGGGGCGCCATATTACAACCATCACCCTATATAAAGGCCGGCCGGCCGTCAAAATATGCGCCGTGAAAGGGTGATTCGAGCCAAAAAGTCATGCCTTTTTAAGATTTACTCTCGCGAAGTAAGATTTTCTTCCTTGGCCGATAGAAGTCCCACAATAACACCGCTAGCGCATGGCTGCGCAATCCGTGCACGCAAAGAAATCAAAAGTATTTCAAACTGGGCGCCGTGTCGTGAAAATGACCGCTCCAGCCACCCTCCCCCCCCCCTTCTGGGACCGCCGTATCGTGAAAATGACCGCTCCAGCCACCCTCTCCCCCCCCTTCTGGGACGCCGTATCGTGAAAACGACCGTTCCAGCCACCTTCTCTCCCCCCCCCCCCCCTTCTGGGAATTGAGTGATAAGATCTCAGCACGTCGGCCGAAAGAAATCGGAACAAAATTTGACGAGTGGGATGTACTGGCAGGTCGTGGCCCTACACCAGTGCTATGGAATGTATACAGTCACCATAAACCAGTCTGACTAGACATATGTTTTTATTTCCCAGTATTATGGCCATCACTCTATCTGCGGGCCGGCCGCCGTTGGGTCTTCAGCTATCAGGGGCTATTTGAACAAAAACAGGTCATGTCCGCCCAGGAGATATTTACATAGCCGACCGAGGGTCATGCCGCAATGACATTGTGTGCACAAGGTTGCACGGTTCTGCGCCCAAGAACAAACATTTTAGATTGGAGGCCGTATCTGCGCACATCATCCCTTCAGCCGGACCGCCAGCGCTTAGTGGTACGCTGTTGGGGTCAAGACCAAAAAATGAAAAAAAAAATCTGACGGTGTGCTACACCGGCCGCTGATAGCCGTATGCCTATTGAATTCACACACCATCACAAAAATCGAGTTGGGCTATCGTTACTTTCGCCGTGGCCGCCATGTTTTGGACGCGATGCCCGTCCGTCGCTACGCTTGCGCTGTGGTCGGGTGATTTTAACAAAACACGAAATGCCCATCGATGCGAGATTTACGTTGCCAGTCGATTGTGCTATCACAGTAACCTCGTTATGGTAGGGTCGCGCCCCTCCACGCACCAGTAACAGTACCTCGAAACTGGGCGTCGTATCTGCACAGACCACCGCTCCGACCGGCCCGCCAGCATTGAGTGGTACGCTGTCGGAGGTTTGACCGAGAAAAACAAAACTAAAATCTCGTCGAGTGTGTTTTGATCGCAGCTGATTAGAAATAATCCTGCAAGGCTGTCTGATTGTAACAGCCCTGTGACCCCACGTGCGTGGCCATGAAATGAAAGCCATGCGAAAACTGCTTCCTGTCCCTTCTTCTCAACATTTCAAAGCTTTACCAAATTGTGCCCATCTGCCTTCAACAACACCTCGCAGACCTCGGCTTGCATTTCCGGCTTGCTAACGGCCCAACGAGAATTCGGATGTGTATTGGTGTTATAATCCACATTGCACGAATTTGTAAACGGATGCTGGCTAATGTGCGGCGCCATTGCCGCCCCCGTAGCCGGAATAGAGACCGGCTACACATAGCAGTGGCGGGTGCTCGCCGTTTTTCAGGTACTAGGAGGCAGCGGCGGCACAGACTGCACTCAGTCTCGGACACGCTCCGCGGCTGACCGCCCAGGTGGCGCACACGACACGCAGTTGGCTGACGGCCGGTCGGCGAAGGGCCGGCGACAGCGGCCTGCGTCGACCGGGCCACATCCTCCGCCAACATGTCATACGGCACCGGCTCGTAACATCGGCACCAGCTGATTTTGGCGGACATTTGGACGTTTCGAAGTCCGACGAGCCGACGCTAGACACGACTTCTTTTCCCCGATGAGAGCAATGCCAACAGAACTACAGCTGCGAGCATTTTTGGCGGGTCACGCCAAATGGTCATCTTCCGCAGCCTTCAACTCGCGCCTAAACAAACCAAGAAGTTGAACAAAGTGCGCTGTTGACGAGCTGCTGGGCCTTCGAACCATTTCCCCGCTTTGGATTGTTTATTTTCTTGACGTCACATTTATGTCGCCCGGATAGCGGTAGACAGGACGGTGGCAAAATGTGGAGCGCTATATGCTCTGAACGGACCGTGGGTAATCTTTTAAAGTAATATAACAGGCTTTCAGCATGATACAAGGCCTGATTACACCAAGCCATCTGATAAGCAGCTATGTTTGGCGGTTTGCAAGTTACAAGTAAACAATGGGGACATCAGAGGCCCAGGTTCGACCCCGGTCGTGTTATGGTCTCTGTGCGCCACGGCCGCCAAGATCGCCGGCGCTCCGCAGGAGCGGCCGCCGTGCTCCTATAAAAACGCGAATCAAATGATACATTGATTAGCCTGCATTGGACCGGAGTGTTCCAAATTTGGCACGTCGCTTCTATTTTGATCTCACCACCCTGCCCGCCCTTGCATGGTCTAGAATGACACCGAGGATCGTGAGCGAGTAACTTTTGAGCTTTTGAAGAGCTCTCCATTACAAGGAGCTTTCGGTGATGAACAAATAACGCGTGGTCCGCCCTAAAAATGTTGACCTAAAGGAATGTTTGCAACCCGACATCATATATTACGAAATCCGCGTTACTCAATCCGGAAACCAGAAATTGCACGAAGAACCCTGCTGCGATGTTTTACATCGAATGTTTCCTTGACGGGAGTTCATTCTAATTCGACCAGTAGTGCACTTCCACACCCCGCCTCGATGCACGTCTTGCGAACTGCTGGCCAAAACATTACAACAAGGGACCAGGAGGCCAGAACGCTGAAACATAAAAAATCCGGTCATGTGAAATGTCACCGGATCCATGCAGCGGTACCAGAATCAGGTTTTCAACCATGTCGATGGGCTCATAACTGTTGTAAACCGTCAAATATAGCCACGCAGTGCGTTATATCAAACCTGCCCAAAGCCGAAGAAAACAGCGATTAACAGCGTGTTCTGACGCCGCTGCTCTGATCGCGGCAAAGCTTTCACCAGTAGATTTCGCGTATCAGAGGGCGACAATTTTCCATCCGTCCTTCGATTTCCGACCACAAACACCCCAATCAAAACTTCTGATAAGTACCCTGATAGCCGAAGGACACAACGAACCATCGAGAGTACACTACCTATCTGCGCTTGTCTTCTCCGCAGTTTTTAATGCGGATTATGAGTAATTCTGGCCATTTCTTTTGATGAGTAATACAGCACACCAGAAAGCTCTGTGCTACACAGCCGCGCAACATGACATACTCGCGCGCGTGCACCGCAACTGCCTTCGGCGCGCGATACACATAAACGAAATAAGAGTTCCAGCCACAAGCCGCGGCCCGGCGGCCTCGGCGCCCGCCCGTCTCTCCAGCAAACCGCACACCAGAGGTCCGTGGGACGGGCTCGGGCCGGGGCGACCGACCGTGCCCTCACCCGCGGCCCGCGGCCCAGAGTAATCAGCATGTGCCACCAGCTCAGCCGACAGACGGTGCAACGGAGCGGTGTCGGCAACGACCCACGCCGCTGGGCGCGATCTCCGACGCGCCGAGCGCAGTCTCCCGGCAACACCGATACCGCGATCACGAGCAGCAGCCGTCCGCAGCACTCGAGCTCGATCGCGATAGGCGCCCATAAGGTGCCGACCGAAGTCCCTTGCAGATCGATGGCATCGACATCACCGTCTGAAATGCCCGTTGCCACCGTCGAAATAAAGCTGAAGATCGGTCCGATGAGTCGAGGGTCGGACATGATTGGGCAAACGCCGCAGGTAATTGCACTCGACACGCCGGTCACCGCGCCGTCACAGCGAGCGGACGCAGCCAGCCACAGCTAACGCAACACTAACCACGCACCGCAAAACCGTTCGGCCGCGCCGCCAGACGAGGACGCCAGGCGCGGTCCCGTCCGGACGACGGCGGACGAGGGGAGCGCGGCAGTGATGACCGGACGGTGCTCGCCGGCCGTCGAGCGGCCCGGCTGGAAGCCGGAGAGTGGCGGCGGGCGGCGGTCAAGGTCCGACCGAGCTGGGCCGGCCCGCGCCCGCTGCTAGTAGGCCATGCTCGACGTCGGGCGCCTCGTCGCCGGCTGCCGGGCGCGTCCTCGACAGCAGGCTCTCCGTCTCCTCCGACTGCCGGCGGAAACGAGGCAGCGTCAGGCATAGTTCTCCGCGGCACTGTTCGCAGCGTTCGCGCTCTACCACAGCATTGTCAGGCTGATGGTCTGCGACGAGTGCGGTGCCGTCGTGCGGGACCACGCACGGCACACAGCGGTACGGCCACACAGAACAAAATGTCACGGAAAACCCCTGAGGTGACACACTATCCATGACTATCCACGGCGGACCACGGCAGCGCTGGCCAATGCTCCACGCGTGGCCAACGCGACGTCGGGTTGATCACCCCTGGAAGGCCAGCGGCGTCATCCTGACTGCCCACTGAAGACCACAGCACCGTCAGAATGACCATTCACGGCAACTGATTACAGCAGTGTCCAACTGGGTACCCACGGCAGACCACATCACCGTCAGAATGACCAGTCACGGCAACTGATTACAGCAGTGTCCAACTGGGTACCCACGGCAGAACACATCACCGTCAGAATGACCAGTCACGGCAACTGATTACAGCAGTGTCCAACTGGCTACCCCACGGCAGACCACAGCGCCGTCAGAATGACCAGTCACGGCAACTGATTACAGCAGTGTCCAACTGGCTACCCCACGGCAGACCACAGCGCCGTCAGAATGACCAGTCACGACAACTGATTACAGCAGTGTCCAACTGGCTACCCACGGCAGACCACAGCACCGTCAGAATGACCAGTCACGGCAACTGATTACAGCAGTGTCCAACTGGCTACCCACGGCAAGCCACAGCACCAAAAACTATCCTAAAAAAACGCTAAAAAAAACCCGCTCCTCGTTCTCGGAGCTCGGTAAACGATTCAGAAAATTCCAAACGTCTCTATTAAAGTAAGTGGGGTGGCAGTCCCATGCACAAAATTTCGCAGGTAGAGACATGAGCGTAATAATCGATCTTGAATTAACAAACGAACCACGCGTGAGCCATCCAACGGGAGGCGCACCAGCCACTCTTCCGCCCGAGTCACGCCAGAAACAGGCATTTCCCGTGATGTCGACGCCCGTCCGCAGCCTAGTTACGCTCCGGATACGTTATCGGATCACAACGCATGTAACCACAGTCCCTACGCGCGTTCAGAGCTGCTCGGTCTCTGTGTGAGTTGTGTCTGGAAGATGAGGGCGTGAGCATGTGCTGGATGTCGTGCGCGAGCTGAACCGGTTACGTGCCCGGACCCCGTGATGTACCGCGCGCTGAGCCTTCCCAAACCTTCTTTCGCTCCCAGGCAGCCAAGCGACCTGGCTCAGCCCTTCACATACGCACAGAGCATCCAGCGGCGTTATACGCGGCCGGACAGTCAGCTGGCCCTGTCACACATCAGCACACAACCTGGACGGCCCTGTCACACATCAGCACACAACCTGGACGGCCCTGTCACACATCAGCACACAACCCGGACGGCCCTGTCACACATCAGCACACAACCTGGACGGCCCTGTCACACATCAGCACACTACCTGGATGGCCCTGTCACACATCAGCACACAACCTGGACGGCCCTGTCACACATCAGCACACTACCTGGACGGCCCTGTCACACATCAGCACACAGCCTGGACGGCCCTGTCACACATCAGCACACAGCCTGGACGGCCCTGTCACACATCAGCACACTACCTGGACGGCCCTGTCACACATCAGCACACAGCCTGGACGGGCCTGTCACACATCAGCACACTACCTGGACGGCCCTGTCACACATCAGCACACAGCCTGGACGGCCCTGTCACACATCAGCACACAGCCTGGACGGCCCTGTCATACATCAGCACACAACCTGGACGACGGCGATTCACTACACGCACCACCCAAGCCTTTAATCATATCGCTTCCACCACCAGGGAAAAAAGCGAAATGGTTTTTTAAAGGAATGTGAAGCGAGGCGGATCGGTTTGACATATAAGTTAGGTTCAGTGTCAATTCGTACGCATCCTTTGTGATTGTTTCGCCCTGCACGCATCATTCTCATTGCTTTGTGGGCAGACGACGATGCATGACAAGCTAGACTGTAGCCGAATGTATCTTAAAACATGCATGCATGCATGTATATACACGCATGCATGTATATGTGTCCACATGCATGCATGGGTAGATATGTACATATGTATGTGCATATATATATATATATATATATATATATACATGTGCATACGTATGTATATACATGCGTGCAAATACGTGCACACAATGCAAATATGCACTTATATACATGTGTACATGCATATATACATGCATACATACATACATACATACATACATACATACATACATACATACATGCACGCACATTACCACGCCGTGAATGCTACTGGGTTAATTTCGGTTTGGGTATATCATCAAAACGCAATGGTCCTATCAAACCAACGGTGGCTACGGCCTGGAGCCCACCAATCGCGGAGTGGTGGCTCGCCAATACACACATGCAAGTGGCTTGACAGTGGCCACCCACGTCAGGCCACAGCAACGGCGAACTGACTGTCTGCTGCACACCACGGCAGGAGAGCTGCGCCAAGACTGCACTAGTCCAGACGGTCTTTACAGCACAACCAATCGGCTCACACACCCAGGTCCACGCATGGGACACCCACACGCAGTGACATGACCATAACATGGTGATAAGCACGCCGTCGAGACCTACCTTCTTGGCGCTGCAGCACTTGTTGGCCACGCAGTTCTCATTCTCTGACGGCGGACAGTCCAGGATGCATGTCTCGCTCTTGTTGGACGTTGCCGCTTCGTACTGGAAACAGGCAGCAATGAGCAGCACTGGTGCGGGGCTGCTGATGGTCTGGAATAGTGAGGAAGAATATGGCGCGGCCCCCCCCCCCCCCTCCCCCGTTGGTCCCTGACTTAATCGACAGATCATTTCGTCCGGTGGTCTTAATGGTCCAAAAACGCATCCCAAAAAACATTTCCTTGGTGTGGCCAGTGTTGTAAGACGGCAGGTCCGTTACTATAAATACACGAGTGAGCTCAAGCACACCAGCCGCAAGAGGAAGTTTGTTTAATGTTCGCTTCTCAACACTTGGCGTCACCTTGTGACTACGACCAAGTACCAAGGAGTAACAAACACTACTTGCGCCGCCCAATGTACCGAGCAGCTGGCGGTGAACCAGACAAAGTCGGTCGGGTTTGATGCTGATCCCAAACACTACTTGCGCCGCCCAATGTACCGAGCAGCTGGCGGTGAACCAGACAAAGTCGGTCGGGTTTGATGCTGATCTGTACCGAGCAGCTGGCGGTGAACCAGACAAAGTCGGTCGGGTTTGATGCTGATCTGTACCGAGCAGCTGGCGGTGAACCAGACAAAGTCGGTTGGGTTTGATGCTGATCTGTACCGAGCAGCTGGCGGTGAACCAGACAAAGTCGGTCGGGTTTGATGCTGATCTGTACCGAGCAGCTGGCGGTGAACCAGACAAAGTCGGGCGGGTTTGATGCTGATCCCTTATCTACTCTCGTGCAGTGATGAACAACACATCCATGAGCAAAGTTACGATTGTTTTCGGATCGGGCCGGCGTGAAGTCTGTAATCAATCAATGGTAACGGACTTGACGTGCGCATCGGTGCAGCGAAGGATCGGGCCGGCGTGAAGTCTGTAATCAATCAATGGTAACGGACTTGACGTGCGCATCGGTGCAGCGAAGGATCGGGCCGGCGTGAAGTCTGTAATCAATCAATGGTAACGGACTTGACGTGCGCATCGGTGCAGCGAAATGTCTTTAGTTTTGTTTTGCCATCGATGATGAGTAAGCTAACTCACCACTCACCAAGGAATGTACATATATGAACGTATACATTTCTTGGCTTACATGGGGCTATGTGCGATACAATCAATTGCATCAACGAATAACAAGGCATTATGAATGCACACCTCTTACGACAGTCTATCCCTTAACAACACTTATTTTTAGCCCATTTAAGTCTTACGTCCACAAACTCAGGCTGTATGGTGGTCGAGTGGATGCCCTCGTTGTGGAACAGCTGCTTGATCTGTTCGGCAATGGTCATGTAGTCGGCCAGGTTGTGGCAGCGGATGTGGGCTGAGGCGATGATGCGGTCCCCGGCCAGCTGCCACACATGAAACTCGTGCACGGCCAACACGCCCTCGATCTCACGCAGGATCTTCTGTTCGATGTAGTCCACCTGGATGTGCGTCGGCACCGTCTGCAGCAGAATCATGGCGCTATCCACCACTGCAAGGAGAAGGGGGCGGTCAGATGATGGAGATACCTGCGTGCAGGCTCAGCTGTGGGACTATGGGCTGTCCACGCCTGCAAGGAGAGGGGACAGCTCAAGAGACCGGAGCCGCTGTGCACCGGCTGATCTACCGCGGGACGTGGCCGCAGTCGTCACTGCGAGATGAGACAGATCGGACTCATTCTGCATGCAGGCTCAACTGTAATCGGTGCCTATCACCCATAGTGTCCGGACACGATTGTAGAACGATGACAAGACCCCGCGATGTACCGCAGCTCTGGCCGACCCCAGCTCCAGCACCAGTCCCTCAGTGTACCAAAGCCCCGGCAGCAGCCCCCAGTACGCGACCCCAACGCCGGCAGCACTCACGGAGAGGCCAAACGGAGCGCAGGATGAGCATCACCATGACAATGCTGAGCGCCGGATCGATGTAGAACTTGTACTTCCAGTCCGTCTGCCAGATGATCACCGCAGACACCACCACTATCACCGAACCGATGGCGTCCGCCAGCACGTGCAGGAACACGCCGCGCATGTTCATCTGCTGGGCGTTGCCGGCGGGCGCGCGGCCGCCGCCGACGGTCACCTCGTCGTCGTCGTCATCGCCGACGAAGGAGGATAGGTGGCCGCGCGTGGTGGCCGGCAGGGACGGCGGCGGCGGCGAGCCGGGCGACGCCTTCTTGGCGGCGCCGTGCGAGTGGCCGTGACTGAGTCCGCCATGACTGTGGCCGTGGCTGTGGTCTGCCGACGACAGCCGGTCACATGGTCACACGTCCAGGTCACGGGTCACCCACGACGCCCGCTACAGGGCTGGGAACAAGCCGGCCGGCTGGACCTCCGCACCTCGCGCGTTGGAGGAGGAGCGTCACCGGACAGCGTGGTGTTCAGGTGGCATCATCATCAAAACCCTGGCATGGCAAAGTTTGTTACCCCAGGGCCGCAGATACTTTAAGCTCGTCAAGACAATACATGCCGGCTTGATCCCTGGCACAGCTTGTAAAATGCTAGAATAAGTACTGCCGTATTGTCCGTCTGGGGCGCCTGAGCACCGAGCGGCTTCTGTCGCCACAACTTCGGCCAATAATTCAACGCACTTACTGGCAAAGAGAGCGAGCCCGATCACATTGACCACCAGTCCCAGCACGCCAACCACCAGGATCATCTGCGGACTGTGGATCTTTTCCACCTCGTAAAACCTGAAACGCACACGACCGCACCGGTTCGCTCAAAACGAACCAACGAACAACAGGCGCAGGGTTCCCGACCAAGGTCAGCGTAAGCGCGGCGACAAAGTAAGCGTTTCATCCAAGCGTACATGAAACTGATAAACGTATTTTCGTAAGTGCCTTTCAAATCTTTATGCCCGGATGTCTGGTCGGCGACTTCTGCCCATCGCACATCAGCCTTCCACTTATTCACTCGTTAGTGTTGCGACAAGCGAACGTATACATTCGCTCAACTTCGCCTGCTCGTTCATCTTAAAGTATATTTTGACCGTACAGCCAACGCACTTTGCCAGTGTGACAGCTGGATTCAACTAGAAGACGTGAAGGAAGCTGGACTGCGACTAAGCATCCTACAATGGTCGAGTACGGGGAGTCATGCTTCGCCGAAAGACCATCTCGTTACCGTACAGCGCAAAGAAAACGAGAGCCACGGTGTGACTTTAGCTTACCGATATAGCATGCCTACCATTGGAAACCACCATGTCAATCGTGTCACATCCGAGGGGGAAAAACTGACTATTACTTAGATTAAAAACAGATATTCAACGTTCATCGGAAAATTTTGTATCTACCTCAAAAGATAATTCGAAAGCAACGAGCGATACCATACAGTTCAAAGAAAATAATTCACGCGTTATGGTTAGCAAATACTTATGCTGAATAAATCCCTGCAAAATTATTGGCTAAAATCCCGACAATATATATCCACGAGAATGTTATACTTTATCCGAACACCACTTTCGGCGTTCGAACATAACAAATCCGAAACTTCGCCCGCACACTGGAATGTTTACAACGCGAACGTTTGCCTTCACTCGCATTTGCCACCTTATCCGGACCTAATGTCGAAAGATATAAGGATATAACGGGTACGGTAACGGGTCAAAAGATATAACGGGTACGCAGGCCTGTTGTTACCACGCAGCCGGCAGCTCGTTGTGAATGGTCCGGTACAAAGGCGCGTGAGTCACTGTCCACATGTCGTGCTATCATAGGGATTAGGCCGGCGCCTGTTCCGACGCGACCCGCCGCTTTACAGCACAGCCGGCCACTACGGCCTGTGGCCTGGTGAAGAACAAGCGACGCTCCATATCAGCAGCTGCACGAGTGCTTCTGTTAATGTCCCTACATGATAAGACTAGAATCAAGTACATTGACTTCCGCAGTGTGCTTCACCAACGGTGCAATGACTGAAATGACGCACCGAGGGATGGGTCAACACTAGCAGGCTGGCAATATGTCTTTGCTTCTTTATTTTTTCGTTGATTTAGGTCGTAAGCAGTCCAATGGCAACAGTCCAATTGCAGAAACAGTTCATTTTCAAAACCAACAAATATACGACACACACACACACGCACACACGCACGCACGCACGCACGCAAGCACACACACACACACACACACACACACACACACACACACACACACACACACACACACACACACACACACACACACACACACACACACACACACACACACACACACACACGCACACACACACACACACACACCAACAAAACCTTAACACACACATGGACCTTACACACAGTGACGCATGCGCCTTACACATTCAGACACAGCGGTTATCAAAAGAACGCGCTACGGGCGCCGACGACCTTTAAAAACACCAGATCGGAATGATTTTATTGGCGGAAAAACGTCGGTTGAGGGAAAACGTGTAGAAAACGATTCCAGACAATAGGTAGATGTGCGGCAAATCTTTTTAAACAATATTGACCTTCGCAAATGACTCGAGGAAAAGGCTGGTTTGCTGAGAGCGCCGGGTGGATGTAGCCAGACCGAACAGTGATGTTAGGTGAGCGCAGTCAAACCTGTGATGATATCCGTTGCATATAAAGAAGATGTCAGACTGAGCGAAGCGTGCCCTGATAGATGCTGTTTTGAAATAAGCAAGAAGATGCTCAAAAGTGTTGTAGTCGTTCGAACTCGGTGAGATGGGCAACAGCAGCACCGCTGCAAATAACGACACCGTATTCTATCAATGACCTTACGTGAGCGTTGAAGGCACACAGCAGAGCCTTATGATTGAACCGCGCTTGACGAGGCTACGACGGTATTCTCACGCTTCGCTTGAGAAGGTCTATCATCCCGTTTGCTTCTGAGACAGTCGAATCTATGTGATTGGCAGAGGTGAGTTTGGTATCTAGGAAGACGCCCAGATCGCGAATCTGCTGGCAGCTATCCACGCGGTGACCGTCTAGTGCGTATGGGTAGCAAACAGGTGACGTATGGAGGGTGAATGAGATGGTGTCGCACTTTGCTGGGTTCAATTTCAGTCCCAGTTTTGAGACCATTTACAGAGGCGATCTAAATCAGCCATAAATATGAGACAATTTCCTGCGCCTTCGATTCCGCGACTGATGTTCACATCACATCATCCACGTACATACGGTATTCACTCTCAGTCCGGTCAGGGACATCAGCCAGAAGGCAGGCTAACAGCAACGGTCCCAGGATGCAAGCTTTCGGGACACCAGATGACACTGGAATCTAGTCCGACTGCTTGCCGTTCCGCATTACAGTTGTGAATGACTGTTCAAATACGACTCAAGCCAGCTACAAACGTGGCCAACGATGCAAAAAGAATGGCGAAGCTTGTGTAGCAAAATATGGTGATTGACGTTGGTGAATGCTGAGGAGTAATTAGTGTAAACTGCATCTGTTTGTTTACCTTTTGAGATAGATTTCCAGCAGTATTCAAGCAAGCATGCAAGGTTTTTGACGCGGGGAATGTTTTGGAAGGAATCCAACCTGAGAGGAGGGCGGGCAGACAGAGCTGTAACAGACTTTCGCTCACAATTTACACCAATATTTTTGAGCAAATACGAAGCAAAAACAAAGCCTGTAATTTTCAGGCAGCTTTTTGGGCCCCTCTCGTGCACCGATATCACATTCGCCTGCTTCCACGTGGTAGGGAAGACGCCAGAGTTACGGGAAAGCTCGCATAGCATTTCTAACGGAACAGCTAGCTCCTTGGCACACTTCCTGAGAATGCAGACGTAGAGTCCGTAGGGCATGCAGACCTCATGTGCACTGAGATCGCATAACAGTTAGGCTATACGGTCATGCAGTACAGCAACGCTGTCTAACCCAGGTGCATCGAGCAAAGGTGCGTCAGGCAATATATGAAAGTTTAGGTCACAAAACTGCCGAGAAAAACACATATTCAGACAGGTGATACGCCCCCCCCCCCCCCCAACCGCTCTTATACACATCGCCACCGCACTCAAGAACAGGAGATATGCGCGCTGATGACTTCAATAACTCAACAAAGAGCCAATACCGCTTCGGGTTGTCAAAGTCTCGCACTAGACTCAACAAGTACTCGCAATATTTAGAATCAGCCGCAGTGCATCCAATAAATGGCATGTACAATATAAGCGTCATTGTAATATTGTATCAGGTCGCATCGTTACATAAATCATGTCGCCAGCCAATTTGGCTGCACTGTGTCTGCACGTCACATCGCACCGGGTTCATCGCAGCACGGGAGAGTGAGCTGGCTACTGCGGGGCTTGGCTCCCGGCCGGCCGGAAGGAGCGAGAGCGATAACTACAAGCGGACCCGACCGATGTCTCAACCCAGACCAGTGATCTAGATTTTGTACACGCCAGCGTGCGGCACGCACAAAATCTAGGTTACTGGTCGGACTGTTCACATACCAATGGCAGATGATTACAGAGACGACGAAATCAGCCCTGTTCTGTGATCAACCGAACTTATACTGGCGGCCGTCCTGGCTGGAGCGACCTTTTGTACCCGTTACGGTGTGACGTGGCGTCAGTAGTCTGCTGCCAAGATCTCGGTGGCATCAGGATCCTGTGTACCGCCGTGTGGCTTGCGGCAGACCATCCTCGCCGTTGCGTGCATTTAGTGCATGCATCCCACATGGCCAATTGCCTGAGGCCTCGTTCCAGGTTATCACGTGTCATCATGTCACCCGGCTGCACGGTGAGAAACACGCATTTTCAAGGTCCTGTCTACAGCAACTGTGGCAAACTTACCTCTTTAGAGACTCGACAAAAATCGAAAAGCAGAGCGCAATGAGGAACACCGAGTTGACCAGAGCGCCGAGCACCTCGGCGCGCGCCCAACCGAATGTGTTCTTGGACCACTTCTTGGGAGACATCTGAAAAGCATAAGGTTTAGGAGCCCCACATTAGAACAGCCCACATTCGTGCAGTATGGTCGTTTAATGGTTCGTGTTGTGTGTGCATGTCTGCATAACAAGTAAACCACACCTCTGTGTAGTAAAAAAAAAACTATTACAGCACAGAAGCATGCCTCAGAATTCGAACACATGTCATCTGAACAGAACGCCCGTGCTAACACACTGCAAGCGATCTATAAACTACAAACGACCGGCTGGACGTGCGGTTCAAACAACTGATAACAGTACATGGTAATCTAGAGCATGCTGAAATTTGACTCCAGTGAGATCGGGCTGTGTATATTTGATCCGATACGCGGACGGCCCAGCCGGAGGGCACAGACACCGTCAGCCGGGTGGCCGAGCATAGCACTTGCGCCCGGCTACGGCGCGCACAACAATGCCGAGCGGTGTGGGTAACAACTGTGCGCAATTATCATGCCGCCCAATGTTTGCGATGACTGTGCTGAACAAGCGATTGTGTTGACGTATTGAAGTTAAAGAGTTGAATACGCGGTCTTGGTTGCCTCGATGACCCGGTGTCATATCAAGACGAGGAGTAAACACAAAAATGCAGTTGACGCCCCCACCCGCACACACAAAGCCAACCACTGATTTCCTCAAGACGAGAATATTCCAATACAAAGCGCATAATATACAACCTACATGGAGATATTGTTTGTCGAGCTGGCTTGCCCAGCGACATCAAAATAGCTCCGTCGCCAAGTTGGCGTGAGTTTTCCATACCGCGATGTGATGTGCGTCCGCCCCGGTGTCTCGGACTAACGGCATGACTCACAAAGCTCGCGCCAGCAGGACGCGTCCACGGCCCTGCTGGCGTTGGCTTTCGCAAACAACCAACAATGACGCGGTCTTAGTACTCACGCGCACGGCAAGAAAGGCCACGACGAGAGCCACCACATCGCTGAGCATGTGGAAACTGTCGGCCACCAGCGCCATGGAGTTGGTGACGTAGCCGACGATGATTTCCACCAGGAAGAAGGTGGTCGTCAGGCTGAACATGGTCAAAAGCCGACACTTCTTCCCTGAGTACTTCCCCATTTTCTGTGGCGGTGACACGAAGACGATGTTATGGCAATGTTATGTCATGTTATGGCGAGTCTCCACCATTGCGGTTATCAGTTGGCCAAATGTTTTCGTATTGGTGGCCCACTTGGGTGTCATCTACGAATCCGTTTCGCATCCTCCATACCGATGACAGTTCTGCCACCACTGGTTCGGAAGAAGGCTCCGTATCTGACAGGCGGCGGCGCTCGTCGGCTCGTACTCCACCCAGACAATGGCAGATGTCTGGCGTTGGTTGAGTGGCCCGGCGCTGCGCTTTCAACCAGAATATGGTCTGCCCTGTTAGACGGTGGCTCGGCAAATACTCACAAACCCAATGTACACTAAAACCCTGTGCTTGCATCGCGTCTGGGCTTGTGAGGTCACACATTCGACGCATCCGAGTAAGGAGCGTCTGGAGTCCACACGCTCAAGAGCGCGGTGGTTTATGACTGCCTCCTAGACCTCGTTTGATTGGTTCACTGTGGCTGGAGAGCACTTCTTTCGATTACTGGTTTTCGCCAACATCGAAGGTATATTCGTCTACAGCCCCCTGAGGGACCAAGTCCCACGGGGAGTAATGATGACAGTAATGTCCAGCCCTCAGATGTAACGCATAGTACTGGAGCACCTTGGAGGGCAGGAGACACCCGCTGGAAACAAGTTCCGAGCCTCCAGATTGTTACGCAGCTTGCCCATCCGCTCGTGGATCCCGCAAATCCCTGTCCCGTTTACGGATAGTCGGATAATGTGGTGTCGTCCACCGATAGTATGACCTTTCACGCGCTGCAGAAGATGTGATGCACATGGTGAACAGCAACACTGCAAGTCAGAGCCCAATGGTTAATTCGCTTCAACAAAACCTTAACCAACGAAGGGCCGGACACGTGGCGTTCACATCCGCCTTATAACCATCAAAATACCGACTGCAGCGAACCCTGATGCAATCATTTTGTTATCACTTCTTTGTCGCTCACAACGAGTGAGCATACGCCTACCGATCTGCGCATCTCCACAATGAGCGTGTTATCAGCAACGACACTGCGGACGCGCATTTCGCTAGGTTCAAGACTCGTGTCCATGACGTTATTCAATGGACCTGACGTTTTTGCCTCTCGTATGTCTCTATGTCGTGGTTACGACAGTCACCTGGGATTGTCGATGCATCTGGTGACGAAGGTCTAAGAAGGCCTAGATTCATATCGAATGCCCTCATCTAGTGCAACATAATACAGGGTCAGAATGTGCATACAAAATAACAAGATGGGGACATGTGAAAGATATCTTATTGTCCCACCTTCGAAATCTGATAATCACGATACCGACGGCGGACGTCGGACGTGTAACACTCATGGTACGATACCGACGCATCAAGGCCGGTTCGACGGATCAAGGGCAGCATTTACTTTTTCACTGTGAAGCTTTTGCGTACTGACCGTTGATTGCTCGACATAGCAGCTAATTATGACATCTTAATGTGGTAGTAACATGATATCCCACTACACATCAATGGGATACAGTTGGGCGGTAGGGAAATTGGGTGGGGAATAAAAAGTATAATAATAAGTGGGATTAGGAGTATATAGAAGTAGGAGTAAGAGAAAGATGAACAGTAGGAGTAGGAGTAAGAGTAGGAGTGGGAGCAGGAGTGGTGGCAGAGTCAGGGTAGGTTACATCATAAACTTGCCTATACACAAAAGTTAATGCTGGTGATGGGCAGCTTAAAAAAACACCATATTTCTATTGCTCTAAGATGTCATATTTAGCCAACATGTCCAACACTGGAATTCCACAACTCTATTTCCAATTCCATGTCCACTACTGGAATTATCATATTTTAAGGCAAGACCATAACTGGTTGCAAACATGTGCCTCCTTTATGATCAATTATAGTGCTTCTGTCTAAAAAAGGCAATTTAAGTGCGATCTGTTGTTGTAAAGTTAGCCACAAAATGTCTACCTTAACCCATATACCAGCATATCATTGTTATTGTACCACAGCAGTAATTTCAGAGCATGTTTGCAACTAATATATAAGGTAAATGAAAGTAATTGCTCCATCAATTCATTTTCTCTGTTCAGCAAATATGTCCCTCAGTATCTCACCATTTGAGTCATGGAGCATTGTTGTGACATTGAGGTACTGCTAAGATAGGTGGGCAAAATTGCCACCTCACTAGCCACTTGTGGCAGTTCAAGCTTGCAGAGAGATGATAGTGGCAATGCTGGAAGCATTTGCTGAGCCAAATATAAAACCAAACCCTTTTCCATGGCATTCTTGTACAGGTACCATTGCATTTAAGATGTGCATTTATATTCACATTCTTGGTATAGTGCTATTCTACTTTATGTGGTATTCTTGCACATTTACCCTTGAGTTTACGATGTTTAGTTACAATTACATTCTTGGTATAGTGCTGCTTTAAAGTTATTAGATTACCAAGTCTTATTTCTACAACAGTTAGCAATCATGGCTAATGCTTTCTTTCTTATTTCCCTTTTTCAGATTTCATCTGAGCCTTTTGAATGGATGGATTTATGGGATCAGAGTTCACATTGAGCAGCACTACTCATGCAAGCCTGACGCCTAACATCTGATCACACAATCCCAGGTCAACAGCTCGATTTGGTAGTGAAAGCTTCAGAGGTCATCTGACTTTCATCACAGCCAGCATTTCATCACAGCCAGCATTTCATCACAGCCAGCATTTCATCACAGCCAGCATTTCATCACAGCCAGCATTTCATCACAGCCAGCATTTCATCACAGCCAGCATTTCATCACAGCCAGCATCTACAGGCCAAACTAGTCAAAGCCAGATAGGGAGTGCCTAAAAAGGGGGCAGGCCTTCTAACCAACTAAGCCCTCATGGCAGGCTTAACTTGTTAAATAATGTAGCACAAAACATGATTTGTGGTTGAAAATAGCACAGCTTGCTCAACACTGATTGAGAGCTGATTGTCATTCTCTTTATTAGGAAATTGTTGGCATGGATACCAGATTTGACCATCTCCATAATATTATACCTGGCTTTAAATGCAAATGGCCCAAGGGATGACAGGATTTAATGACAATTCTATGGTGCCATGCATGCCTGAATGGCCATCAAAGTCTGCAGAACACAGTTTGCACATTTTCACAGGTGTTCAGCTAAGCAACTAGAGGGTTTTAGATCTTGAGAACAACAGGACTGTGAACTGCACCCAATGGTCTTCAAAATGGCTTTTCAATTCAAAACCCCACTCAAATGTGAAACAAGCCTTGAATGGTGTTGGAAATTCTAAAAAAATTTCCTGGTAGCAGAGTACAAATTTTCTATAGTGGAGTACAAAACTATCAAAGTGCTGTGGGTCGTTACAGCTTTATTTGGGTTATCTTTGAGAGATAATAGTACAGTGGGTGGCGCTCAACAAAAGCGCCACTTCATATACAGCAATTAATGTAGAAGCATTTTAAATGAAAGGAAACATCAGTATCAATCATAGCACACTGGAACAACATGGTCCCATGCTCTGTACTATGAAACACATGTGCATATACATTGGTTTGCGATTTATGAAAGGCTCTGTGTATACATCCTTCAAAACGGAGGGTAATTACGCATCGAGTTTATACACTCTCCAAAATGGAGGTTGGGTATGATATGCACAGCCAGACAAAAACAGTACACAATAAATGCGAATGAGCATGCCACAGATGGCCACCTTCTCATGCTCCACCACGATCACGCTACTCTCGCCCCACCACGGTCACGCTAGTCACGCTCCACCAGCTAACTGGTTTTAAAAACAGCTAAACATTCATGCTCTCCACCTTCCCACTCCCGGTCAACACACGAGGCCCTGCACGTCCCACCCAAACAATAGAGATAGACAGCACTCTTCAGCCATTTACCGAGCCAGTGCAAGTAAAATGCCTGACAGACCCGTGTAGGCCGGCCAAAAGGGATCGGAGTCAGTCACTCCGCTGGCCCCGACGGATAGTGCAAGGTATTTATGGATTTTGATGTGCTTTAACTGATGCTGCAAAATATGATAACTTATGATAGCATTAATTGATGTTTTTGTCCTAATCAGCCCTTCTCCTTAATTTGCCAGGCCAAAGTCATGGATTTATGTTACTCTAGTGTCCTGGTGCTTTGCCAGAGTGAGATGGCTGTCTCCGAAGTTTTTGGGCTATTTGTAGCAACATTTTTAGACTTAAAGGGGTATTTTGTCGAGCCTGAATTACCAGCTTTAATGTGGCATTCAACTTGGTTTGAATCCACAGCTGCCTTGGCATTTTTGTACTCCGGATACCAGGAAGTGGCCAAAAATCCATCCACATGGCGGTTCTGGGTGAGGACAAATAAGTCCTTCATAATTGTGATGCCCATCTCTATACAGCTTTCCTCCAAATGTTTACAAGTCTGTTCATGGCATGAGCATGTGCGGAATATTTATGCCCTTGACAAATCAGTCACGAGGAGGTGAATCATTAAAACCAGTTGGAATTTTACTATGTTCAACCTCCAACCTGAGCTGGGAGGCAGGCACAAGCCGCTGAATGGTTCAGGCGTTTCTGACGCTGAATTGCAAGTGATTCTCTTATTTGCATCGCCATGACACAGTGGTGGCATGTGGGTAGGCGGCCGTTTGCGGTAGGTGACTGGGCTTGGGCGTGTGGTTTTTTAAGAGTGTTCATTGCATCCTTGGCAATTAATGCAGTTTGTCGTCAATGGTAGGTTAAGTCATGTTCAAGTTTGAGTTGGTCTGCATAGCACAAAGGTAATCTACAGACCGGTGTGATTCTGGTACTCGTTTCTCATTTCCTGGTATTGTTCATAGGCCATTCCATTCAGCATTCACATGCTTTATTTTTTACATTTTCATAAATGGTTTATCATATACCTAAGTGGCAACACAGGCTGCTTGCCATTGGGCATGTTAGTCTGGTGGGTGCAAGATTTGTGCTCTTGCAGATATCAATACATGGCTCCAGATGGAAGCAGCAAGTCTCAAGCTGTTGTACATCCTGGTTTTATTTTGTCCTGACACAGAGAGATAAAGTGAGTTTTTCCAAAAACTGTTCTTGTTGCATCATGATGGAGTATAAAACATTTCATTTGACCTAGTCACAACCCTGAGTACAAATTCTTCTGGCATACATTATACCAGGAAACATCAAGTTTTCCAATGCTGGCCTTGTAAGCCTGTCTCAGACTGCGAACATATATGTTCTACCAAATATGCCTAGCAAAGCAGCAGCCTTACTGCAAAACCTTTAGCACATGTATGCTAAAAATCTGAGCATTCAGAGTTTGGCATAAAGTCATGACTGATTTTAGTGGAAAGGGTAAACATTTCAAGGAATCATAATGTGGGGGCCATGTCTGGCAACAATGCTCTAAACCATCATTCACATGAAAAATGGTTGAAACAGTACAATCTGGCCTGGCTTAAGTTTGACATACCCAGGCATGATATTCAGCCTGCAGATGCCCTGCACACAACTAGCAGTCCCTGGATTGTTTGCAACCTGGTCTGTAAGTATAAGTACCAGGCCGCTACTGGGGTCCGCTGACAGGTCAGATTCCAGCTATTAGGCCACCAGGTCACCACTTGTCACAAAACAACCACTGCAGCAGACCCCCACCCAAAAGTGATGTCACTAACATTAAACATGATAAGGTATCCATGCATGAACAAAATTACTGAAAATGATAAATAGACCAGGCACCCTACATCCATGACATGAAAGATACGTTTTAACAACAAGATCCGTTTTCTACGATCCCTCAAAGCATGAGAAATCTGCCCAACATGGGGCAGCGGAATGGATCGCACCTGCCCCATGGACCATGTCTCTCGTCGGCTTTGTGACTGTAAGCTAACTGGGACGCTCGCGTACCGTGTTGCGATGTAACGTATGAGTGTGCGCGTTATCCCGCCGCCGTCTACGGCACCACGCCTTGGCTGGACTTGGACAGCTGTCCCTCAATCGCGCGCAACCACCGCATCCACCACAGAACACGGACACCTGAGCAGCGCCTCCCCCTATACACCCAGACGTTCTCTGCCGCGACTGACGCTGCTGCCACTCTCTGCCAGCCACTTCCCTAAAAAGTAAACAAAGCATGCTATAGTAGTGAACTTGGTTTCGCCATATAACCATTTTTGTAGGTAGCCCTTATCTAAATATGGCAGTTAAGTGCCAAAAATAGAACACATTTAATTTGTAAAATTTATCTTCCGAGGATATTCCTTTTTCAACATCAATGGCCACGATTCATTTGAGTCTAGTTTCTGTTGGGGATATTCGTATACTATCCAGTTTTCAATGCATGCTATAGCTTTTTACGGGCAACTTTCAGTACAAAACTAGAATATGACAGCCAAGAAAATTATGAAAGTCTTTTTCTGCTAAGTGCTTGTACAGGATTCGCTCATTTTCGAAGAAGACTCTTTTCAAAAACCAAGCAGCTATTTCTTATAGCTCTGGATAGCATAGCAAGAGAGGAAGCGAGTCTGTGCGCAGGGGTGGTGGGGATGGATGGATTCAGGGAGATGATATGATCGTGATATAGTCTCCCTCGAATCTTTACTGTCCTGCTTGTAATAAGCATCTGAAGTAAGATTGCTTTCTTTTTTGTTTATTTTTACGGGTTTATGTGTCTAGGTAGATGGCAGGTACACTACATGTGGAACGATGTGCGCCAGATTGTGTTGGCGTCTGTCTAACACGTGCTTGGATTGAGGTGTTAGTTGCAGTCTTCGAGGTCTGGTCATTTTTGTCCGGTTTAATATGCTTATTTTTAATAGTTATTGGTTTGTTAATGGTGTTTTCCCCATTAGCCAGTCAATCCATCCCAGATTTGTGCATCGTTTGCTGATGAGCATATGTTATGCATGGGCCATACTCAGCAGCATATGCATGGGTAAAACCAATATTAATGGGCTGAATCGCCTTTGTATTGCATGCAATTTGCAAATATGCATGGATATATATGAATTTGAACAGTGAATGCCTTAGTTTCAGTTGGCAGTGGTGTCAGTTTCTAGGAGTTTTGTAGCACTTGTGGGAAAGGATTTGGGCACTGCTGGTCCTATTTTTTAGTTGTGTAGTACTCATTAGGTAACCTGAAATAGGATGGTCACTTTTTGTAGCCATGTGTGTGTGTGTGTGTGTGTGTGTGTGTGTGTGTGTGTGTGTGTGTGTGTGTGTGTGTGTGTGTGTGTGTGTGTGTGTGTATCAAGTCCATTGCAAATTTTTTATAGGTTAGTGTGGGCAAAGAGATGCACTGGTAAGGTATTTGTATGACAATCACAAATGGTGGTAATTGTCCTTATTTTTGTATTTACTTGGTAATATACCCTCAAAATTGCTGATGACATGCCTAGTAAGGGAATTTGATCTACTTGATTTTCATGGTTATTTGGTGTAATACATAGCATATATTGACATTTGAGTCCCCCAGGATGATATTTTGCAGAGATATGTTGATTTAAATGTCATGCTTACTTTGCTATTTACTTGAAAAATCTTATTCAATGACTGGGTAGTCAGACTCGTATGACAAGAACACAATATGGAAGTGCATTTCTATATAAAAATGTTTTTAATAATGTAAACATGCATGCAATAGCAGCATTCAGGTCACTATTTTCTCTATAAATATTTAAAACTATGACTAAATTGGAGCATAGGTTGCAGTCATGTAATGTGCATTCCTGATATGATCAAACTGTGTGTGATATTGTCTGTGATATGAAAAAATACAGTGAGCATGTCACAGGTTGTTAATGTTACAGATCAAAATGCAGTTAACATATGCCTAAAAACTGAGAGACAACCTGTATCAGATTTGGTGTAATCTATCAGCAGCAAGGTGTGGTCAGATGTCTTCTGCACACCACTGGATTTGATCATGCTCAGGCATTTGGTTAAATGAAATAGGGAAATAAAAAAGAACATTGATATGTAATGCATTGAACTTAACCCATTTGAAAGCATATTTTTTCAAATGCTCCTACACAGGTATTGATTGTCAATCATCTGGGCACTCACTATCAGTCGAAAGTGCATTAGACATGTCATGTGACTGGTTCTTGAAAGCTGCTGAAATATCTGGATGTGTGTTAAAGGCTGGTTAGCAATTCTTGCTGCTCTTAGAATTTCAAACCTGTATGGAGACAGGAAGGTGATATTATGTGATCATGAGTCAGCATGTCATATGATGTGATCCAGTTGGAGGCATTGTGCATCATGTGTCCAGTATAGGGTTTGGTTGCTGAAGGTCAAGGTTGTAGGACTTATTCCTGTGCAATTTGAAATTGGCTTCAAGGCATATTCCTCTCAAGGTAACTGGTAATGTAAGACTTAAATGTAGTACTGCCTTTTTAAAGTTCCAAGTTGTGTAACCTACAAAATATCTCTTAAAAATGTTTGGATAGAAAAATGGCAAAATCACAACTGCAAATTGCAAAAATACATTAGGAAAATATACAGTTCAAATAAGGAGATAACTTCCTATGCATTTGATGAAGACATTTTGAGAGGGCCAAATCTGCAGGCAATGTCTGTGACATACATTTTCTTCAAGCAGTTCTGAAATCAGTGATAGAGAACCTGAGAGGGCTCAGAACTTCCTGCACAGTGTATTAGTGTGCTGATCGTTATGATATGTGACATAGGTCATGTCAGGACTGGTCCCTAATGTGCTGATAGTTATGATATGTGGCGTAGGTCATGTCAGGACTGGTCCCTAATGTGCTGATAGTTATGATATGTGACATAGGTCATGTCAGGACTGGTCCCTAATGTGCTGATAGTTATGATATGTGACATAGGTCATGTCAGGACTGGTCCCTAATGTGCTGATAGTTATGATATGTGACATAGGTCATGTCAGGACTGGTCCCTAATGTGCTGATAGTTATGATATGTGACATAGGTCATGTCAGGACTGGTCCCTAATGTGCTGATAGTTATGATATGTGACATAGGTCATGTCAGGACTGGTCCCTAATGCAACTGGGTGTTGGAAGTTAAGGGGATGGGCCTAGGTGTTATCAGTTGATTAGTCTCTGTTATGGGTTGTGTTGGCATGAACTAATAGATCACATATTGGTAAGTGCAGATATTCTAGTTGAGCTGTTTGTGCTGGATGCTTCATGATAAACAGGCATGGACCACTTGGTGCACTGCCAAGTGCCCTGATGCATTCAACACAAGTGGGGTTTGGTCAGACAAGGTGTAACTACTAACAGTAAATGTGTGGAAAGACATCAGTGCGCTTAGATAAGTGTTCATTTGCTAAGCTAAGGAGCTTTTTGGGTGGTTGTGTGTTCCTAACAGTGTAACTGAATCATACATAATATTCTGTCTATCCCCAATAGCATAATGAGACAGAAAAGAAACTTTCTGCAGGCTTTATCAAGAATATCGAACATGGTGGCCTCACATTTGAATTGCTAAGTTTTTTTATCTGTGCACATTATGTGGAAATTGCATGCTTCTGTTCACTGAGCACTGACAATGATTGCCATCTTAACAGATATGCTGGTAAATCCAAATGAACATGTGACTTGTGAGGATATTTCAGTATCACTTAAAAGTTTGAGTTAATTGATGAGCAGATGTTGAAGCTGTCGTTTTCCTAAGGCATATTCAAATGGAATATTTGGAGGCATATCAGAACAGTGAAGTGCATGATATTTCACATGAGTGCTGGGGGATATGTTTGCAAAACCATTTTAGTTGGGCATGTGGCAGTTCAACATGTAGTGCTACCACATTCATGTTTTCATATAAGTTTCAAATTTGGGCTTGTGACCATTTTCTGTCCTTTTGGTCTCTGCCCAGATGCTACTTTTGTGCAATGATGCACAAATGTGCACATTGGAGGAACATGTATATCACAGGACAAGAGATTAATCTGTCTCATTTTGATTGATCTCCAGCTAAAGTCAATAAAATGCAAGTTTTTAATAAAAAAAAGATGTAGGATCACCATCATGTCATTTCCAAGGGTAATGGATTGTTTGCCTTTGAATGGTTTCTAGTCAATAAATGAAATGCCCAATATTGTGTGTCTTGCTGTTACATCTGTATGCATTTATTGGTTCCATGGTTTTTGTTTGGGTGGGAGGGGGGGGGGGGCCTGTTGTGATCATGTTATACATGGATTCCCATCTGCTGGGTGCTGGCCATTGAGCGTCAGCCGGCCGCCCCTCAGGTCCCGCGGTGCCGGCACGCGGCGCCCCTGCCACCGCGTGATGTCGGAGGCGGCGCTGCTGGAGGAGCGCACGGCCGACACCCCCGAGCCGGCCGGCTCTTCGTACGCGCAGGCGTTGCGCGGCCGCCAGCTGCCCGAGGGCACCGACGCCGACGAGCAGTTTCCGGAGCTGGGCCGGCCGCCCACCGACGGCGAGCTCGATGAATCCGGAGAGTGGAAGCAGTCCAAGTCGCGGCGCGCCGACAAACGCCAGCAGGCGCGCGAGCGGCGCGACCAGCGTGTGCGCCGGGAGCGGCGCGAGCGGCCGCCGCGTGCCGCTCCCGGCGCCGGCCCTGCGCCCGGCCCGGCCGGTGACGACGGCGAGCGGGCGCCGGCCGAGTCACAGCAGCAGCAGCAGCAGCAACAGCAGCCGCCCGCGCCGCTGCCGCCGGGAGACTCGGCCGGCTCTGGTGAGGACTCGACGGCCGCCGACGACCCGCGCAAGTTCGTCGACGCGCCACCGCCAAAGCAGAACGCCTGGAGCAAGAAGCAGCTGGACACCCCGGAGGCGGCCGAGCGGCCGCTGCCGACTGAGCCGGGCCTTCCCGTGGAGCCGGCGGCCGCGTGCGCGACTCCGGCGCCACCTGCCGCCGAAAGCCCCGAGTCGGCTGCGCCAGGTCAGTCCAGCTTCGGCCCCGCGCCTCCGTGCTCTTAGCCTGTGCGTACAGTCGTCGCTCCCCACGGCATGACGGAGAAGTTGGTGCAACGATTGCTGGGTTTGTAATGATGTGAGCTGAGCAGATGGTGGAATTGAGTCCCAGTGGGCTTCTTGTGCACAGCGTTCTCAGCAAAAAAGCTGCCATATATGGCATGGGGATATCTCATATTGCTACAGCGGTCAGCTAACAGCGTGAAATGCTGCCTTCAAAGTATTATGAGAGGAAATAACAGCTTGGTTACGTTCATCATTTCATAACTACGATTGATGCACAAAAGAAACGAAACATGACATCACTCTCCTTATAGGCCATTACCTGGGCCTGCGGGGATTCCGTGGGATTGCAAGAAACTAAATTCCATTCGTGACGGTAATACGGCCCAAGCTGTCACACGATTTGCACACGAGCGTTTTGGTTGTTGATTGTCCTGAGGCAAGCATTGCGGCTGAAAATGGATGAAATCGTGGATTACCTACCATCATATATTAAAATGATAAAATCAAAGTATATATTAATGGAATGTGGGTGGCATGGCTCCATTGGAGGGCCTGTTTGAGAGGCGTTTTTCGACTGGAAAATCGAAGCCTCCGGAGGGGAATGAGGTAAATCGTCTTCACAGTGTCGTAATCTGATTTGCTTTGGTTAGCAACGTACGTGCATGCGTGTGTGTGCATAATTTCGGCATCAAGGCCGGCACACTCGCTTTTCCCAAGGTGATGCACAAACCAAACTTGGTGGCAGATGAGCTGTTTTCTTGTTTATGTTTGTTTTCTTCTTTAGTTGGCTAGTTGACCGGGTTCGGGCAGGTAGCCGGAGTGGCGATTTTGTGACTGGCTGATAACTGATGACTATTGGAGGGCCCAGAAATGGTACTATGGCTAGGTGCAGGGTAGAAAATGTACTTTCCTTTTTTGCTCGAATCAATCGATTTGAATATATCCCAATGTCCCAAAAACAAAGCCAATCTCCCAAGGTCGTAGCAGGTTTTCCAAAGTCTGTTTCGTGTGAAAGTTGAAAAGGGATTTATACACAGTGCAATAGACAGAGCATTGCTGGCTAACAGAACGTTGCTTCTCGCTGCCCTGCGAAGTTTATGAATCTTGGAAAAAAGGTTGCCATGACTTCTTTCATGACTTCTCCCAAGCACCAAATCCGTTATTTGGTGCTCCGTTTGTTTTTTCTGACCAGTCTGGGGATTTTTCCTCATCACATCTGTCAAATTGTCATGGGGTGTTTGTATTTCCACGTGTCTTTTTTCGCACGTGATAGGTCATTGGGATTCTTTTGTACACAAAAGTGCAAGTTACGTAATCCATTCATCATGAGGAGTAATCTCTTTTACAGTTTTCCAACGTGTCGGCTAGCTGATCAATCGGCGGTCAGCCGGCAAACCTGATCAGTCAATGGTCAGCCGGCTAGCTTGATCAATCGGCGGTCAGCCGGCCGGCTAGCCTGATCAATCGGCGTTCAGCCGGCCAGCCGATCAATCAGCGGTCAGCCGGCCAGCCGATCAATGGGCGGTCAGCCGGCCGGCTAGCCTGATCAATCGGCGTTCAGCCGGCCAGCCAATCAATTGGCGGTCAGCCGGCTAGCCGATCAATCAGCGGTCAGCCGGCTAGCCAACCAGTGGGCTAGCCGATCATTCGGCGGTCAGCCGGGTAGCCGATCAATCTTCGGTCAGCCGGCCAGCCGATCAGTGGCGGTCAGCCGGCTAACCTGATGTGTTTTTGAAAGTGCCTTCCGAGCCTTTTGGTGGGTTGTGGCAGAACCCGGATGAACTAATTTGAGACCCTTTTGAAAACGTATTGCGGGGCGGCGACCGTCCATATTGTGGTGCAAAAATACTTATCAGAACGGGGCCATTGCGTCCAAGTGCCGTTTATTATATAGGTTTGAAATGTTCGTGAGACATGCCTCCCCAGAGCCCCCTTCAGGGCTGCCATTGGCTGCTTTTTTCCCAAAGATCATTATATTCGTGTTGAACAGATGGCTAGGAACGGTTACGAAGTTGCAAGGCGACCTCAAGCGCCATGGGAAGTCCATCCAAATAGCCGGAGCCGTATGTGTTGATGGGATGTTCTTGGAGGTTGTTGAAGGCTTAGGGTAAAGGAATATGGTAAAGACTCGGTGATCCAAAAGTATATTACGATCGGCGGTTTGGCAGACGGTGCGGCACACCTTTCAAAGCTGGGGGTGTAGTGCACCATTTCCCGACGTTGATGAGGGTTAGGCTTAAAGCACAGCGACACGTCATAACTCCGTTGGTGTCATTCGGGATCAAGTGACCTCTTGGGAGTTGGCTTCCCTTGCAAGGACAGTCTGGGAAGCGGGCGCCTTTCCTGAGTGCAGCCTTGGGAACTAGTTCCCTGGCGAGTGCAGTCCTGGGAACTGACCCCCGTTCCGAGTGCAGTTGTGGTTCGTATTCCGTATGTAGTATAAAACCAACCGCTCGTTATGGCGTACTGATCGGTACTGGGCCCTCCGCTGGTTACATTCGTAAGAACTTACTCGTATTCCAAGTAAGTGTAAAACTGGCCGCCTTCAGCAGCGCATTCCTCCGTTTTGGCCTTTCCCCTCTCCTTGTCGGTCACAGGCTTGGGAGCTGTCTGGTATTCTAGATGTAGTGTAAGGTGTGCTGCCCTTTGGAGTGCGCTGATCGGTATTGGCCCCTCTGCTGGATATAGTCTGGGAGGCCAGCTGCGTTCCTGAGCATTCAAGGGAACCGACTTTCCTTCCGGGTCGGCAGCGTTCCGCAGAACCAGGGGGGCGCCGAGCGCTCCACGGAGCCCGTCTACAGGGTATTCCCCGGGCGGTGAAGGCCGCCGACAGCTGCCCAGCTGCCCCGCTGCCGGGCGCCGGGCCAAACCCGTCTGGAAGAACGGCTGCCGGCCCCGCTGGAAGGGCAGGCCGTGGCCCCTCGTGCGGCGCGCTGCTCTGACACGAGAACCGGCACGGCCGCGCTGGGACGTTACAGCAGGCGTGTGTCATAAATGAACGGGCGTGAACCCGGCAGGAAGGCATGCCGCAAGTTACACGTTGTGCTTTACCGAACGTTGTCATATGTCCACCTTTCCATTACAGGCAAATGTACGTTCTCTTCAAATGCGTACATGAACCGAGTAACAAAGTCCAGCGAGCAGAAAATTGAAGTGAAGACGTTGGACATACATGCATTATCAGATACAAATTGTGGCGATATCAGTAGTGGCGGTTAAAATTGTCTCACGAAGATAGCCCTTTGTAAGGGCACGCAGGGTCACAGGGTCGCGGGGTCACACTGACGCTTCGGGCTGAGCGCCACGCTGTTCAGGCAGACTTGTCGACTCGCACAGAACATGCGCCACATTCGCCACAGACTGGGATGGTGAGTTTTCGAATATGTTTGTCGGCTCGCTCCACACATTAAAGGGAGTGTTCCGCGCTTGTGCGTGGCTTTGAGCTGAAATAGCCACCTTGAAGATCATTCGGTGCAGTTCACGGCCACGCCCGTCTTAAGACCTGGACCCCTCAAGTTTCAGCGTTCACGCTGGCGAGGATGTGCAGACTATCGGGACAGCTTTTTCAAGGCCACCCAGACATCCATGGCGCCAAAATAACGTCATTCAAATCCTGATATTTCATAAGCCTTGCGCGGCCAAGGCCAAGAACAATATAATTGTGGAGGCGTTCATATCTGGCATTCGTGAGCACCATTTCCAGATATGACGACCGTCAATTAGCTCTTAATCAATGCTGTGCACGGTACGATGACGTGATCAAACAATGCCATGTTGGACATGTTTACTAAACAAGGAAATTTTGTTGTTTAGAGCAGTCTTTTCCACTGAAAGGTATACCAGTAGTTATAAGTGAGATTATATCATCGTATCTGATGCTTGTTTCGATATCTTGGAATGTGGAACATTCTCTTTAAGTTGTCCTCCGTATTGGTTCATGACATGCGCGATAAGCCCCCTCCACCCCCGTAGCCTGTGTGTATACTTTACCTGCTTGATCCGTGTGGTAATGATTTGCCCAGAACGGCGTTGCTATGAAATGTAAGGAAAAGCTTGAGGCCGTCTGGCGCAGTAGATCGCAGTGGTTCGATTGTTGGCAGGTTCCCAGTGGCCCTGGAGTGTAATTAAGGAAAGGAGGGATATTCGATCCCTCCTTCACCTTTGAAGCTCCCGCTCGCCCGGCCATGATCTGTCTGATGATGTCTTTTTCTGACTCCGTGTGCTTGTTGCTTCCTGAGGTGTGCAGTGCCGTTTACCCCCATCTTTGACATTGTTTATGCCACTTCTCCATTTACGAATGCGCAACCGAGGTGTGGTTGGCAGATGTGTGCATTATTTCGGCATCTAGGCGGGAATGGCGGCACTGTACGTGATCTCAGCATGTAGGCGGGAGTGGCGGCACTGTACGTGATCTCAGCATCTAAGTGGGAGTGGCGGCACTGTACATGATCTCGGCATCTAGGCGGGAGTGGCGGCACTGTACATGATCTCAGCACCAGGCGGGTGTGGCTGCACTGTACATGATCTCGCCATGTGGAACGGGATGTAGTGTGCGTGCGTGGAGTTTCTGATGACAAGCGACTCCAAAGCAACGAAATTTCCCAAGCAAATCTAAAATGGGAGCCATTGGATGAAGGTAAAGCTGCACATGGAAATAATACGTTTTTAATGTCGTTTTTTTTACTAGGATTTCAAATAATTGGCAGTCATTTTGATCCAGCTTGGGATTTAGCTCTGAACCCGTACCTGCTACCACGAAGTTGATTGGTGTAGGCATAGTTGACTGCGAAGTGGGCAAGAATATATCAAAATGGTCTCTGGACGACTGTGGCTAGTTTTACAAGGCCTGATATCCTGCGTATATAGAACGAGTGTGATAAGAAAAATTTCATTTGATCACGAAGAATGCACCGTGAAAGTTATCTCCAGGATGAATTCAACGTGTATTACCTGTGGCTAAAGCTATGCTGCTAATGCGCAGATTGCCTTGTAGCCTTGTGGTAAAATCAACCCGCTGATAAGATTGGCGCCGTTAAGATGCTCGTTTGCAAAATGTAAGCCAATGATCGCAGGTCCAACTACAAAGCTCTCTAGCTTAGCGGTGTCCCTTGATATTCTCATTAATGGCAGCATGCACCGTATTGAAGACATTTCACTGTGATGTGACCAGGCGAACTACGAAAAGAGAACCAAATGACAAGATACGCAAAATTATGTTAGTGAAAGGCCTGGAAGGCCATGTGTTGAACGTCGGTGCCCACTGTTTGGCTGAGTTAGAGTTCCATTGGGTACGCGATCGCTATGAGTCGGAACACATACGAGAAGGCGTCTGTCCCGTGGGGAAAAGTCTGATTGAGGTACGCCGTCACAACGAAACTGGCATGTCATGTGCGTGTGCCTGGGCTGCCCCGCGCAATGAGCAGTCGATCAACGGTGATAGCACGTGCCAACAATCGTCATCATCCTCCAACTTCGCTCCACTGATGCGTTCTGGGCGCTGCTGACGGTTACCGTGCACAACGTAGTTCAGAAGCCAGGAAAAAACGAATGAAAACTCCTGTTAAGGAGCACGGGACGCGTGAGGGATAGTACATAGCACACGTGCATATGAACACCCGCCGTGTAGCTTATTGAAGTCATGCAGATGCGGCATTACTGAAGCTATGATTATGATCGCAGAGGTCGCGTCGAATTTGCTCATACATGTGTGTTTGCCTGTCTGTCAAGTCCTGCCGGTATGTTTTTTTTTTCAAATCGTCTGTCATGCTTTATGAAAGCTTCTGAGAAACGGCTAGGCAACGGATCTTGCGCCGTGGGTATGGATGAGTCAGACGACACGCTGTCGAGATTTCTAATAAACCAGTTGGATTTGAGGAAAAAGCGTTCGTTCTGGTAGTGGGACATTGCATCATCACTGGCCCTGGCGCCTTGGCACAGAAATCCCCCCCCCCCCCCCACCACAAATCTGATCTCACTGTAACTAGTCGTGCCGTTGGAACACAGGTGGATAGACGCGCGCGAGGTCGGCGTATGAAGTGGGAGGCGGGCGAGATGGGCCAGTAGATAACATGATTGTGGATGCCCGTCGGATCAGAGTTGACCATCCAAGGCCGGACAGCTCTGCAGCCGGCCGGGCTAGCTCGGCACGCTCTGTGCGAGGTTCGCCCGGACACAGCACGGACTGCTCTGCAGCCGGCCGGACTCGCTCGGCACGCTCTGTGCAAGGTTCGCCCGGACGCAGCACATCGCGCGCGCTGGCGGCGTTCGCCGGGCCGATGGGAAGTCCAGCGCGGCTTCTCTTCGGCCAACTGCCAGAGGCGTGGGCTCCACGGAACTGCTGGCTGTGCCTGGCGCACGTATTTTCCCACATGGCGAGGACAGAGGCCCACCTATCTTGTCTTTCGGTGCGCACCTGCACGGAACTCCACCTTATGCCCGCTGCCGTTCTGTTTCAGAACTGGTAGCCAGAGCGCCGACAGTTGTTAGAGCAAACTCAGGTGACAAGTCGAAAATCAATACGAAGGTGAGTGAATGAATGAGCGAGAGGGCGGGCGGCCTGGCCGGGCCGGGCCGGGCCGGGCCGGGCCGGGCCGGGCCGAACCGAACCGAACCGAACCGAACCGAACCGAACCGAACCGAACCGAACCGAACCGAACCGAACCGAACCGAACCGAACCGAACCGAACCGAACCGAACCGAACCGAACCGGACCGGACCGGGCCGGGCCGGGCCGGGCCCGTCATCTGTGGCGGAGCGGGGGCACCTGTGTGACGCGGAGCGACCGCCCCGAGCGGTGCCAGCTGTCTGCCGGCGGCCGGAGCGCGCGCGTGTGCCCTGATGGCCGCCTCCGCTCGGCTTGCGTCGGTGCCGGCCTGGTGCCCGCTGACCGACGCTCTGGCGCGCCCTCAGGCGTCCGACTTCAGTGACTTGGGAGACTGGCCCACGCTCGAGAGGACGGCCAGTGCGCCGGGCACGCCGCGCCCCGCCGGCCCCGTCTCCGGCTCAGGACCCAGCTCCGGCCACGGCAACGGCAATGGCAACCTCACCAACGGCACGGCGCCCTCCTCGCAGGACGACGACTCGTCCAAGGAGAACTACGACGAGAACCGACAGAGCGCGACCGCCAGCGACAGCAGCAAACGGAAACGCAGCAGTGAGTGGGCCGGCGCGCTGACCGCAAGTGGGTCTGCTGGTCGGGAACTGTGTCGTGCCAATGTGACGTGAGGCGCGCTGACCGCAAGTGGGTCTGCTGGTCGGGAACTGTGTCGTGCCAATGTGACGTGAGGCGCGCTGACCGCAAGTGGGTCTGCTGGTCGGGAACTGTGTCGTGCCAATGTGACGTGACGGCGAGGTGGCAACGCTCCGCGGCCTCCGTCGCTTGGCCTGACGTCGCTGGTGAGCTGTGTCGTTACCCCCCCCCCCCCCCCCCCCCCCCCCCGTCAAAGCGTCGCATCACCGTGCGTCGATCGTTTCAGCTCCGAAGCAGAAATGGAAGCCGATGGACATCGAGTTCCGCGGCCGCGGCAAGCGGACGGACCGGTCGCCGCGCGGCGGCTTCCGGTCACGCATGGACCCTCGACGGGCAGGTGAGCGAGTGGCGGCCGGCGGCGAGCGGGCTGTCGCCGGGCCGGCTATCTGGCGGCGGCGGCGGCCACCCAGCTGGTCGCTCCCACTCGGGCGGCCACAGACAGCCCGCGGCGCCGTCGCGCCGAGAGCGCCGCTTTGACGTCCGTCCTCCGGACGCCATTTGTTTCGTCAGACCGTTTGGTCCGCTAAACTAGGCGCTAGTCGGAGCTGGTCGGGCCAGTCCCGCGTGCCAGGTCCACTGGTCACAGGCCCACCCACGCACCTGTTGGAAGTAGGTCTCGGCGGCACGGGGCTCAGCAGCGGAGATGGTCTCAGGGACTGGCGATGTCCCCTGTGCCGCATCTGCCGTGCCATGACCAGCGAGCATGCTCTAGTCAAAAGCATGTGACAGCGGCAATGTGACTACAACGAGCACGCCGTGACCATGACGTTATTGAGGATTTGGCCGCCGGCGGATCGCCGAACAACGCACAAGGAGATGGTGCTAAAAATAACAAACTGCCGGCCCATTGTAATTGATTGAGGCCTTCAATTGTTGCATGCGCTTCTCTCACTGCTTTAGATCTGTATCGACGTATTGACACTGCCAATCGTCGATTTTAAATGCGGCTGATGGCAGTGACAGCTTGGTGAAGTTACACCGCCCATATGCACTGGTGCCTACCAAATGCTCAGTGACGTCACGGCGGCCATGCGCCGTGATTGGTTGATCTCAATGCGGGTTGTCACCCTTTCCGCACCACATTTAAGGTGCTAAACGTGTCCCCTGGTCACCACGCTTTTAGTCAGTCTGTAGAGCGTGCTGCTGGTCGTGGTGCGTGTCGAAGCCGCGACACCGGTTCTGTGCCGGTGGCTGCAGCCGTCAGTTAGCAGGGCTGGTACGAGTGGGAGCGGCCGGCGCCGCCCACGCTGCGGCCACCTGTCGGGCCGTCGCGTCTCGGACTGACCTTTGCCGTGCGTACTCGGCCTGTGTGGCTGACGTGGCCACGATTGGCGCGGCCCGCCGCCGCCGCCGCCGCCAGCGCTGGGGTCCCTGCTGCGGCCTGTGCTGCGGGGCCGTGCGGCGCGGTGCGTGCGACCGCCGGCAGCCGGCGGCAGTGTGGCGCGTGGCGTCCCGCGAGGCGCGCCCTGGCTGACCGCCGCCCGCCGTCGGTGGACAGGCGCCGCCGAGAGCGCCAACTGGCGCGAGGACAGCCGGAGTGTGGAGCGGCGCGGGCGCGGTCGCGGCCGGGGCCGGGCGCGAGGCCGCGGCCGGGGGCGCGGCTCGACCGCCGGCAGCCTGGCCGGCGACGAGTGGACCGGCCAGGATCCGCTGGAGGAGATGGCCGCTGCCCTGGGTGCCAAGGTGAGAGGAACGGACGGGCTCGTAGGGCGCTTTAGGGCCGAGGATGCGCCCGCCGCGCGTGCTCGGACGGGAATGGTGGCTGATGGACGGTATTGTCCTGATATTTAATCGTGATTTCCGTGTGAAGCTCGGAGGACCCGTTACAGCAGTTGTGGCTGCTCATCATACGGTCTTGGCGTGTTGGTGTGTGGGTAGGTTTGACGGCCTGGCTATTTAAGGCTGTGTTTGCAATTCCAGTCGGGGGGCGGGGAGGGAGAGGTGTGGGGTAGTCAGTCGTTTGGCTCCGCGTCAGGGAAACCAGAGGCATGAGGTTCGATTCCCGCGGTGACCGCCCTTCCTGCCGGGGTGAGAATCAGGCGATGCCATGTAGTGTCAGAAGTTGGAGGCGGCGTCAGGTCCCAACAACAACAACAGCTGCCAGGACGGCTGCGATGTAGGCCGAGCCATGAGCACATGTGACGCGGCCGGCGCCGTCCACAGGTGCCCGAGTACATGCGGTCGGATCCCGCCTTTGTCGACATGTACCACAGCTTCGTGTACCCGTCGCCCTACCTGCAGCTGAGCGAGGTGGCGCTGCGTGAGGCCATCAAGAAACAGATGTACGTTTTGGGGTGATCTCGCCTGCACACCCCGGCGGCAGCCGCGTGTCTGTTGCCCTCGGCTGGTCGTGGCGTCAAACGGATCGGGCTTTTCCAAAAACGTCGCACGTTATGGTGACGAACGAGAGGGAAGTTCTGGTGCAAATGGTTCGTTTCCAAACCCGGGAAAGCCCGCGCATTTGTCGTCGTGTTCGGGCCATGTTGCACGGCGTCCTAGCCGCGTGGCTCGCGTCTAACGCGCCCGCACCTCCGCGTCCAGTGAGTACTACTTCAGCGAGGAGAATCTGCAGAAGGACTTTTTCCTGCGCCGCAAGATGGACAACGAAGGCTACCTGCCCGTGTCGCTGATCGCTTCGTTCCACCGGGTGGAGGCTCTGACGCGCGACATCAAGCTGGTCATCCAGTCCGTGGAGGACTCGGATGTGGTCGAGATTGCCGACGGTGTCAAGGTGAGTGCCCTGGGCCGACTCGGCGATCCCCCCCCCCCCCCCCCACGCCCTCACCAGCTGAGTTATGACGGCCTGGAGATGGCTCAGGCGTCGCCGACAGGTGATGTCTTTTATTCGTTTTGTGAACCTGGCGTTGAAACAGCTGGGCTTTATTTTTTTCTCTCGCTTTACGGCGCCCGTTTCACGGCTAGCTCTTACAGCGTCTGCCGCGTGCGGGTCGCGTGATGTGTCCCCATCGGCGTGGTGTCATGAGAAATGGTCCAACAACACCACGCCGGTTATAAACAGAAGCACCCATAGGCTGTTGACGCTAGGGATTCGGCTTCCTAATGGCCTTGTTGGCTGGTAGATGACGCCAGAGTTTTTGTACTTTCCGCTCTTTGAAAATTAATTGTTCATTGATGGATTGGAGGTCAGAGCCGTTACCTGGCTAGGCGATAGTAGGGCAATCCTAGTGCAACAGACGGTTTTCCTGAAGGCTCTTGATGTGATATGTAGCGTCATGACACGGTTGCCCCGTGCCAGTGTGATTCTCTCCCAGTCCGCAGCTGATTGGCCCGCACTGGCCACTGGCATAGGCGCGTTTACGTGCACGTGAAACTCCATGTCTGCCACACGTTGTTCGGGTGTCCTGGTGTCCTGCGCTCTGCCAACGGGACGTGGCTACCATACCTGCAGCTCTGACGTTACGTGTGTTTCGGAGCGCGGTCAAACCAATCCGGTAAGAAGTGAGAGGGATTAGTTCAACCAGTTCAGAATCATGCACGGCGCTAGCAGCGCAGCTTTTTTACGTTGCACATGGCGGACCGATGTGCCCGGCAGATCCGCGCCAAAGAGGAGCCGCGCAAGTGGCGTCTGGCGGCGAACGCGCCGGTGCCGACGGCGGCGGCAGCGGCCGGCCACCAGGGCGGCGAACTCAACCCGGACGTACCCGAGTTCGTGCCGCACTTTCTGCAGCAGACCAGCGGCCCGGCCGACGCCGACGCCGACGGCGCGGAAGCCGACGCTGGCTCGCAGACAGGTGCGTTCCGAGGTTGGGAAGGTCCGCGGCTGCATCGCCTTACGGACCATGCCTATCCGACTGTGAATGGTGTACTGATGAAGCGGTGAGGTGCCGGTCAGGTGGCCGCTAGCAGGCCCACGGGCAGGGTTAGGGAGGTGGGGCTCAGGGCCGGGTCGATGGCGACGGGGGCGTTTGGTGCCCTCGATTACGAGCGGGTTCGGGCGGCGCACGAATCGACCATGGTCCCATCATAGCCACACTGCGGGGTGGCCGGCAGCCGGCGGCGGCAGTGGGCGGTTTGTGCCGACTCATGCTGTCGCCGCCCTGTCGTGTCGGCGGCGGCCGTAAGCTCAACTGTCTACACATAGCGGGTACACGATGGCGTGTGTGCGCTCTGGGAGACTCCCCCCCCCCCCCCGTGGTGATGGCCAGGATATCTGTGAGATCATCACGGTTGTACTGCTGCGATGTTCATTGTTGGTTCAATCATGTAGGTCGATGTGTTTGGTGCCGACAACGCAGCTACTGCATTGGTGTTGTATGAAAGTTTCTGCAGGGAGTTAAAAATGTTTGCGTGTGTTGTGCGTGCCGCTGCACCTGCCCTCCCCTCCCCTCCCCTCCCCCCCCCTGCCCTCCCCTCCCCTCCCCTCCCCTCCCCTCCCCTCCCCTCTCCTCCCCTCCCCCCTCTCTTCCACCGCGCCCCGCGTGTGCAGCCGGACGCGGTGCTTTGCCCTGACGCGCCGCCGCTCGCGCCGACAGAGGGCGCCGTCGGCGTACCCGGGCGCAGCTCGTACCTCTCCCTGCTCGACTCGCCGCCGCTGTCGTCCAGCGCCCCCGAGTCCGAGTGGCGCCAGGTGAGGCGGAGCAGGCGGACCTGGCGCGCCACGGCCGGCTCAGGTCAGCGGCTCGCTGACGGCGCCAGCCAGTCGTGTGGCTGGGCGCCAATGTACGCATCGGGAGCAGCATTGTCCGTTGTTTTAGCGGCTAAGGCCGAACTGCTGACAGCACGCGCGTCTGGCGTGGCGGCTTGTTCCAGCCAGCGCGCCATGTGTGGTTGTATCAGACGGTGCGTGCGGGACTGTGAAGCAACCGCTTTGGGGGCGTTGTATGATGGCTGGGTCGCTGCTGGTGGTGTGGGCGGCGGTGCCGTGCTGTGATGGCTGGGTCGCTGCTGGTGGTGCGGGCGGCGGTGCCGTGCTGTGATGGCTGGGTCGCTGCTGGTGGTGCGGGCGGCGGTGCCGTGCTGTGATGGCTCGGCCGCTGCTGATGGTGTGGGCGGCAGTGCTGTGGTGTGATGGCTCGGTCGCTGCTGGTGGTGTGGGCGGCGGTGCCGTGCTGTGATGGCTCGGCCGCTGCTGATGGTGTGGGCGGCAGTGCTGTGATGTGATGGCTCGGTCGCTGCTGGTGGTGTGGGCGGCGGTGCCGTGCTGTGATGGCTCGGTCGCTGCTGGTGGTGTGGGCGGCAGTGTTGTGGTGTGATGGCTCGGTCGCTGCTGGTGGTGTGGGCGGCGGTGCCGTGCTGTGATGGCTCGGTCGCTGCTGGTGGTGTGGGCGGTGGTGCTGTGGTGTGATGGCTCGGTCGCCGCTGGTGGTGTGGGCGGCGGTGCTGTGATGAGCCATGACGCGCCACGGCTCGCGGCTGACGCTCCCCGGTGGCGGCGCGCCACAGGTGCGGCGTCGGTCGCGCGAGCCGCGGCCCCGCCCCGGTGGCCACAACGAGTCGCCGGCGCCGGCCATCGACGACCGCGAGGAGCTCAACTTCCAGTTCGACGAGGAGCTGGAGAAGGTGCCGGCCGGCGGACGCAACAACACGTTCACCGATGAATGGTGGGTGGCGCGGCTGGCCGGCGGGGAAACGCGCTCGCTGTGACAGGTCTGTGGCGTGCTAAGTGGGCCACCGAAGCAGCGTCTCTAGAACTGGGTCGGTGGTGCGCCGGCCGACTTGTGGGCTGCATAACTTTCAGAGCCAAATTGGGGTCCGAGCCAAGAAGCGAGCGGCTTTGGTAAGCAACTGGCTGCCTATGTATCCAATTAACCAGTACGGTGGTTTTGCTTCATTTAAAGCATCTCACGATGTGCCACTTAAAGTATTTTATGAATGCATTGTCAGTTTCCCCGCGGAACGAAGTTTGTCAGATGTTTAACTGCTCACGCATATTATTTGCATATTAGAATGACCTGAAACCTGGGACCACGCACTGATAGTAGATTTTCCGGCAGAGTTTTCAGCATCGGTTTCGTTGGTGGGACTCGGGCCGCAGCTGTCCTGGCATCAGAGGGGGGGGGGGGGGGGGGGGAGGAGGGTGGAGAAGATAAGAAGACGTCGGGCCGGCAGCCAAGTGGTGGATATATCTGGAGCCAAGTCATCAAACAAAGCCGCGGTCGCACGCATAAATTGTACAGTTACAATACGCTCTAGCCGCAGCAGGCCCATTTTCCGTTTGGTTTTGAATCGTAACGTATTCATTGATAAAGCGTGAAATGTAATTTAACCTTTTGGTGGCATGCTTCTTAGATACCTTTAAAGTGCGCGGGTTCCGAAGGTAAGCTTGGTGTTTAAAGTGGTGTGGGTGTTGCATGGTGTTGAGATCAGGCCCTGGTCAGCTGACCTGGCATTTCAGTGCGCGAAATAGCTGGCTCCTTGGCCTTTTTTGGTTTGACGGTTTCTTACAAAGTACCTTGCAGCCGTCAGCCCGTCGTGGTTAGCTTCTTAATGTTGTTTGATCGTCTGTAGATTTAAAAATCGTACTTGGGTCAAAAAGAGTGACTCGGCCAAGTCTCATGGATAAGCAAACAAATATTTTTTGTAAGCAAATAATAATATATGTCATCAAATATGTGTAATATATAAACAATAAGCAAGCAATTGTGCAGACAGATGTGGCATAGGTGGCGTGCCAAAGATGCATAGACCTATGTGAATTATGATTAGTTCTTAAAGAAAAAGCGTAACGGAACTTTGCTGAACTTATCTAAGTGGTACTTCTTGCTTCGTTTCCATTTTTCGTGAAATGCGGAAATAATCTTGTCGGTTTGTAATCAACTGTAGGATGTGTCATTTTGCGTACCTCGTGCATCATTTGATTGCGTGATTTTTGTAGATATCTTGCCAGTCTCACTTTGAGATATTGATATTTTCTGCGCATACTGGAACCGTTATTTTATCCTACGTTCGTGGATACATCTGGAGTTGCAATTTGTGGAGATGTCTTAAACATATGAACACGCACTGTATTCAACCATGACGAGAAAATGTTCCAAACGGACTACGTGCCAACGGTGAGCGAATAGTGGCAATGGACAGCAAACAATCGACATAAAAGCTAGACCAGACTGCCCCTTTCCTCCTTGTGAGTTGATTTTAGTGTTACTATTGTGGCGCGGTGCTAATTGTTGACGTTCTTCAGGCCTTTCTTTGAAATTAAATTTGCACACATACTGAGATTGTCTCATGAGCTGGAGATCTGGCATTTGCTTCCCGCTACGGAGAATGACTAACTCTCACCAGGGTGTGCCGATGTTGAAGCATACCACTGCAGCGCAGACACGCATGATAAAATATCGCAGCATTAGTGAGTGTAACGGGAACAAACAGGGAGACCCAGTGCCATTGCGATGTTGCTCGCATCCGATGTCGCCCCCGGGACGTGCGCGTGTGAGCGAGCGCACGGTCACAGCGGCGGCTTACGAGGCTTGAGTCAGCAGCCGCCGGTGTGGCGCTGTTGACAACACCCCGCCCCGCCTGCCGCCAGGTCGGACGACGAGTCGGAGAACGACTTCCCGGACCGTGGCCTCGACAACCTGATGATCGTGACGCAAACGCCGCCGCCGTCGCGGCTGCCGTCGCGTCCGGACAAGCACGAGGGCCATGACCGCACCGGCGACTGGACCACGCGCGTCAAGATGACCCAGGATCTGGCCTCGGCCATCAACGACGGCCTCTTCTACTACGAGCGTGACCTCTGGAACGAGCCGGAGTGGGTGAGTGACCACTCGGACGAGCCGGAGCGAGGAGTGACCACTAGAACAAGCCGAAGTGAGAGTGACGGCTGGAATGAGCCCAAGGGGGTGGCAGACCGCGAACTGCCAGAGGTCGGGTCGGACAGCTGATGGCGGCTGGCTTTCTCGGCGCGGAAAATTGTTCACTCTGATTTCCAGCGGAGTGTCTGTATTCCGTGGGATACGCATGGAGGCGTCCGTGTACGGTGTGGCGAGGCGAACTGCTGGTATGGTTGTCTTTCAAGTCACGTTATTGGACATTCTCTGTGCATATTGTGCTTAAGTGGATTATCTTGTGCGATGTATGTTTTACCTCTTGTCAAGTCGTTCGCATGCCAGTGTCTTTCTGCGTGCCCCATTTTCCAAGTGATGTCTTTGGCTATCAGGCTAGTTATGTCCCGACCATCAATCTGGAATTCTTCTGTCGCAGGAGATTACCTCTGTGTCCAAGCAGGTAACTGTGATATCAAGCGAGGAGTTCAGCAAGATTAAGCCACCGTCTCCTCGAGCTCAAAACCAGCAGGTTCCTCCGCCGCCGCCGCCGCCACCGCCGCCGCCACCCACTCAGCTGCAGTCCGACGACTCGAATCTGTCGCGGTCGTTACCCACTGATGTGAGTACCACTGCATAACTGAGTTGATTACAACTGCGTGTCCGTAGCGTCTCGCCTCACTCGTTCGTTGGTGTTTCCTCCGCCCCAGTCCCGTTTTCCAATGATATTCGTGTTGTGTCTGACCTGCGCGCCTATGAACATGTCTAGCTTTGGCCTGACTGACTGGTTCGCCTGCGTCCGTGTCATCGTTGCCCGACATGGTGTGCGGGCGGTGTGGCGTCATGAGGCGGGCCCGCCGGAGCGTCAGCTGCTGGGCCCGCGCTGCCGACTGACGCCCGCCGGAGCGTCAGCTGCTGGGCCCGCGCTGCCGACTGACGCCCGCCGGAGCGTCAGCTGCTGGGCCCGCGCTGCCGACTGACGCCCGCCGGAGCGTCAGCTGCTGGGCCCGCGCTGCCGACCTGACGCCCGCCGGAGCGTCAGCTGCTGGGCCCGCGCTGCCGACTGACGCCCGCCGGAGCGTCAGCTGCTGGGCCCGCGCTGCCGACTGACGCCCGCCGGAGCGTCAGCTGCTGGGCCCGCGCTGCCGACTGACGCCCGCCGGAGCGTCAGCTGCTGGGCCCGCGCTGCCGACTGACGCCCGCCGGAGCGTCAGCTGCTGGGCCCGCGCTGCCGACTGACGCCCGCCGGAGCGTCAGCTGCTGGGCCCGCGCTGCCGACTGACGCCCGCCGGAGCGTCAGCTGCTGGGCCCGCGCTGCCGACTGACGCCCGCCGGAGCGTCAGCTGCTGGGCCCGCGCTGCCGACTGACGCCCGCCGGAGCGTCAGCTGCTGGGCCCGCGCTGCCGACTGACGCCCGCCGGAGCGTCAGCTGCTGGGCCCGCGCTGCCGACTGACGCCCGCCCGGAGCGTCAGCTGCTGGGCCCGCGCTGCCGACTGACGCCCGCCGGAGCGTCAGCTGCTGGGCCCGCGCTGCCGACTGACGCCCGCCGCTCGCCCCCCAGATCCCGATGACCCCGAAGGGCGGCGTCGGCCGGGCGCCGACTACGCCGCGCACGAGCCGCACGGCGCCGCTCAGGCGCCGCGCTTCTACCCGGTGGTCAAGTCGAACCGGCCGCCGGACAAGGCGACGCCGCGCAAGCGCAAGCTGCGCCACTCGCAGAACCCGCCGGTGGAGCACCACGTGGGCTGGGTGATGGACAGCCGGCGGCACCCGCCTTCGCGGCGCGAGCGCACCATCTCGCAGACGAGTGCCACCAGCGGCACCAGCCCGTCCGAGGGGTGGCCTCTCCACCAGCCACGGCAGCACGCCCGGTTCGCTGCCGCAGTTCCAGCACCCCAGCCACGCGCTGCTTAAGGAGAACAACTTCACGCAGCAGGTGTATCACAAGTACCGCGCTCGCTGCCTCAGGGGTGAGCGTGGGCGTGGGCGTCCGCCGGCGGAGGCGCGTGGGTCGCTCTCGCCGGCCTCTGCGAGAGCTGGGTAGGACGCGGACCACCGTGGTCAATCCTCGCGCTAGATGTCTCCACGTGCCAGCACAGAGAGGGCCGCGGCATGGTGAAATGTCAGCGGCCAGAGTACAGTGAGGCACACCCCGTCAGTTTAGTGTGCTGCATTGGCTTGGGTGAATGGCTCCAGTGTTGCGTGAAAACCGGCTTGGAGAAAAGCCGAGCTCCAGCCTGTGGCGACCAACGCGACGCCCTAGCAAATGCGCTTGTCCATGTTTCAGTATCCTGTCCGCGTCGCCCGGCCTGCCGCGAGCGCGCGCGTGTATCCGTGGATGAGTGTTGAGCTCGTGTGTTTCTGCTCCAGAGCGCAAGCGGCTCGGCGTTGGCCAATCTCAGGAGATGAACACGCTGTTCCGCTTTTGGTCCTTCTTCCTGCGCGACAACTTCAACCGCAAGATGTACGAGGAGTTCCGCCAGCTGGCCACGGAAGACGCCACCGGAGGGTACAGGTGCGTCCAGCCGGCGCCCGTCGTCGGTCGCTGATGTACGGCAAACTACTGGGCGCAGCTCGCAGATGATCACTACAGGGCCCTGACCGGGATGGGAATTGGCGGCTGGGACCTGGCTGTATGTGGTCACTGTTGTCAGTGCCGTCAAGTGGCGGATCAGTTTGTGGTCCCGACCGTGCCGCTGCCCCTGCTCAGACGGTTTGGTGGTGCAGGGCTGCCACTGCAGCAGAGCCGGGCAGTTCGATTCCGTCCTGTGTGAACAATGCCCTGACCGGACGGCGCGCGCAGGTACGGCCTGGAGTGCCTGTTCCGGTTCTACAGCTACGGCCTGGAGCGACGGTTCCGTCCCGAGCTGTACCTCCACTTCCAGGAGGAGACGCTCAAGGACTTCGAGTCAGGTGAGCGGGCCGCCTGGGGAGCAGCCGCACCGTTTGAGTGGCGATTGAACGGGGCGCCGGCCATTCACACGCGGGGGATCGCTTGAGATGTGGCCAAACATGAATCGAATTTTGTATGAAGTCATGTGATGGAGATGTCCACCTGGTACGGTAAATTCGTGCACAAAATTTCGATTATGGTTCCCTGGCGCCGCACGTTGTGTTGAGTACGGATCAGTCACCGATACGCCTGCCTTTCGTAGTGATCACATTTGTTCGTCGTGTCAGAACAGCATGCGCACAGCTCAGTACCCATTCTTCATATGACCAGGGTAGTCGGCGCAGCCTGACGTCCAAGTTATCATCATCATGAAAACTGGCAACGGAGGGTTGCCATTACCGCTGGTCACGAGCCGGTTTGTCCTAGGGCGCTATTTTAACCCCTGTTCCCCCTTCCAGGTCAGCTGTACGGTCTGGAGAAGTTCTGGCCTTCAAGAAGTACTACCGCCAGGCGCGCTCACTGGACACGCTTCCTGAACTGGCGGCGGCGCTGGTCAACTTCCGCCGCCTGGAGGACTTCCGCGTGCTGCCGGTAGGTGTCACAACCCCGACAGCGTTCAGACTGGTTAGCCGTGAGTGCTGATGTTAGCTGTGTGACTGAAGCGCATGCTGTCCTGTCGAAGTGGCCTGTGTCGCGGCGCATGCGGACTGGCTCCGCGCGAGACGGCTCTCACGGACCGGCTGACGCGCGCCTGGTTCGCAGCCGGCCGGCGAGGAGGATGCCGACGCCAAGGGCCGCCGCAGCCGCCACGTGTCGGAGACTCAGACACGGCACCGGCGCGGCCGGCGCGGCGCCAGCTCCGAGGCGCACGGGCCGGCACGCGGCGGCGGCGGCGGTGGCCGCGGCGCGCGCAGCCGCACCACGTCCGAGGGCGAGGGCGGCGGCCAGCAGCGGCGTCAGCAGAGACATCACTCGGGTATGCAGCCGGCCGCCGCGTCGCAGCCCGTCGCCGCAGCCGCTGTCCAGTGACACGCAGGAGCTTAGGGCGGAGACGGCCGGCGCCCCGGCGTCCAGCTAAGCCCCAGTGGCGCGAGCAGCGTCGGACGGACCGTCAGCTGGCAGCGATTGCACCGCGGGTGGGCTGAGGGACGGCCGGGCCGGCCGGGCAGGATCTCGGGACGCTGACACCCGGCGGCCGGCCGCCCCTGCTGCGCACACATCCAGCCAGCTGGCACAAGACGCCGGCTCCCGGCGCGCCATACAAGACCGGGAGCCGGCCGGCCGGCCCCTTCTCAAGGTTTTGCCGCTGCCGCCGCGCGCCCGCACGGTGGTTGTTTACCGGCGGCCATGGGGCGCGCACCCCGGCCACCGGTTGCCTTTCTCCCAGCGCCCGGGCGTAAACCTAGGCGGCTCCAAATAAACGAGAGCCGTTTTCCCATGGGATTGTTTATTTTACCGTGGGAGGTGCGCATTGCGGCGGCAACGGCAAGCGATTGTCGGCCGCCGGCCGCCGGCGCCGCTGCGGGGGGCTTTTTGGGTGTGCGGCGCGTTTCGGCTAGGCCCGACTGCATAAGTGTATTAAAACACTATCATTACGGGCGTCTGGTGGCAGGCCCGGCAGCATCGGGTGAAAACAATCTTATTAGTGTGGCGCGGGGGCTGACCGGACCCGGGCGTCTGGCGGCGGCCGCGTGGCCGGCGTGCTTCGAGCGGCGCGTGTGTGGCGGTGACGAGTACAATGGCGCGGGGTGATGGAGGATGGATGCTGCGCCGTCTCAAGACAATGCAGCGGACCAGGCGGCCGGTGCTGGTGTCGCAGGCCGGGCCGCCAGCGGATCGTCGCCCCTAGTGGATTGTAGTGTGACCAGTGTGCGGCGATCAGCGTGAAAAAGCAGCAAAAAAAAAGATCGACTCTGTGTGAAGTGACGCAACAAGATTTGCATGCCGCGGACGAGGACTGCATCGGAGAGGTGGTGCTTTGTTTGTGCTCGTGATTTGTTGACGGTGTATCCTCCCAGGAAACGAGTTGAAATCAGGCTGTTATGATGTGAGCGGCAGACAGCTGTTGCGTGAGATGTGGTGCCGTGTGCTCGCACCGACTTGATGGCTACGCCCTGCCACTGCCCTCTGTCAATCCACGGAAACCACTGTCGTGTCCTCGTCGTTTTTTCGATTTATTTGGGTCCAAGATAACGTTTTTTGGTGACATCGTTTATTTGGTGTGGACACTGGTAAACACGGGAGGGTCTTTCCGTCGGTGTATTCAGTTGCTGCCCACGCGGGCCCGGGTTTATCGATTGTTCGCAGCAGGAAGTGCGCGTTTCGTTTTGTAGGCTTCTTGTACGGCTGTTCTGTTTTCCGTGTCCTTCGTTGGCCTTCTGCACTGTCGGTGCGCGGCATCCATGTGCTCCGGGCCAAGGCGCAGGGCTGGGTGGTCCTCGCGTGGGTGTGTCGGCCGGCCGGGCGGCTCGCCGTGACGCCGCCGCCCCGGACCTGTTGTCGTCGCCCCGTGTGCGCAGGTGACGGCCAGGAGTGGGCTCAGCGCCGGGCCGAGCCGAACCGAGCCGGTCACCGTCTGGCGCGAGGCGACCGGCCGCGCCGAACGGAGGAGCAGCAGGGCAGCGGCGGCGGGGAGGGCTGGCGAGCCGGGCCCGCCACAGAGCGCGGCCCGGCCGGAGCAGGTCCGCGTGCTGAGCCCGGCCCGGGAGCGAGCTCGTGTCTGGGCTGAGGGCCTAGCTCGGCTCGGCCGCCCTCGCCGGAGAGAGGTTGTCTCGTTGGTGTGGTCCGACCCAGGAATGTGGTTTTCTCCTGAGTCTAGGCCGTGCATAGGGGGGTCTGGGCCCGGCTCAGGAATGCCATTCTCCTGGGTCTGGGTCCGGCCCGGCCCGGCCCACTGGGAGGCTGTCTCCCAGATGAGGGCCGGCAGTGTGCGTCACTACCAGGACCGCCGTGTGTCGCGCGCTTTGGCACCCTCTGGTTGTTGCTGTCAACATCGCGCCCTCCCGCTTTTCAGTGTCTTCGAGGACGGTGGTTGCCTCTGTCGCCAATGGCTGACTGGGCCTGGGCTTTGTCGCCGCCTGCGGTGCCTTTATATGGTTGAGGGTAAATGTGGCGTGGATCGGTAATTTTTGCTAGTGGGAAGACTTGTAATTATAGCAAGGGATTGCGTTGTAATATAGGATGACAAAATCGCGAACGTGTTTCATAGTTTTCGGTTCACGACGACGCCTTCGATGAAATATGCAACGACGACGTCCTGCGTTCACTCAGCTCATTGCAAGAACAGTGCAGCTTCACATCTGTCAGTCGCGGTAAGCCCATCGTCCTGCCTCAAGATTTCGAGAAGACGATTGCTGTCTGATGAAGCACAAGACGGATTCAGTAGTGTAGTTACGTGCCCGTTTGGCTTAAACCGTCGTGTGCACATTTCAATTTTGGTATTGCTACTGTTTGCTTTGGTAAAGGCGCGTGCTTGATGGTCTTCGGGGAGGTGTCCAGGAAAGATGTACCAGTCCTGGTCACGCTCCGGTACCCGAGAACTTCTGGTTAGCCGAGCTGATAACGATACAGCAGCGCAGCGTTCCCCATTGTCAGACGCCGTCCACTTGTGGCAACCTATGATGTCATAGGCGAGTGTGTCAACAGTTCTTACGGCTTGGGTAATGTAGCTCGGCTTGTATCCTATCGTGGATGGAGAGCTTTTGACAACTTTTGGAAGATAGCTAAACATCCCGAAAGCTCGCGCAGCAAAAATGAAAATCGTTTGGAATCTCGGGTATTTTGAAACCACCCTAAAATTACGGCGCCACGGCGTCATTTTAAAGTCACGGCGGCTTTGAAACCTGGGAATGCAAATCATGACTCCGGGATATACAGCCACGGTTCATTGATATGTTCGAGACCAGAAAGCTGTCACACCACATAGTGACGCATTTGCACTTTTCAATACCCAAGTGTTTGACAAAGGTCTCGTAATGAGTCCGCCTTTTCTGGCGCGACCAATCCAGCGTTCGGAGCCACGTTGCCAGCGCCCTCGTTGAGCCCGGTCCGGAGGAGCGGCGGAGGTGGCCCGGGACCCGCCTGACCCGGCGCCGGCGCGCCAGCCCCATTACTCAGCGGCTGTGGCGCCGGCCCACCGCGCGTAAATCGTCGCCCGTCGACGGCGACGCGGCCGGAACGGCGGGCGGCGCCGCGGCCGCCGGCGACGCGCTGGGCGTCGGTTGCGAGGCGGTGCCGAGCGACGCCGGGCTCGGGTGTGAAGACGCTGGCTCTGGGGCTCTGGCGGGCCTGCCGGCTGCATGGCGGAAAAGGTGCGAGCTGCGGTGCTATGAGGGGCCCGAGGTTGATGATTCGAGGAAATTCTCTCATAAAGTGTGGTTTGAGTAAACCTACTTACAAGCGTGGCGTTGCTTGCACCGGAAATACGTGCGATTGCGTAACAAGTCAGGGTTGTACATGCCAGCTGCCGCAAAATCAAAGAGGGTCCAAAGAGTTCTGTCCAAAAATTGTCCGACTGCGTTGTTCTGTGGCTGGAAGTATCTCAACCCAAACAAATGTCAAACAAAGGGGATTCCGTCACGTTGGCACGCTCCAGCTGGTGGCATGGTGGCGTCATGCGGCCCTGTCCCATTAAATGCTGGCGCAGTGCTGGCACATGACAGGTGCAGCCTCCCGTGTGGTCCACGTTAACGGCACAGCTTTACCAAAATATTGCATCTTGAAGAAAGAATGTTTGGTCAGAAAGATTTCATGTGAATCAGGAGGAATGCCGCAAAAAATATGAATGCCGCTACCGAACGCTCATTCGTCACACATGTGATGGGTGGCAGCAGTTTTGCGCATCCTTGCCACAAAAAAATCGTCCTTTCAACATCACTACTTCAACGTTTTGCATTCCGTACCAGCAGTGTGGCTTTCCAAAATAGCCATCAGCGGCCGTAATCACGCAAGCACATGCTTGCGTGATTACGGCCGGCGATTAGTGCTTACGGGCTTACGGGCTTAGTGCGATCGCGTTACTCGCTACGGAAGAATGAGCACGCCACATTCATCCTTGTAGTGCAGCGCACTGCGAATGAGGTCATCGTTGGGCATGAGTGCTGTTACAAGCCGTGTGTGTCCTATTCCCCCCCCCTCCCCCCCCCCCCCTGGTCAGCTGGCCGGCAGCCTGGCAGCGGCCAGCCTCGGCGCCGCTCAATGGATGTCGGGGCGCGCTGACGACAGTGGCGGGGTCGCGGCGCCGGGTGGCGGCGTCCGTTCTCGCCGCTGCGCCCCGGCCGTGATGTCGCCGCTAATTGATGCCCACCCGAGCCGCACCCGGCCGGAAGCGGACACGCTGCCTCTGTCATTAGGGCGGCCCGGCCGGCGGAGTCGGCGACAGCGCGCCGGCCGCCGCCGCACACGCCCCTGCGTCACATGTCACAGGTGTGACCGACCGGCCACCCAGACGGCGTCGCTCACCCCTCTCGTCCAGGTGTGCGAGTGCCACGGGTGGGGTCATGTTGATTTGCGTGTGAGTAAAGTAACGAAAGGCGACATCCACCGTAAATCACAAAAGGGTTTGCCAGAACTGTCCGGGCCTGCATCGCTTGACAGCCTACGCCATTACGCCTTTACCCTGACAGGTATACATGTGGCTGCGCGGTCCGCTGCCCAGTCCGCTGCCCGGTCACTGCCTAGCTCTGCCCAGTCCGCTGCCCGGTCACTGCCTAGCTCTGCCCAATCCGCTGCCCGGTCACTGCCCAGTCCTCTGTCCTGCGCAATCCGCTGCACGGTCCGCCACTGAGTCCGCTGCCCGGTCACTGCCTAGCTCTGCCCAGTCCGCTGCCTAGCTCTGCCCAGTCCGCTGCCCGGTCACTGCCCAGTCCTCTGTCCTGCCCAGTCCGCTGCCCGGTCAGCTGCCCAGTCCGCTGCACGGTCCGCTACTCAGTCCGCTGCCCGGTCCACTGCCTAGTTCTGCCCAGTCCGCTGCACGGTCCGCTACTCAGTCCGCTGCCCGGTCACTGCCTAGCTCTCTGCCCAGTCCGCTGCCCGGTCACTGCCCAGTCCTCTGTCCTGCCCAGTCCGCTGCCCGGTCACTGCCCAGTCCTCTGTCCTGCCCAGTCCGCTGCCCGGTCACTGCCCAATCCTCTGTCCTGGCCAGTCCGCTGCCCGGTCACTGCCCAGTCCTCTGTCCTGCCCAGTCCGCTGGCCCGGTCAGCTGCCCAGTCCTCTGTCCTGCCCTGTCAGCTGCCCAGTCCTCTGTCCTGGCCAGTCTGCTGCCCGGTCAGCTGCTCGGGCCCGCTCGGAGTGCAGCTCAGGGCCCAATCGGGTGCAGACGGCGAAACGGTCAGAAGGGCAGCCGATGCTACCTACTGTGGGCAGGACTGCCGGCAGCGTCGTCACCATGGCCGTCAGCGGGACCGTCAGCAGGACAGTCAGGTCAGGCACCCGGCGAACGTATCAGTAGAACCACCAACAGGAGAGTCAGCAGGACATCCAGCAGACACGTACGCCGGTCAGCAGGGTAGCCAGCTCAGACGGCGCGGTCGGTTTGTGGCTGGATCGATCCGCGCCGCCCCCTCATCTGCAGTCCGAGCGTGGCCCTCGTCCCAGGACACCACGCGTCTCATGCCGAGTGGCTCAAAATCGCGCTCGGATTACGCGCGCCGTGGCGCCGGCCGAATTCCGGCTCAATTAATGCATTTTTAGCGGCAGAAATGCGCGGCTAACAAGCCGAGCGGGTCGGTTGACGCTTGCCAGACGTGGCGCGCGGCGGCGGCCAGCCGGCACGCTCGGCAGACGTCGCCGCCTTTTTGTACGTGTTCACGCGTTTTGGATATCTCGCGTGGGACACGCCGGTGACGCTGTGATCGGAACAGGATGGAAGCCCATGTGGCCGAAAAGTTACTGGCACCACGACTGCGGCCGATCGCTGCTTTTTCACTGCGGACCGATCACTGCTTTTTCATGTTAAGTTTCGCGGATTGCATTCCAATGAACATAAGTTGCAACACGTGAATCATAAGTTCCACGCCTTACGGATAAGTCAAAAGGTTCTCTAGGCATTGTAAGATGGAAAACAATAAGCAGAAATGTATCAGTTTACTAAGGGCATAGTTTCCGTACAGATGGAGATGCTTACAGCATCAAATTTCAATGTTAATGCTCTCCGTGGACCTGCGGATAGAACGTTGTGTTGTTGAAACGCAGGGTGTACGCGAGAGTAGGGAGAGTGGCATCAGTTTTTACTCTGAGCTCACTCATACCAGTGCTACCAAAGATAAGACCAATAGGTGTGCATCTGCAGACAGCTATAACTTTCAGGTACATATGCGCGTGCGCAACTGATACAACGGGCACCACCGACATCTTGAAAGGATGTTCGTGCCTCCCCGAAATCCGTGACGAGCAGACGCCAAATGTGCTGCAGAATATGAGGAACATATTCTTCCTAACCGCTCGATTTAGCCTTCCGCTTAGGTCTGGATGTGCCGTAGGACCTTAAACGCACATCTCCACAAATCGCTAGAGCTTTCAGCGATATGCAAAACAAGTGTGGCGCCCACCCCAAGGCACGTGCACATATGCAGCCGGAAGAACACTGAAAGATTAAGGGCGCTGCCATGCGTCAGCTGAGTAACTCAAGACCGGCATTTGCCGCATAGATTGAGAGTAAATCGCCCTGATGCTACTTGGACAGGATACAACTCACCCCCCTCTCTTCTTTGTTTCCTTTCCCAGGCGGATCACGTTTGAGATGCATCATCTTAAGGTGAGAGTAAGGAGAGCTGTCAGTTTTTACTCTGAACTCCCCTGCTATAAATTACGAGGATATAACTAAGATTCTGGTATCTACAGACAGCCATAGCCATCAACTTTATGTGTAGCGTTAACACGTGCTCGGGTGGGAGTCAAATTGACTCCCGATGGTTATCTGGAATGGTTTCCGAACAGTGCGGCGTAGCCTCGCCAAATTTTGCATAGCTGTAGACAATTAAATAGCAGATCGTCTGGCATCAAAAATTTATATTTACCTTATAAGGTCACTGGTCTATGGCAGATCAGCCAGGCCATATGAATGCACCCTGTGCACTCTGCAAATCACAGTCAGGCCACCACTGCACCCTGTGAATCAGCGAAGGCAATTTCCATGGCATTGTTCAATCTGGTCCAATAGCGGAGCGTTAGACAAAGCCATACATCTCTCAGACACTTTTTTAGACAATGAAATAATTGAATAGCCAAATTACATTGACCTAAGGTCAGTCATAAAGGTCAGACCAAGGTAAAAACCAACCTGCTTTATTACAGAAAGGTTGCTGTATGAGATGGTTTCTGGTGCTTTTTTCGAGCTTAGTGATCATAGAAACCGCATTATACACTGTTCATGGACTATCTTAAGGTCAGAATAGGTCACTGACCTAAAATGACCCAGGTCAGCATTTTGTTTTTTGGGAACGTGCTGCGTAGCGTAATCTATCGCTTATCCAAATGCAAAACTGAAAGCAGTCTCGCGCGCGATTTTGGTCATCATGACCTTTAAAGGGTCAGACAAGGTCACTGACCTTAAGTGAGCATGAGACCTTTTGCTCAGAACAGTTTTTTAGGTTCTAGGAGCCCTTTGGAGACCAACCTGGAATTTGATCGTGTTTGACCTTATTTGGCCCGCAGGCCATGACCTAGGAATCTCAAACTTTGACCTGAGTGAGTTCACGTGCAGGTCAAAACACCCTGCGAATTTGGTGTATCTAGCTTTCTTAGTTCTTGAGATCTCAGGGGGGAGTCAAATTGACTCCCGAGCAAGGGTATCCAACCCGGCCGCCCGGGCGCGTGTTAAAGTTTTGGAAAACATGTCTTCGTTTTTTGGTAATTGACTTCCGAATGACCCTTTTTCTTAAATGAGACAACCTGCCCTATCCCAGGGTCATGTATCACATGGTGAAGGAAGTGTTGTTTGCGTTTTTTGATGGAGTAAGTTGCATCACAAGTGAGCTGAATGCGTCACAAAATGGAGACCAAGTGCGCTCGTTTTTGCTGTTCCGTAATTCGTCGTGATTGGGACATGTATTTTTCCCGTTCAAGCGAAAAAAGCTACGATCTTATCTGAATCTAAACTGAGCTAAGCTGCATCTAGCATTAGTTGCATCTAAGCTGAGCTACGCTACCCATTTTTTTTTTTTACCTTATGCTATGTGCATTTACCAGGTATCCCAGAACTATGTGCCATAAATAGCTGCATGGGATGACAATGCTCTGAGTGCCGTTTGTAGGCATTGATTGTAGGCACTAGTCCTTAATGCACATAACTAGAGCTGGTTGGTGCCTACATTATGTGAGCGCTGCCGGGACGTCACCGACGTCTGCCGGCGCCTCTCCCACGGCCGGCAGCTGGGCCGGTCCCGACCACGGCCGTCTCGCGCGCTGGCGCCCACTTCATCGACACCCAGTCACAACACATCAGCGGCCGCGCGGGCCGACCGGCGCCCCTCCGCCGGCCGGCCGGGACGCCCGGCGCCCCTCTGCCGCCGCCGCCGAAGCCGCGGCCGGCGCCGGCGCCGTGCGAACAGCGCTCGCGCGGGGGCCGAGCCTTCCCCGGTACCCTGCGCGTCGCCATCTTACTGAGCGCTGCGGGCTGCCAGTCGGTGTCGACCCCTGGCTTGGTCGGGTTTGAGCCGTTTGCTGCTGGCCGCGAGCTCAAATGGGCGGATACGGCAGGCCGGTGTGCAGGGACCTCAATATGGAATGTTCCCTGCTATCGTTCTCAAGGGAAATGTTGCTTTATATTACCATGAAAATTAATCGCATTCGATGTCATCGACATAGAAAGACTTCCACCAAGTAGATTTGGTTATGGATTGGACATAACAAAGCAGGTGATGACAGGACTTTATGACGTTTTTGCAGAAATGCTACAGAGGTGTGAAAATTTATTTGGATCGTACAAACCCTCTACTGCACAGCTAAAATCACAGGTGCCCATAGTCCGTCACATTACTCGCATGTCAATAATCGGACACGCCATGCCTAAACATGAAATTCGAGCGTAATGTATCGCGTGGCATCAAGCAGAGGCTGAAGTGTCTTGGCCACCAGGCCCAGGCTGCGAATCTCTGATGTTGTTTTCATGTGTGTGCGATTCTTATATCCGCCCTGCAAACATTACAGCAAGATGTTTAAGAAAGCGGGAAGACATTTTAAGGCGCGTCAAGTGGTCTGTCAATAAGAGGATGTGTTCTTATTTGGTTGCTTTACCAAAACGGCGCGTTGATCTCTGATTGAGAGTGAATACCGTTACGGAGCTCTACACCGAAACGGATTTGCATAATGTGTTGATCTTATAACTGTGTGCAATCACAACTTTAAGCATGTCACGAAAAGCTACCAACTTAAGGGTGGAGCCGGGTGCAGCCGCTAAAAGTGCCGGGGTCTCACGCCAGGCAGGTTGTGGCTGCCATGTCCCGGTCCCAGATTTCCGACCGCCCATCCCGACGTCTGCATCTTCGCCCCCGTCGTCGAAGGATCTTATGGCATCCATAATCCGGTTTTTGGATCGATATTTTTTATTGTCTAGATTTTAACATGTTGTATGTATGTTAAACCGGTCCCGGGATCGAAATCCTTAGTTCCGTCATTAAAGGATCTCGAGAGATCCAGGATTTAGTTTCCAAATCTTGAGTTTCGCCCTCGAGGAATGCCTATTCGACCCAGGATCACCTCTCGCGATCCGGCCACAAACCGGTAACCAAATGTTATATGGATTAGCGCCAGATGACATCAGCAGCGTATGCAGTGTTTATTGATGGCATGCAGCGTGGTGGGCCCGGGATGGGAGGGGGGGGGGGGGGGGGGTATTTGCGTTTCGCGACGTCACCCCAGTGAAGCCGGCAGATTTAGGGCAATAGCTGTGAATTCAGTCTTTACTTCTATGGCATTCTATTGCACCATTAAACTAGAACTATCCACAAAGGAGAGGGAGGGGTGTGGGAAAGCCACTTTGGTCACAATATTATTCTTTTCCGTTTGTCTATGTGACAGTAGCGAAGGCAGGGGCCCAGGCCAATCGCCCCTGAGGTCCTCGAGGGACCCGAAGGGCCCATCAATCAAGAGTCCGAAGGGCTGGCCGGGAATCGTGTTCGGGGAGGGATCGTGTGAAGGACCCGGCCGCAGCCCTGGACTCTCAAATGGCAGTCGGGTGGTCCTTCGCGCCAATTTGCGCCGGTTTGCGCCGATTTGCGCCAGTGTGCCCTTGGGTCAATGAGGCCTTCTACGTGGTCAAGCACCACCATCACTGTACAACTGGGTCCGTGTCAGTCCGGGCTCAGGGACCCATTTTCCAAGCAGGGGCCAAGCCGGGGCCCGTGATAAACATTGATGGGGTGCATGAGTCAATGAGTGCATCTCTGTGACGGTCAAAGGCTATAGTGTCTAAGGAAGTGTTCTGTAGGCAAGAGGCTCCGAGTCGACCGAAGATAGTGTTCGAGGTGACCCAAAGGAGGACCGATGGTTCCATCGAGATCAGACCGACGATCAAGGGCCCCATTGGAGGACTCGAAAGGCTGGCTGCATCCTACATTAAAGGAAATGTTCCACAGTTGGAGATAGTAAAGCACAAGTATTAGATGTTATAAAATTAGCCTACTTCTAACTATTGATATACCTTCAAGTGGAAAAGATTGCTGTAGATAATACAATATCCCCGTTAGTATGATCTTCAATAGGTCATTTATTAATTGCGTCACTGATCCTTGCACAACATTGAAGAGAGCCCATTGGCCGTCGTTATATCTGTGAATCGTGCTCACGAACACCATATATGAACGACTCGACGAATTACATTTTTCTTGTCATCGATCGACGCATGACTAATGGAATGGCAGAATTTGAATGATATCATGGCGTCGAGAATGCCTGGGTGACCTTGAAAAAGTCTCCTCGAAATGGTGTGCACATCTTCGCGGGCGTTTTTTGCTCATAGACTAGAAGTGTTGGGTCCTTGAGAAAGGCAGGGCTGCGAACTGCACCGAATGCTCTTCACGAGGGCTATTTCAGTTTAAAATATCATGCAAACGTGAGACAAAACCCTCGTTAAGTATTCCGGCCAGCAGACTGGGCAGGTCAAATGCCACTCAGAGGGATTGTCGTTCAGATTTGGGGGCTCCCGGGGCAGTGCAGGCCTGTGTTTTGGTCAGAAACTACCAACACAGAACAGTCGGCCCCCGCGCCGGTGGGGAGATCTGAGAGTCCATCTTCCAAGTGTGTTTCATTGTTGGGACCCGTGATTTGCGTTGGCCCAAAGCCGGGGCCCCTGAAACAGCGAGAAACCCATGTTGGTGGGTGGTCTTCAGTGGCTAACAGATTGGTGCTGTGTCGATAAGGAGACCCGAGGGTGGGTGGTCTTCAGTAGCCAACAGATGGTGCTGTGTCGATAAGGAGCCCCGAGGGTGGGTGGTCTTCAGTAGCCAACAGATGGTGCTGTGTCGACAAGGAGCCCCGAGGGTGGGTGGTCTTCAGTGGCTAACAGAGGGTGCTGTGTCGATAAGGAGCCCCGAGGGTGGGTGGTCTTCAGTGGCTAACAGAGGGTGCTGTGTCGATAAGGAGCCCCGAGGGTGGGTTGGTCTTCAGTAGCCAACAGATGGTGCTGTGGTCGATAAGGAGCCCCGAGGGTGGGTGTCTTCAGTAGCCAACAGATGGTGCTGTGTCGACAAGAGCCCCCGAGGGTGGGTGGTCTTCAGTGGACTAACAGAGGGTGCTGTTGTCGATAAGGAGCCCCGAGGGTGGGTGGTCTTCAGTGGGCTAACAGAGGGTGCTGTGTCGATAAGGAGCCCGAGGGTGGGTGGTCTTCAGTAGCCAACAGATGGTGCTGTGTCGACAAGGAGCCCCGAGGGTGGGTGGTCTTCAGTGGCTAACAGAGGGCGTTGTGTCGATAAGAAGCCCCGAGTTGTCCGGGGGAACATTCCCTGAACACGAACGGGAACGGGACCTCAAATGTCAGAGGTTCTCCCCAGTTCATCGGGGACCTGCGAAATAAAATAAGATGCGATAATTCGCGTTGAGAGTTCATAATGGGATAATGGGGGCGCCTCTGCCAGTCAAAACCCAAGTATCGAACGAGGGCCCTCCACGCCACTTCAACCAGGGGCCCGTTAAGCCGAAATGAAATATCTGCGTCCATTCTTGGACCCCTGCGGCGATACAGGATGCTTCTGCGTCAGTGAGTGCACTGCGTCGATCCGAGGTCATATGCCCAGGTCAAAGGGCCTCCCGTATGAGGGAGGGGGACCAATGTATGATCTGTCCCTCCAAGGGCCTCCGGATCGACCAGGAGATCCCGCCCATGTCGACAGCATGGCAACTGGTAGGCACCCCGCGCTGAAACGGAAAGGCCCTTCAGCTCTTGGCCGGAAAAGACAATGCGTCCCCTAGTGATCTAGCTGCGGGGCCTCTTGCCCTGAGAAGATCAAGGATATCCTCAGGGCTCAGTAGGGCGGAACGGCCAACCCATGTTTGTCTGCGAACGTCTGTCCTTTTTCAGAATCGACCTGTAAAACAAACATCTTTTATGAAACAGTTTTAAGCCTGCGCGTTCCAAATCTTAAGAGGAAGAACAAAGATGGTTGGCGTTGTAGCGTCCATCGAACCGAACTGCAGCTAACAGCACTCAGTTAAATCATCAAGCCGGGCTGCAACTAACAACGGTCAGTTAAATCATCAAACCGGGCTGTAGCTAACAACGGCCAGTTTAATCATCAAGCCGGGCTGTAGATAACAACGGCCGTTTCCATCTGGCTGTGGTGCTGTAAATGCTAGTCTCTTCCTATTTTAAATCTAAAAATCACACAGGTGAAGGCACCCTGGACTACCTTCTAAGGTACAAATTAGAAGGTACTTCCAAATTGATGTCCAAAAGTGTGTCCAGGCGTGCTTATTTATTTCCAAACCGTCATTTTTTCATCCCCCCACTGGCTATCGCCTAGTGTTAGCCGCAGGGCCGACGCCGCACGGTCGGGCGTCCGGGTTCTCACTACCCGATTCTGAAATGAGATTGAACATTTCCAGACGATCATGGGTCGGCCATGTCAATAGAAATTCTTGAACCTATTCTAATTTATAATCTACGCTCACGGTGTTCTCTGAATTTCTGTGGAACGTATGCAAAATCGGACAAAGCAACTGAGTGTTATCGGTTTATCAAGAGTCTACTGAACAACTGTAAAATGAATAGTGCAGGTGGTGTAATCAATGCCCTCATTGAATGTCTGATTCCTTTAGTTTAGTTACTTCAGAAAACAAACAGAATTGCATCTTGCGATGTTTTCTGGCTTCTGCTTCGGGTAAATAATGTAAGCAAAGAAAATCGTGCCTCTTGGAATGCCCGCAAGTGGGCCATACCGGTATCTTTCTCGGGATGTGGGGTGGGGGGCTTTCTACAGCAGGGGTCCTTTGTTGACCCTATCCCCTCCCCCTCTGCTTGCCAATACTTTGGCTCCGATCCTGCTTTGTACCGTGCCAAGCGACTTGCCAAACTCATGAACGAGTTTGCACCGCGGAAGTTGGCTCGCCCGACCGGCCCCGAGCATCTCACACTGCTGCATGGCCAAAACAGCGCCATACTCGTCCGAAAGGAAGACGATGAATGGACGATTCATTGATCACACTGAGTCGCACGCACTGTGTGTTATTGGCAGTGCTACATTCATTCGTGCATATGCGACACGTCTTCACAAGAGCTCATTTGAAATTGTAGAAACTGTCGGCACATCTGAATCGTTGGATCTGGTTAAGTTGACGTGCAGAAAGGTCACTATGTCTGGTGCTTAAATCGCACACTTTTAACAAACTGCGGTTTGAGCTGTTTACGGCCGGAGATAGCAATGTCAGAAAATGCGCACTAGACCGGGTCTATTTCAGCGACCAATAATGAACAAGATTCACAAGAGCTCACTGTCATTTCCTGTGCAGTACACATTCGCGACAGGGCAGTGGGTTCGCTCAGCGTGTGCCCAAAGGATGCTGGTGGCGACAGAGATTGTCAGCCTGCTAATGAATGTTTCAAATATGTATAACATCTATAAGACAGCATTATATTGCTAATGCTTAAAAAACTTTCTATCTTATTGTCACTTAAAAAAAACAATTCTATTCATTTTGCGATCGTGATTGGGAACTGAACATACGAAGGGAACGCTATCACACTTCTTTCCACTGGAGGGCTGTAAAACGCCATCACACTACTTTCCACTGGAGGGCTATAAAACGACACAGGACAAATCAAGGTGTCAGAGCTCATTACGCTTCCTTTCGTTTACTTTCATGACGGTAAAGCAGTCGGTATGTGTACAAGCATTGGCATACTTCGACAGGGAAACACACTTTACCCCTACACTTAGCCCCGCGAAGGCTTTGCAAGTAAGTACTAACCAGTTGGATAACCAAGTTAAATAACCTTTGGACTGAGGCGATCAAAGGTGACGTACACAACAAACGGTCTGAGCAGGGCTTTCACACTGAGAGCTCTAACAGTCTTTTGATTTTTGAGGCCATTCTGCTCATGCATCGCTTTGTGCCTAGAGTCAAAATCGGAAACAAATGAAATGGTCACTTTGCATACTGTTGAGATCTGGACTCTAAAAATATATGATGTGACATCTCTTAACTTGATGGGCTTTGAAGCGCTCATTCTTTTTGGTGTAATTTACATCTTGCTTCGATAGACAGATACGTTTGTGTTTAGTTACCCTTTTAAGTGTGATTATTTTGTCAGGATCCGCTTCCTAAACTAATTCTCTCCATGCATCGACATATGGGGCTAAACTAAAGCTGTTGCGGCACGAGTTGACCATTGAGTCTTTGCTGGTTTAAAGATTAAAACCAAACCTGTTTTGTTTGGAGGAATTTCGGGGACCCGATCTCACGCTAACTTAGCTAAGCAGTGTTTGCTGTGTGAGTCCTGACCCCGCCACGCGATCGTGCAAGCCCGGGTCAATGGCGGCATTTGGTGGCAACATTTTAACTAGCTCAAAAATATATTGTAAACACAAAAATGTATCACAATGCTCGATACGATCCGTCCTGCCGTATGGCGCCATCTGGCCTTTATCGATGGCAGCGACAGGTGCCTGCGGACCAAGCTCGCCTGACCCTCTGCTTCTGTGCCGAGCTATGCAAAACCGGCAGCCGGTAGAATATGTTTTTCTGTCAAACTCACCTCTGCACCCACGTTAAAAAAATAAACGGTGACGTACCGGGCGAAACGGGCAAAATCCATCAAAACTTCATGCGGTGCCTCCATAAGGTGGTATATCTCGGCGAGATAGGCCTGTGCGTGGGGCCGGGGTTCACACGCCCACCGCCGCACGACAATTGAAGTGGCCGTCATTTAGCGCGCCGCCGGCGCCTCCCTGATGAACAGGTGGCGCTCGCCGCCGATTTGACAGTGGCCCCAGTGGCAGTGGCACCGAACGCCGGGAAATTAATGA
>NW_023596528.1:175063-226850 GCF_011947565.3 Pollicipes pollicipes
GAGGCGCGCTGACCCCAAGTGGGTCTGCTGGTCGGGAACTGTGTCGTGCCAATGTGACGTGACGGCGAGGTGGCAACGCTCCGCGGCCTCCGTCGCTTGGCCTGACGTCGCTGGTGAGCTGTGTCGTTACCCCCCCCGTCAAAGCGTCGCATCACCGTGCGTCGATCGTTTCAGCTCCGAAGCAGAAATGGAAGCCGATGGACATCGAGTTCCGCGGCCGCGGCAAGCGGACGGACCGGTCGCCGCGCGGCGGCTTCCGGTCACGCATGGACCCTCGACGGGCAGGTGAGCGAGTGGCGGCCGGCGGCGAGCGGGCTGTCGCCGGGCCGGCTATCTGGCGGCGGCGGCGGCCACCCAGCTGGTCGCTCCCACTCGGGCGGCCACAGACAGCCCGCGGCGCCGTCGCGCCGAGAGCGCCGCTTTGACGTCCGTCCTCCGGACGCCATTTGTTTCGTCAGACCGTTTGGTCCGCTAAACTAGGCGCTAGTCGGAGCTGGTCGGGCCAGTCCCGCGTGCCAGGTCCACTGGTCACAGGCCCACCCACGCACCTGTTGGAAGTAGGTCTCGGCGGCACGGGGCTCAGCAGCGGAGATGGTCTCAGAGACTGGCGATGTCCCCTGTGCCGCATCTGCCGTGCCATGACCAGCGAGCATGCTCTAGTCAAAAGCATGTGACAGCGGCAATGTGACTACAACGAGCACGCCGTGACCATGACGTTATTGAGGATTTGGCCGCCGGCGGATCGCCGAACAACGCACAAGGAGATGGTGCTAAAAATAACAAACTGCCGGCCCATTGTAATTGATTGAGGCCTTCAATTGTTGCATGCGCTTCTCTCACTGCTTTAGATCTGTATCGACGTATTGACACTGCCAATCGTCGATTTTAAATGCGGCTGATGGCAGTGACAGCTTGGTGAAGTTACACCGCCCATATGCACTGGTGCCTACCAAATGCTCAGTGACGTCACGGCGGCCATGCGCCGTGATTGGTTGGTCTCAATGCGGGTTGTCACCCTTTCCGCACCACATTTAAGGTGCTAAACGTGTCCCCTGGTCACCACGCTTTTAGTCAGTCTGTAGAGCGTGCTGCTGGTCGTGGTGCGTGTCGAAGCCGCGACACCGGTTCTGTGCCGGTGGCTGCAGCCGTCAGTTAGCAGGGCTGGTACGAGTGGGAGCGGCCGGCGCCGCCCACGCTGCGGCCACCTGTCGGGCCGTCGCGTCTCGGACTGACCTTTGCCGTGCGTACTCGGCCTGTGTGGCTGACGTGGCCACGATTGGCGCGGCCCGCCGCCGCCGCCGCCGCCAGCGCTGGGGTCCCTGCTGCGGCCTGTGCTGCGGGGCCGTGCGGCGCGGTGCGTGCGACCGCCGGCAGCCGGCGGCAGTGTGGCGCGTGGCGTCCCGCGAGGCGCGCCCTGGCTGACCGCCGCCCGCCGTCGGTGGACAGGCGCCGCCGAGAGCGCCAACTGGCGCGAGGACAGCCGGAGTGTGGAGCGGCGCGGGCGCGGGTCGCGGCCGGGGCCGGGCGCGAGGCCGCGGCCGGGGGCGCGGCTCGACCGCCGGCAGCCTGGCCGGCGACGAGTGGACCGGCCAGGATCCGCTGGAGGAGATGGCCGCTGACCTGGGTGCCAAGGTGAGAGGAACGGACGGGCTCGTAGGGCGCTTTAGGGCCGAGGATGCGCCCGCCGCGCGTGCTCGGACGGGAATGGTGGCTGATGGACGGTATTGTCCTGATATTTAATCGTGATTTCCGTGTGAAGCTCGGAGGACCCGTTACAGCAGTTGTGGCTGCTCATCATACGGTCTTGGCGTGTTGGTGTGTGGGTAGGTTTGACGGCCTGGCTATTTAAGGCTGTGTTTGCAATTCCAGTCGGGGGGCGGGGAGGGAGAGGTGTGGGGTAGTCAGTCGTTTGGCTCCGCGTCAGGGAAACCAGAGGCATGAGGTTCGATTCCCGCGGTGACCGCCCTTCCTGCCGGGGTGAGAATCAGGCGATGCCATGTAGTGTCAGAAGTTGGAGGCGGCGTCAGGTCCCAACAACAACAACAGCTGCCAGGACGGCTGCGATGGGGGCCGAGCCATGAGCACATGTGACGCGGCCGGCGCCGTCCACAGGTGCCCGAGTACATGCGGTCGGATCCCGCCTTTGTCGACATGTACCACAGCTTCGTGTACCCGTCGCCCTACCTGCAGCTGAGCGAGGTGGCGCTGCGTGAGGCCATCAAGAAACAGATGTACGTTTTGGGGTGATCTCGCCTGCACACCCCGGCGGCAGCCGCGTGTCTGTTGCCCTCGGCTGGTCGTGGCGTCAAACGGATCGGGCTTTTCCAAAAACGTCGCACGTTATGGTGACGAACGAGAGGGAAGTTCTGGTGCAAATGGTTCGTTTCCAAACCCGGGAAAGCCCGCGCATTTGTCGTCGTGTTCGGGCCATGTTGCACGGCGTCCTAGCCGCGTGGCTCGCGTCTAACGCGCCCGCACCTCCGCGTCCAGTGAGTACTACTTCAGCGAGGAGAATCTGCAGAAGGACTTTTTCCTGCGCCGCAAGATGGACAACGAAGGCTACCTGCCCGTGTCGCTGATCGCTTCGTTCCACCGGGTGGAGGCTCTGACGCGCGACATCAAGCTGGTCATCCAGTCCGTGGAGGACTCGGATGTGGTCGAGATTGCCGACGGTGTCAAGGTGAGTGCCCTGGGCCGACTCGGCGATCCCCCCCCCCCCCCCCACGCCCTCACCAGCTGAGTTATGACGGCCTGGAGATGGCTCAGGCGTCGCCGACAGGTGATGTCTTTTATTCGTTTTGTGAACCTGGCGTTGAAACAGCTGGGCTTTATTTTTTTCTCTCGCTTTACGGCGCCCGTTTCACGGCTAGCTCTTACAGCGTCTGCCGCGTGCGGGTCGCGTGATGTGTCCCCATCGGCGTGGTGTCATGAGAAATGGTCCAACAACACCACGCCGGTTATAAACAGAAGCACCCATAAGCTGTTGACGCTAGGGATTCGGCTTCCTAATGGCCTTGTTGGCTGGTAGATGACGCCAGAGTTTTTGTACTTTCCGCTCTTTGAAAATTAATTGTTCATTGATGGATTGGAGGTCAGAGCCGTTACCTGGCTAGGCGATAGTAGGGCAATCCTAGTGCAACAGACGGTTTTCCTGAAGGCTCTTGATGTGATATGTAGCGTCATGACACGGTTGCCCCGTGCCAGTGTGATTCTCTCCCAGTCCGCAGCTGATTGGCCCGCACTGGCCACTGGCATAGGCGCGTTTACGTGCACGTGAAACTCCATGTCTGCCACACGTTGTTCGGGTGTCCTGGTGTCCTGCGCTCTGCCAACGGGACGTGGCTACCATACCTGCAGCTCTGACGTTACGTGTGTTTCGGAGCGCGGTCAAACCAATCCGGTAAGAAGTGAGAGGGATTAGTTCAACCAGTTCAGAATCATGCACGGCGCTAGCAGCGCAGCTTTTTTACGTTGCACATGGCGGACCGATGTGCCCGGCAGATCCGCGCCAAAGAGGAGCCGCGCAAGTGGCGTCTGGCGGCGAACGCGCCGGTGCCGACGGCGGCGGCAGCGGCCGGCCACCAGGGCGGCGAACTCAACCCGGACGTACCCGAGTTCGTGCCGCACTTTCTGCAGCAGACCAGCGGCCCGGCCGACGCCGACGCCGACGGCGCGGAAGCCGACGCTGGCTCGCAGACAGGTGCGTTCCGAGGTTGGGAAGGTCCGCGGCTGCATCGCCTTACGGACCATGCCTATCCGACTGTGAATGGTGTACTGATGAAGCGGTGAGGTGCCGGTCAGGTGGCCGCTAGCAGGCCCACGGGCAGGGTTAGGGAGGTGGGGCTCAGGGCCGGGTCGATGGCGACGGGGGGCGTTTGGTGCCCTCGATTACGAGCGGGTTCGGGCGGCGCACGAATCGACCATGGTCCCATCATAGCCACACTGCGGGGTGGCCGGCAGCCGGCGGCGGCAGTGGGCGGTTTGTGCCGACTCATGCTGTCGCCGCCCTGTCGTGTCGGCGGCGGCCGTAAGCTCAACTGTCTACACATAGCGGGTACACGATGGCGTGTGTGCGCTCTGGGAGACTCCCCCCCCCCCCCGTGGTGATGGCCAGGATATCTGTGAGATCATCACGGTTGTACTGCTGCGATGTTCATTGTTGGTTCAATCATGTAGGTCGATGTGTTTGGTGCCGACAACGCAGCTACTGCATTGGTGTTGTATGAAAGTTTCTGCAGGGAGTTAAAAATGTTTTGCGTGTGTTGTGCGTGCCGCTGCACCTGCCCTCCCCTCCCCTCCCCCCCCTGCCCTCCCTCCCCTCCCTCCCCTCCCCTCCCCTCCCCTCCCCTCCCCTCCCCTCTCCTCCCCTCCCCCCTCTCTTCCACCGCGCCCCGCGTGTGCAGCCGGACGCGGTGCTTTGCCCTGACGCGCCGCCGCTCGCGCCGACAGAGGGCGCCGTCGGCGTACCCGGGCGCAGCTCGTACCTCTCCCTGCTCGACTCGCCGCCGCTGTCGTCCAGCGCCCCCGAGTCCGAGTGGCGCCAGGTGAGGCGGAGCAGGCGGACCTGGCGCGCCACGGCCGGCTCAGGTCAGCGGCTCGCTGACGGCGCCAGCCAGTCGTGTGGCTGGGCGCCAATGTACGCATCGGGAGCAGCATTGTCCGTTGTTTTAGCGGCTAAGGCCGAACTGCTGACAGCACGCGCGTCTGGCGTGGCGGCTTGTTCCAGCCAGCGCGCCATGTGTGGTTGTATCAGACGGTGCGTGCGGGACTGTGAAGCAACCGCTTTGGGGGCGTTGTATGATGGCTGGGTCGCTGCTGGTGGTGTGGGCGGCGGTGCCGTGCTGTGATGGCTGGGTCGCTGCTGGTGGTGCGGGCGGCGGTGCCGTGCTGTGATGGCTGGGTCGCTGCTGGTGGTGCGGGCGGCGGTGCCGTGCTGTGATGGCTCGGCCGCTGCTGATGGTGTGGGCGGCAGTGCTGTGGTGTGATGGCTCGGTCGCTGCTGGTGGTGTGGGCGGCGGTGCCGTGCTGTGATGGCTCGGCCGCTGCTGATGGTGTGGGCGGCAGTGCTGTGATGTGATGGCTCGGTCGCTGCTGGTGGTGTGGGGCGGCGGTGCCGTGCTGTGATGGCTCGGTCGCTGCTGGTGGTGTGGGCGGCAGTGTTGTGGTGTGATGGCTCGGTCGCTGCTGGTGGTGTGGGCGGCGGTGCCGTGCTGTGATGGCTCGGTCGCTGCTGGTGGTGTGGGCGGTGGTGCTGTGGTGTGATGGCTCGGTCGCCGCTGGTGGTGTGGGCGGCGGTGCTGTGATGAGCCATGACGCGCCACGGCTCGCGGCTGACGCTCCCCGGTGGCGGCGCGCCACAGGTGCGGCGTCGGTCGCGCGAGCCGCGGCCCCCGCCCCGGTGGCCACAACGAGTCGCCGGCGCCGGCCATCGACGACCGCGAGGAGCTCAACTTCCAGTTCGACGAGGAGCTGGAGAAGGTGCCGGCCGGCGGACGCAACAACACGTTCACCGATGAATGGTGGGTGGCGCGGCTGGCCGGCGGGGAAACGCGCTCGCTGTGACAGGTCTGTGGCGTGCTAAGTGGGCCACCGAAGCAGCGTCTCTAGAACTGGGTCGGTGGTGCGCCGGCCGACTTGTGGGCTGCATAACTTTCAGAGCCAAATTGGGGTCCGAGCCAAGAAGCGAGCGGCTTTGGTAAGCAACTGGCTGCCTATGTATCCAATTAACCAGTACGGTGGTTTTGCTTCATTTAAAGCATCTCACGATGTGCCACTTAAAGTATTTTATGAATGCATTGTCAGTTTCCCCGCGGAACGAAGTTTGTCAGATGTTTAACTGCTCACGCATATTATTTGCATATTAGAATGACCTGAAACCTGGGACCACGCACTGATAGTAGATTTTCCGGCAGAGTTTTCAGCATCGGTTTCGTTGGTGGGACTCGGGCCGCAGCTGTCCTGGCATCAGAGGGGGGGGGGGGGGGAGGAGGGTGGAGAAGATAAGAAGACGTCGGGCCGGCAGCCAAGTGGTGGATATATCTGGAGCCAAGTCATCAAACAAAGCCGCGGTCGCACGCATAAATTGTACAGTTACAATACGCTCTAGCCGCAGCAGGCCCATTTTCCGTTTGGTTTTGAATCGTAACGTATTCATTGATAAAGCGTGAAATGTAATTTAACCTTTTGGTGGCATGCTTCTTAGATACCTTTAAAGTGCGCGGGTTCCGAAGGTAAGCTTGGTGTTTAAAGTGGTGTGGGTGTTGCATGGTGTTGAGATCAGGCCCTGGTCAGCTGACCTGGCATTTCAGTGCGCGAAATAGCTGGCTCCTTGGCCTTTTTTGGTTTGACGGTTTCTTACAAAGTACCTTGCAGCCGTCAGCCCGTCGTGGTTAGCTTCTTAATGTTGTTTGATCGTCTGTAGATTTAAAAATCGTACTTGGGTCAAAAAGAGTGACTCGGCCAAGTCTCATGGATAAGCAAACAAATATTTTTTGTAAGCAAATAATAATATATGTCATCAAATATGTGTAATATATAAACAATAAGCAAGCAATTGTGCAGACAGATGTGGCATAGGTGGCGTGCCAAAGATGCATAGACCTATGTGAATTATGATTAGTTCTTAAAGAAAAAGCGTAACGGAACTTTGCTGAACTTATCTAAGTGGTACTTCTTGCTTCGTTTCCATTTTTCGTGAAATGCGGAAATAATCTTGTCGGTTTGTAATCAACTGTAGGATGTGTCATTTTGCGTACCTCGTGCATCATTTGATTGCGTGATTTTTGTAGATATCTTGCCAGTCTCACTTTGAGATATTGATATTTTCTGCGCATACTGGAACCGTTATTTTATCCTACGTTCGTGGATACATCTGGAGTTGCAATTTGTGGAGATGTCTTAAACATATGAACACGCACTGTATTCAACCATGACGAGAAAATGTTCCAAACGGACTACGTGCCAACGGTGAGCGAATAGTGGCAATGGACAGCAAACAATCGACATAAAAGCTAGACCAGACTGCCCCTTTCCTCCTTGTGAGTTGATTTTAGTGTTACTATTGTGGCGCGGTGCTAATTGTTGACGTTCTTCAGGCCTTTCTTTGAAATTAAATTTGCACACATACTGAGATTGTCTCATGAGCTGGAGATCTGGCATTTGCTTCCCGCTACGGAGAATGACTAACTCTCACCAGGGTGTGCCGATGTTGAAGCATACCACTGCAGCGCAGACACGCATGATAAAATATCACAGCATTAGTGAGTGTAACGGGAACAAACAGGGAGACCCAGTGCCATTGCGATGTTGCTCGCATCCGATGTCGCCCCCGGGACGTGCGCGTGTGAGCGAGCGCACGGTCACAGCGGCGGCTTACGAGGCTTGAGTCAGCAGCCGCCGGTGTGGCGCTGTTGACAACACCCCGCCCCGCCTGCCGCCAGGTCGGACGACGAGTCGGAGAACGACTTCCCGGACCGTGGCCTCGACAACCTGATGATCGTGACGCAAACGCCGCCGCCGTCGCGGCTGCCGTCGCGTCCGGACAAGCACGAGGGCCATGACCGCACCGGCGACTGGACCACGCGCGTCAAGATGACCCAGGATCTGGCCTCGGCCATCAACGACGGCCTCTTCTACTACGAGCGTGACCTCTGGAACGAGCCGGAGTGGGTGAGTGACCACTCGGACGAGCCGGAGCGAGGAGTGACCACTAGAACAAGCCGAAGTGAGAGTGACGGCTGGAATGAGCCCAAGGGGGTGGCAGACCGCGAACTGCCAGAGGTCGGGTCGGACAGCTGATGGCGGCTGGCTTTCTCGGCGCGGAAAATTGTTCACTCTGATTTCCAGCGGAGTGTCTGTATTCCGTGGGATACGCATGGAGGCGTCCGTGTACGGTGTGGCGAGGCGAACTGCTGGTATGGTTGTCTTTCAAGTCACGTTATTGGACATTCTCTGTGCATATTGTGCTTAAGTGGATTATCTTGTGCGATGTATGTTTTACCTCTTGTCAAGTCGTTCGCATGCCAGTGTCTTTCTGCGTGCCCCATTTTCCAAGTGATGTCTTTGGCTATCAGGCTAGTTATGTCCCGACCATCAATCTGGAATTCTTCTGTCGCAGGAGATTACCTCTGTGTCCAAGCAGGTAACTGTGATATCAAGCGAGGAGTTCAGCAAGATTAAGCCACCGTCTCCTCGAGCTCAAAACCAGCAGGTTCCTCCGCCGCCGCCGCCGCCACCGCCGCCGCCACCCACTCAGCTGCAGTCCGACGACTCGAATCTGTCGCGGTCGTTACCCACTGATGTGAGTACCACTGCATAACTGAGTTGATTACAACTGCGTGTCCGTAGCGTCTCGCCTCACTCGTTTCGTTGGTGTTTCCTCCGCCCCAGTCCCGTTTTCCAAGGATATTCGTGTTGTGTCTGACCTGCGCGCCTATGAACATGTCTAGCTTTGGCCTGACTGACTGGTTCGCCTGCGTCCGTGTCATCGTTGCCCGACATGGTGTGCGGGCGGTGTGGCGTCATGAGGCGGCCCGCCGGAGCGTCAGCTGCTGGGCCCGCGCTGCCGACTGACGCCCGCCGGAGCGTCAGCTGCTGGGCCCGCGCTGCCGACTGACGCCCGCCGGAGCGTCAGCTGCTGGGCCCGCGCTGCCGACTGACGCCCGCCGGAGCGTCAGCTGCTGGGCCCGCGCTGCCGACTGACGCCCGCCGGAGCGTCAGCTGCTGGGCCCGCGCTGCCGACTGACGCCCGCCGGAGCGTCAGCTGCTGGGCCCGCGCTGCCGACTGACGCCCGCCGGAGCGTCAGCTGCTGGGCCCGCGCTGCCGACTGACGCCCGCCGGAGCGTCAGCTGCTGGGCCCGCGCTGCCGACTGACGCCCGCCGGAGCGTCAGCTGCTGGGCCCGCGCTGCCGACTGACGCCCGCCGCTCGCCCCCCAGATCCCGATGACCCCGAAGGGCGGCGCCGGCCGGGCGCCGACTACGCCGCGCACGCCGCACGGCGCCGCTCAGGCGCCGCGCTTCTACCCGGTGGTCAAGTCGAACCGGCCGCCGGACAAGGCGACGCCGCGCAAGCGCAAGCTGCGCCACTCGCAGAACCCGCCGGTGGAGCACCACGTGGGCTGGGTGATGGACAGCCGGCGGCACCCGCCTTCGCGGCGCGAGCGCACCATCTCGCAGACGAGTGCCACCAGCGGCACCAGCCCGTCCGAGGGTGGCCTCTCCACCAGCCACGGCAGCACGCCCGGTTCGCTGCCGCAGTTCCAGCACCCCAGCCACGCGCTGCTCAAGGAGAACAACTTCACGCAGCAGGTGTATCACAAGTACCGCGCTCGCTGCCTCAGGGGTGAGCGTGGGCGTGGGCGTCCGCCGGCGGAGGCGCGTGGGTCGCTCTCGCCGGCCTCTGCGAGAGCTGGGTAGGACGCGGACCACCGTGGTCAATCCTCGCGCTAGATGTCTCCACGTGCCAGCACAGAGAGGGCCGCGGCATGGTGAAATGTCAGCGGCCAGAGTACAGTGAGGCACACCCCGTCAGTTTAGTGTGCTGCATTGGCTTGGGTGAATGGCTCCAGTGTTGCGTGAAAACCGGCTTGGAGAAAAGCCGAGCTCCAGCCTGTGGCGACCAACGCGACGCCCTAGCAAATGCGCTTGTCCATGTTTCAGTATCCTGTCCGCGTCGCCCGGCCTGCCGCGAGCGCGCGCGTGTATCCGTGGATGAGTGTTGAGATCGTGTGTTTCTGCTCCAGAGCGCAAGCGGCTCGGCGTTGGCCAATCTCAGGAGATGAACACGCTGTTCCGCTTTTGGTCCTTCTTCCTGCGCGACAACTTCAACCGCAAGATGTACGAGGAGTTCCGCCAGCTGGCCACGGAAGACGCCACCGGAGGGTACAGGTGCGTCCAGCCGGCGCCCGTCGTCGGTCGCTGATGTACGGCAAACTACTGGGCGCAGCTCGCAGATGATCACTACAGGGCCCTGACCGGGATGGGAATTGGCGGCTGGGACCTGGCTGTATGTGGTCACTGTTGTCAGTGCCGTCAAGTGGCGGATCAGTTTGTGGTCCCGACCGTGCCGCTGCCCCTGCTCAGACGGTTTGGTGGTGCAGGGCTGCCACTGCAGCAGAGCCGGGCAGTTCGATTCCGTCCTGTGTGAACAATGCCCTGACCGGACGGCGCGCGCAGGTACGGCCTGGAGTGCCTGTTCCGGTTCTACAGCTACGGCCTGGAGCGACGGTTCCGTCCCGAGCTGTACCTCCACTTCCAGGAGGAGACGCTCAAGGACTTCGAGTCAGGTGAGCGGGCCGCCTGGGGAGCAGCCGCACCGTTTGAGTGGCGATTGAACGGGGCGCCGGCCATTCACACGCGGGGGATCGCTTGAGATGTGGCCAAACATGAATCGAATTTTGTATGAAGTCATGTGATGGAGATGTCCAGCTGGTACGGTAAATTCGTGCACAAAATTTCGATTATGGTTCCCTGGCGCCGCACGTTGTGTTGAGTACGGATCAGTCACCGATACGCCTGCCTTTCGTAGTGATCACATTTGTTCGTCGTGTCAGAACAGCATGCGCACAGCTCAGTACCCATTCTTCATATGACCAGGGTAGTCGGCGCAGCCTGACGTCCAAGTTATCATCATCATGAAAACTGGCAACGGAGGGTTGCCATTACCGCTGGTCACGAGCCGGTTTGTCCTAGGGCGCTATTTTAACCCCTGTTCCCCCTTCCAGGTCAGCTGTACGGTCTGGAGAAGTTCTGGGCCTTCAAGAAGTACTACCGCCAGGCGCGCTCACTGGACACGCTTCCTGAACTGGCGGCGGCGCTGGTCAACTTCCGCCGCCTGGAGGACTTCCGCGTGCTGCCGGTAGGTGTCACAACCCCGACAGCGTTCAGACTGGTTAGCCGTGAGTGCTGATGTTAGCTGTGTGACTGAAGCGCATGCTGTCCTGTCGAAGTGGCCTGTGTCGCGGCGCATGCGGACTGGCTCCGCGCGAGACGGCTCTCACGGACCGGCTGACGCGCGCCTGGTTCGCAGCCGGCCGGCGAGGAGGATGCCGACGCCAAGGGCCGCCGCAGCCGCCACGTGTCGGAGACTCAGACACGGCACCGGCGCGGCCGGCGCGGCGCCAGCTCCGAGGCGCACGGGCCGGCACGCGGCGGCGGCGGCGGTGGCCGCGGCGCGCGCAGCCGCACCACGTCCGAGGGCGAGGGCGGCGGCCAGCAGCGGCGTCAGCAGAGACATCACTCGGGTATGCAGCCGGCCGCCGCGTCGCAGCCGTCGCCGCAGCCGCTGTCCAGTGACACGCAGGAGCTTAGGGCGGAGACGGCCGGCGCCCCGGCGTCCAGCTAAGCCCCAGTGGCGCGAGCAGCGTCGGACGGACCGTCAGCTGGCAGCGATTGCACCGCGGGTGGGCTGAGGGACGGCCGGGCCGGCCGGGCAGGATCTCGGGACGCTGACACCCGGCGGCCGGCCGCCCTGCTGCGCACACATCCAGCCAGCTGGCACAAGACGCCGGCTCCCGGCGCGCCATACAAGACCGGGAGCCGGCCGGCCGGCCCTTTCTCAAGGTTTTGCCGCTGCCGCCGCGCGCCCGCACGGTGGTTGTTTACCGGCGGCCATGGGGCGCGCACCCCGGCCACCGGTTGCCTTTCTCCCAGCGCCCGGGCGTAAACCTAGGCGGCTCCAAATAAACGAGAGCCGTTTTCCCATGGGATTGTTTATTTTACCGTGGGAGGTGCGCATTGCGGCGGCAACGGCAAGCGATTGTCGGCCGCCGGCCGCCGGCGCCGCTGCGGGGGCTTTTTGGGTGTGCGGCGCGTTTCGGCTAGGCCCGACTGCATAAGTGTATTAAAACACTATCATTACGGGCGTCTGGTGGCAGGCCCGGCAGCATCGGGTGAAAACAATCTTATTAGTGTGGCGCGGGGCTGACCGGACCCGGGCGTCTGGCGGCGGCCGCGTGGCCGGCGTGCTTCGAGCGGCGCGTGTGTGGCGGTGACGAGTACAATGGCGCGGGGTGATGGAGGATGGATGCTGCGCCGTCTCAAGACAATGCAGCGGACCAGGCGGCCGGTGCTGGTGTCGCAGGCCGGGCCGCCAGCGGATCGTCGCCCCTAGTGGATTGTAGTGTGACCAGTGTGCGGCGATCAGCGTGAAAAAGCAGCAAAAAAAAAGATCGACTCTGTGTGAAGTGACGCAACAAGATTTGCATGCCGCGGACGAGGACTGCATCGGAGAGGTGGTGCTTTGTTTGTGCTCGTGATTTGTTGACGGTGTATCCTCCCAGGAAACGAGTTGAAATCAGGCTGTTATGATGTGAGCGGCAGACAGCTGTTGCGTGAGATGTGGTGCCGTGTGCTCGCACCGACTTGATGGCTACGCCCTGCCACTGCCCTCTGTCAATCCACGGAAACCACTGTCGTGTCCTCGTCGTTTTTCGATTTATTTGGGTCCAAGATAACGTTTTTTGGTGACATCGTTTATTTGGTGTGGACACTGGTAAACACGGGAGGGTCTTTCCGTCGGTGTATTCAGTTGCTGCCCACGCGGGCCCGGGTTTATCGATTGTTCGCAGCAGGAAGTGCGCGTTTCGTTTTGTAGGCTTCTTGTACGGCTGTTCTGTTTTCCGTGTCCTTCGTTGGCCTTCTGCACTGTCGGTGCGCGGCATCCATGTGCTCCGGGCCAAGGCGCAGGGCTGGGTGGTCCTCGCGTGGGTGTGTCGGCCGGCCGGGCGGCTCGCCGTGACGCCGCCGCCCCGGACCTGTTGTCGTCGCCCCGTGTGCGCAGGTGACGGCCAGGAGTGGGCTCAGCGCCGGGCCGAGCCGAACCGAGCCGGTCACCGTCTGGCGCGAGGCGACCGGCCGCGCCGAACGGAGGAGCAGCAGGGCAGCGGCGGCGGGGAGGGCTGGCGAGCCGGGCCCGCCACAGAGCGCGGCCCGGCCGGAGCAGGTCCGCGTGCTGAGCCCGGCCCGGGAGCGAGCTCGTGTCTGGGCTGAGGGCCTAGCTCGGCTCGGCCGCCCTCGCCGGAGAGAGGTTGTCTCGTTGGTGTGGTCCGACCCAGGAATGTGGTTTTCTCCTGAGTCTAGGCCGTGCATAGGGGGGTCTGGGCCCGGCTCAGGAATGTCATTCTCCTGGGTCTGGGTCCGGCCCGGCCCGGCCCACTGGGAGGCTGTCTCCCAGATGAGGGCCAGCAGTGTGCGTCACTACCAGGACCGCCGTGTGTCGCGCGCTTTGGCACCCTCTGGTTGTTGCTGTCAACATCGCGCCCTCCCGCTTTTCAGTGTCTTCGAGGACGGTGGTTGCCTCTGTCGCCAATGGCTGACTGGGCCTGGGCTTTGTCGCCGCCTGCGGTGCCTTTATATGGTTGAGGGTAAATGTGGCGTGGATCGGTAATTTTTGCTAGTGGGAAGACTTGTAATTATAGCAAGGGATTGCGTTGTAATATAGGATGACAAAATCGCGAACGTGTTTCATAGTTTTCGGTTCACGACGACGCCTTCGATGAAATATGCAACGACGACGTCCTGCGTTCACTCAGCTCATTGCAAGAACAGTGCAGCTTCACATCTGTCAGTCGCGGTAAGCCCATCGTCCTGCCTCAAGATTTCGAGAAGACGATTGCTGTCTGATGAAGCACAAGACGGATTCAGTAGTGTAGTTACGTGCCCGTTTGGCTTAACCGTCGTGTGCACATTTCAATTTTGGTATTGCTACTGTTTGCTTTGGTAAAGGCGCGTGCTTGATGGTCTTCGGGGAGGTGTCCAGGAAAGATGTACCAGTCCTGGTCACGCTCCGGTACCCGAGAACTTCTGGTTAGCCGAGCTGATAACGATACAGCAGCGCAGCGTTCCCCATTGTCAGACGCCGTCCACTTGTGGCAACCTATGATGTCATAGGCGAGTGTGTCAACAGTTCTTACGGCTTGGGTAATGTAGCTCGGCTTGTATCCTATCGTGGATGGAGAGCTTTTGACAACTTTTGGAAGATAGCTAAACATCCCGAAAGCTCGTGCAGCAAAAATGAAAATCGTTTGGAATCTCGGGTATTTTGAAACCACCCTAAAATTACGGCGCCACGGCGTCATTTTAAAGTCACGGCGGCTTTGAAACCTGGGAATGCAAATCATGACTCCGGGATATACAGCCACGGTTCATTGATATGTTCGAGACCAGAAAGCTGTCACACCACATAGTGACGCATTTGCACTTTTCAATACCCAAGTGTTTGACAAAGGTCTCGTAATGAGTCCGCCTTTTCTGGCGCGACCAATCCAGCGTTCGGAGCCACGTTGCCAGCGCCCTCGTTGAGCCCGGTCCGGAGGAGCGGGCGGAGGTGGCCCGGGACCCGCCTGACCCGGCGCCGGCGCGCCAGCCCCATTACTCAGCGGCTGTGGCGCCGGCCCACCGCGCGTAAATCGTCGCCCGTCGACGGCGACGCGGCCGGAACGGCGGGCGGCGCCGCGGCCGCCGGCGACGCGCTGGGCGTCGGTTGCGAGGCGGTGCCGAGCGACGCCGGGCTCGGGTGTGAAGACGCTGGCTCTGGGGCTCTGGCGGGCCTGCCGGCTGCATGGCGGAAAAGGTGCGAGCTGCGGTGCTATGAGGGGCCCGAGGTTGATGATTCGAGGAAATTCTCTCATAAAGTGTGGTTTGAGTAAACCTACTTACAAGCGTGGCGTTGCTTGCACCGGAAATACGTGCGATTGCGTAACAAGTCAGGGTTGTACATGCCAGCTGCCGCAAAATCAAAGAGGGTCCAAAGAGTTCTGTCCAAAAATTGTCCGACTGCGTTGTTCTGTGGCTGGAAGTATCTCAACCCAAACAAATGTCAAACAAAGGGGATTCCGTCACGTTGGCACGCTCCAGCTGGTGGCATGGTGGCGTCATGCGGCCCTGTCCCATTAAATGCTGGCGCAGTGCTGGCACATGACAGGTGCAGCCTCCCGTGTGGTCCACGTTAACGGCACAGCTTTACCAAAATATTGCATCTTGAAGAAAGAATGTTTGGTCAGAAAGATTTCATGTGAATCAGGAGGAATGCCGCAAAAAATATGAATGCCGCTACCGAACGCTCATTCGTCACACATGTGATGGGTGGCAGCAGTTTTGCGCATCCTTGCCACAAAAAATCGTCCTTTCAACATCACTACTTCAACGTTTTGCATTCCGTACCAGCAGTGTGGCTTTCCAAAATAGCCATCAGCGGCCGTAATCACGCAAGCACATGCTTGCGTGATTACGGCCGGCGATTAGTGCTTACGGGCTTACGGGCTTAGTGCGATCGCGTTACTCGCTACGGAAGAATGAGCACGCCACATTCATCCTTGTAGTGCAGCGCACTGCGAATGAGGTCATCGTTGGGCATGAGTGCTGTTACAAGCCGTGTGTGTCCTATTCCCCCCCCCCCTCCCCCCCCCCCTGGTCAGCTGGCCGGCAGCCTGGCAGCGGCCAGCCTCGGCGCCGCTCAATGGATGTCGGGGCGCGCTGACGACAGTGGCGGGGTCGCGGCGCCGGGTGGCGGCGTCCGTTCTCGCCGCTGCGCCCCGGCCGTGATGTCGCCGCTAATTGATGCCCACCCGAGCCGCACCCGGCCGGAAGCGGACACGCTGCCTCTGTCATTAGGGCGGCCCGGCCGGCGGAGTCGGCGACAGCGCGCCGGCCGCCGCCGCACACGCCCCTGCGTCACATGTCACAGGTGTGACCGACCGGCCACCCAGACGGCGTCGCTCACCCCTCTCGTCCAGGTGTGCGAGTGCCACGGGTGGGGTCATGTTGATTTGCGTGTGAGTAAAGTAACGAAAGGCGACATCCACCGTAAATCACAAAAGGGTTTGCCAGAACTGTCCGGGCCTGCATCGCTTGACAGCCTACGCCATTACGCCTTTACCCTGACAGGTATACATGTGGCTGCGCGGTCCGCTGCCCAGTCCGCTGCCCGGTCACTGCCTAGCTCTGCCCAGTCCGCTGCCCGGTCACTGCCTAGCTCTGCCCAGTCCGCTGCCCGGTCACTGCCCAGTCCTCTGTCCTGCGCAATCCGCTGCACGGTCCGCCACTGAGTCCGCTGCCCGGTCACTGCCTAGCTCTGCCCAGTCCGCTGCCCGGTCACTGCCCAGTCCTCTGTCCTGCCCAGTCCGCTGCCCGGTCAGCTGCCCAGTCCGCTGCACGGTCCGCTACTCAGTCCGCTGCCCGGTCACTGCCTAGTTCTGCCCAGTCCGCTGCACGGTCCGCTACTCAGTCCGCTGCCCGGTCACTGCCTAGCTCTCTGCCCAGTCCGCTGCCCGGTCACTGCCCAGTCCTCTGTCCTGCCCAGTCCGCTGCCCGGTCACTGCCCAGTCCTCTGTCCTGCCCAGTCCGCTGCCCGGTCACTGCCCAATCCTCTGTCCTGGCCAGTCCGCTGCCCGGTCACTGCCCAGTCCTCTGTCCTGCCCAGTCCGCTGCCCGGTCAGCTGCCCAGTCCTCTGTCCTGCCCTGTCAGCTGCCCAGTCCTCTGTCCTGGCCAGTCTGCTGCCCGGTCAGCTGCTCGGGCCCGCTCGGAGTGCAGCTCAGGGCCCAATCGGGTGCAGACGGCGAAACGGTCAGAAGGGCAGCCGATGCTACCTACTGTGGGCAGGACTGCCGGCAGCGTCGTCACCATGGCCGTCAGCGGGACCGTCAGCAGGACAGTCAGGTCAGGCACCCGGCGAACGTATCAGTAGAACCACCAACAGGAGAGTCAGCAGGACATCCAGCAGACACGTACGCCGGTCAGCAGGGTAGCCAGCTCAGACGGCGCGGTCGGTTTGTGGCTGGATCGATCCGCGCCGCCCCCTCATCTGCAGTCCGAGCGTGGCCCTCGTCCCAGGACACCACGCGTCTCATGCCGAGTGGCTCAAATCGCGCTCGGATTACGCGCGCCGTGGCGCCGGCCGAATTCCGGCTCAATTAATGCATTTTTTAGCGGCAGAAATGCGCGGCTAACAAGCCGAGCGGGTCGGTTGACGCTTGCCAGACGTGGCGCGCGGCGGCGGCCAGCCGGCACGCTCGGCAGACGTCGCCGCCTTTTTGTACGTGTTCACGCGTTTTGGATATCTCGCGTGGGACACGCCGGTGACGCTGTGATCGGAACAGGATGGAAGCCCATGTGGCCGAAAAGTTACTGGCACCACGACTGCGGCCGATCGCTGCTTTTTCACTGCGGCCGATCACTGCTTTTTCATGTTAAGTTTCGCGGATTGCATTCCAATGAACATAAGTTGCAACACGTGAATCATAAGTTCCACGCCTTACGGATAAGTCAAAAGGTTCTCTAGGCATTGTAAGATGGAAAACAATAAGCAGAAATGTATCAGTTTACTAAGGGCATAGTTTCCGTACAGATGGAGATGCTTACAGCATCAAATTTCAATGTTAATGCTCTCCGTGGACCTGCGGATAGAACGTTTGTGTTGTTGAAACGCAGGGTGTACGCGAGAGTAGGGAGAGTGGCATCAGTTTTTACTCTGAGCTCACTCATACCAGTGCTACCAAAGATAAGACCAATAGGTGTGCATCTGCAGACAGCTATAACTTTCAGGTACATATGCGCGTGCGCAACTGATACAACGGGCACCACCGACATCTTGAAAGGATGTTCGTGCCTCCCCGAAATCCGTGACGAGCAGACGCCAAATGTGCTGCAGAATATGAGGAACATATTCTTCCTACCGCTCGATTTAGCCTTCCGCTTAGTCTGGATGTGCCGTAGGACCTTAAACGCACATCTCCACAAATCGCTAGAGCTTTCAGCGATATGCAAAACAAGTGTGGCGCCCACCCCAAGGCACGTGCACATATGCAGCCGGAAGAACACTGAAAGATTAAGGGCGCTGCCATGCGTCAGCTGAGTAACTCAAGACCGGCATTTGCCGCATAGATTGAGAGTAAATCGCCCTGATGCTACTTGGACAGGATACAACTCACCCCCCTCTCTTCTTTGTTTCCTTTCCCAGGCGGATCACGTTTGAGATGCATCATCTTAAGGTGAGAGTAAGGAGAGCTGTCAGTTTTTACTCTGAACTCCCCTGCTATAAATTACGAGGATATAACTAAGATTCTGGTATCTACAGACAGCCATAGCCATCAACTTTATGTGTAGCGTTAACACGTGCTCGGGTGGGAGTCAAATTGACTCCCGATGGTTTATCTGGAATGGTTTCCGAACAGTGCGGCGTAGCCTCGCCAAATTTTGCATAGCTGTAGACAATTAAATAGCAGATCGTCTGGCATCAAAAATTTATATTTACCTTATAAGGTCACTGGTCTATGGCAGATCAGCCAGGCCATATGAATGCACCCTGTGCACTCTGCAAATCACAGTCAGGCCACCACTGCACCCTGTGAATCAGCGAAGGCAATTTCCATGGCATTGTTCAATCTGGTCCAATAGCGGAGCGTTAGACAAAGCCATACATCTCTCAGACACTTTTTTAGACAATGAAATAATTGAATAGCCAAATTACATTGACCTAAGGTCAGTCATAAAGGTCAGACCAAGGTAAAAACCAACCTGCTTTATTACAGAAAGGCTTGCTGTATGAGATGGTTTCTGGTGCTTTTTTCGAGCTTAGTGATCATAGAAACCGCATTATACACTGTTCATGGACTATCTTAAGGTCAGAATAGGTCACTGACCTAAAATGACCCAGGTCAGCATTTTGTTTTTTGGGAACGTGCTGCGTAGCGTAATCTATCGCTTATCCAAATGCAAAACTGAAAGCAGTCTCGCGCGATTTTGGTCATCATGACCTTTAAAGGGTCAGACAAGGTCACTGACCTTAAGTGAGCATGAGACCTTTTGCTCAGAACAGTTTTTTAGGTTCTAGGAGCCCTTTGGAGACCAACCTGGAATTTGATCGTGTTTGACCTTATTTGGCCCGCAGGCCATGACCTAGGAATCTCAAACTTTGACCTGAGTGAGTTCACGTGCAGGTCAAAACACCCTGCGAATTTGGTGTATCTAGCTTTCTTAGTTCTTGAGATCTCAGGGGGGAGTCAAATTGACTCCCGAGCAAGGGTATCCAACCCGGCCGCCCGGGCGCGTGTTAAAGTTTTGGAAAACATGTCTTCGTTTTTTGGTAATTGACTTCCGAATGGACCCTTTCTTAAATGAGACAACCTGCCCTATCCCAGGGTAAATCATGTATCACATGGTGAAGGAAGTGTTGTTTGCGTTTTTTGATGGAGTAAGTTGCATCACAAGTGAGCTGAATGCGTCACAAAATGGAGACCAAGTGCGCTCGTTTTTGCTGTTCCGTAATTCGTCGTGATTGGGACATGTATTTTTCCCGTTCAAGCGAAAAAAGCTACGATCTTATCTGAATCTAAACTGAGCTAAGCTGCATCTAGCATTAGTTGCATCTAAGCTGAGCTACGCTACCCATTTTTTTTTTTTACCTTATGCTATGTGCATTTACCAGGTATCCCAGAACTATGTGCCATAAATAGCTGCATGGGATGACAATGCTCTGAGTGCCGTTTGTAGGCATTGATTGTAGGCACTAGTCCTTAATGCACATAACTAGAGCTGGTTGGTGCCTACATTATGTGAGCGCTGCCGGGACGTCACCGACGTCTGCCGGCGCCTCTCCCACGGCCGGCAGCTGGGCCGGTCCCGACCACGGCCGTCTCGCGCGCTGGCGCCCACTTCATCGACACCCAGTCACAACACATCAGCGGCCGCGCGGGCCGACCGGCGCCCCTCCGCCGGCCGGCCGGGACGCCCGGCGCCCCTCTGCCGCCGCCGCCGAAGCCGCGGCCGGCGCCGGCGCCGTGCGAACAGCGCTCGCGCGGGGGCCGAGCCTTCCCCGGTACCTGCGCGTCGCCATCTTACTGAGCGCTGCGGGCTGCCAGTCGGTGTCGACCCTGGCTTGGTCGGGTTTGAGCCGTTTGCTGCTGGCCGCGAGCTCAAATGGGCGGATACGGCAGGCCGGTGTGCAGGACCTCAATATGGAATGTTCCCTGCTATCGTTCTCAAGGGAAATGTTGCTTTATATTACCATGAAAATTATCGCATTCGATGTCATCGACATAGAAAGACTTCCACCAAGTAGATTTTGGTTATGGATTGGACATAACAAGCAGGTGATGACAGGACTTTATGACGTTTTTGCAGAAATGCTACAGAGGTGTGAAAATTTATTTGGATCGTAACAAACCCTCTACTGCACAGCTAAAATCACAGGTGCCCATAGTCCGTCACATTACTCGCATGTCAATAATCGGACACGCCATGCCTAAACATGAAATTCGAGCGTAATGTATCGCGTGGCATCAAGCAGAGGCTGAAGTGTCTTGGCCACCAGGCCCAGGCTGCGAATCTCTGATGTTGTTTTCATGTGTGTGCGATTCTTTATATCCGCCCTGCAAACATTACAGCAAGATGTTTAAGAAAGCGGGAAGACATTTTAAGGCGCGTCAAGTGGTCTGTCAATAAGAGGATGTGTTCTTATTTGGTTGCTTTACCAAAACGGCGCGTTTGATCTCTGATTGAGAGTGAATACCGTTACGGAGCTCTACACCGAAACGGATTTGCATAATGTGTTGATCTTATAACTGTGTGCAATCACAACTTTAAGCATGTCACGAAAAGCTACCAACTTAAGGGTGGAGCCGGGTGCAGCCGCTAAAAGTGCCGGGGTCTCACGCCAGGCAGGTTGTGGCTGCCATGTCCCGGTCCCAGATTTCCGACAGCCCATCCCGACGTCTGCACCTTCGCCCCCGTCGTCGAAGGATCTTATGGCATCCATAATCCGGTTTTTGGATCGATATTTTTTATTGTCTAGATTTTAACATGTTGTATGTATGTTAAACCGGTCCCGGGATCGAAATCCTTAGTTCCGTCATTAAAGGATCTCGAGAGATCCAGGATTTAGTTTCCAAATCTTGAGTTTCGCCCTCGAGGAATGCCTATTCGACCCAGGATCACCTCTCGCGATCCGGCCACAAACCGGTAACCAAATGTTATATGGATTAGCGCCAGATGACATCAGCAGCGTATGCAGTGTTTATTGATGGCATGCAGCGTGGTGGGCCCGGGATGGGAGGGGGGGGGGGGTATTGCGTTTCGCGACGTCACCCCAGTGAAGCCGGCAGATTTAGGGCAATAGCTGTGAATTCAGTCTTTACTTCTATGGCATTCTATTGCACCATTAAACTAGAACTATCCACAAAGGAGAGGGAGGGTGTGGGAAAGCCACTTTGGTCACAATATTATTCTTTTCCGTTTGTCTATGTGACAGTAGCGAAGGCAGGGGCCCAGGCCAATCGCCCCTGAGGTCTCGAGGGACCCGAAGGGCCCATCAATCAAGAGTCCGAAGGGCTGGCCGGGAATCGTGTTCGGGGAGGGATCGTGTGAAGGACCCGGCCCGCAGCCCTGGACTCTCAAATGGCAGTCGGGTGGTCCTTCGCGCCAATTTGCGCCGGTTTGCGCCGATTTGCGCCAGTGTGCCCTTGGGTCAATGAGGCCTTCTACGTTGGTCAAGCACCACCATCACTGTACAACTGGGTCCGTGTCAGTCCGGGCTCAGGGACCCATTTTCCAAGCAGGGGCCAAGCCGGGGCCCGTGATAAACATTGATGGGGTGCATGAGTCAATGAGTGCATCTCTGTGACGGTCAAAGGCTATAGTGTCTAAGGAAGTGTTCTGTAGGCAAGAGGCTCCGAGTCGACCGAAGATAGTGTTCGAGGTGACCCAAAGGAGGACCGATGGTTCCATCGAGATCAGACCGACGATCAAGGGCCCCATTGGAGGACTCGAAAGGCTGGCTGCATCCTACATTAAAGGAAATGTTCCACAGTTGGAGATAGTAAAGCACAAGTATTAGATGTTATAAAATTAGCCTACTTCTAACTATTGATATACCTTCAAGTGGAAAAGATTGCTGTAGATAATACAATATCCCCGTTAAGTATGATCTTCAATAGGTCATTTATTAATTGCGTCACTGATCCTTGCACAACATTGAAGAGAGCCCATTGGCCGTCGTTATATCTGTGAATCGTGCTCACGAACACCATATATGAACGACTCGACGATTACATTTTTCTTGGCATCGATCGACGCATGACTAATGGAATGGCAGAATTTGAATGATATCATGGCGTCGAGAATGCCTGGGTGACCTTGAAAAAGTCTCCTCGAAATGGTGTGCACATCTTCGCGGGCGTTTTTGCTCATAGACTAGAAGTGTTGGGTCTTGAGAAAGGCAGGGCTGCGAAGTGCACCGAATGCTCTTCACGAGGGCTATTTCAGTTTAAAATCTCATGCAAACGTGAGACACCCTCGTTAAGTATTCCGGCCAGCAGACTGGGCAGTCAAATGCCACTCAGAGGGATTGTCGTTCAGATTTGGGGGCTCCCGGGGCAGTGCAGGCCTGTGTTTTGGTCAGAAGCTACCAACACAGAACAGTCGGCCCCCGCGCCGGTGGGAGATCTGAGAGTCCATCTTCCAAGTGTGTTCATTGTTGGGACCCGTGATTTGCGTTGGCCCAAAGCCGGGGCCCCTGAAACAGCGAGAAACCCATGTTGGTGGGTGGTCTTCAGTGGCTAACAGATGGTGCTGTGTCGATAAGGAGCCCCGAGGGTGGGTGGTCTTCAGTAGCCAACAGATGGTGCTGTGTCGATAAGGAGCCCCGAGGGTGGGTGGTCTTCAGTAGCCAACAGATGGTGCTGTGTCGACAAGGAGCCCCGAGGGTGGGTGGTCTTCAGTGGCTAACAGAGGGTGCTGTGTCGATAAGGAGCCCCGAGGGTGGGTGGTCTTCAGTGGCTAACAGAGGGTGCTGTGTCGATAAGGAGCCCCGAGGGTGGGTGGTCTTCAGTAGCCAACAGATGGTGCTGTGTCGATAAGGAGCCCCGAGGGTGGGTGGTCTTCAGTAGCCAACAGATGGTGCTGTGTCGACAAGGAGCCCCGAGGGTGGGTGGTCTTCAGTGGCTAACAGAGGGTGCTGTGTCGATAAGGAGCCCCGAGGGTGGGTGGTCTTCAGTGGCTAACAGAGGGTGCTGTGTCGATAAGGAGCCCCGAGGGTGGGTGGTCTTCAGTAGCCAACAGATGGTGCTGTGTCGACAAGGAGCCCCGAGGGTGGGTGGTCTTCAGTGGCTAACAGAGGGCGTTGTGTCGATAAGAAGCCCCGAGTTGTCCGGGGGAACATTCCCTGAACACGAACGGGAACGGGACCTCAAATGTCAGAGGTTCTCCCCAGTTCATCGGGGACCTGCGAAATAAAATAAGATGCGATAATTCGCGTTGAGAGTTCATAATGGGATAATGGGGGCGCCTCTGCCAGTCAAAACCCAAGTATCGAACGAGGGCCCTCCACGCCACTTCAACCAGGGGCCCGTTAAGCCGAAATGAAATATCTGCGTCCATTCTTGGACCCCTGCGGCGATACAGGATGCTTCTGCGTCAGTGAGTGCACTGCGTCGATCCGAGGTCATATGCCCAGGTCAAAGGGCCTCCCGTATGAGGGAGGGGGACCAATGTATGATCTGTCCCTCCAAGGGCCTCCGGATCGACCAGGAGATCCCGCCCCATGTCGACAGCATGGCAACTGGTAGGCACCCCGCGCTGAAACGGAAAGGCCCTTCAGCTCTTGGCCGGAAAAGACAATGCGTCCCCTAGTGATCTAGCTGCGGGGCCTCTTGCCCTGAGAAGATCAAGGATATCCTCAGGGCTCAGTAGGGCGGAACGGCCAACCCATGTTTGTCTGCGAACGTCTGTCCTTTTTCAGAATCGACCTGTAAAACAAACATCTTTTATGAAACAGTTTTAAGCCTGCGCGTTCCAAATCTTAAGAGGAAGAACAAAGATGGTTGGCGTTGTAGCGTCCATCGAACCGAACTGCAGCTAACAGCACTCAGTTAAATCATCAAGCCGGGCTGCAACTAACAACGGTCAGTTAAATCATCAAACCGGGCTGTAGCTAACAACGGCCAGTTTAATCATCAAGCCGGGCTGTAGATAACAACGGCCGTTTCCATCTGGCTGTGGTGCTGTAAATGCTAGTCTCTTCCTATTTTAAATCTAAAAATCACACAGGTGAAGGCACCCTGGACTACCTTCTAAGGTACAAATTAGAAGGTACTTCCAAATTGATGTCCAAAAGTGTGTCCAGGCGTGCTTATTTATTTCCAAACCGTCATTTTTTCATCCCCCCACTGGCTATCGCCTAGTGTTAGCCGCAGGGCCGACGCCGCACGGTCGGGCGTCCGGGTTCTCACTACCCGATTCTGAAATGAGATTGAACATTTCCAGACGATCATGGGTCGGCCATGTCAATAGAAATTCTTGAACCTATTCTAATTTATAATCTACGCTCACGGTGTTCTCTGAATTTCTGTGGAACGTATGCAAAATCGGACAAAGCAACTGAGTGTTATCGGTTTATCAAGAGTCTACTGAACAACTGTAAAATGAATAGTGCAGGTGGTGTAATCAATGCCCTCATTGAATGTCTGATTCCTTTAGTTTAGTTACTTCAGAAAACAAACAGAATTGCATCTTGCGATGTTTTCTGGCTTCTGCTTCGGGTAAATAATGTAAGCAAAGAAAATCGTGCCTCTTGGAATGCCCGCAAGTGGGCCATACCGGTATCTTTCTCGGGATGTGGGGTGGGGGGCTTTCTACAGCAGGGGTCCTTTGTTGACCCTATCCCCTCCCCCTCTGCTTGCCAATACTTTGGCTCCGATCCTGCTTTGTACCGTGCCAAGCGACTTGCCAAACTCATGAACGAGTTTGCACCGCGGAAGTTGGCTCGCCCGACCGGCCCCGAGCATCTCACACTGCTGCATGGCCAAAACAGCGCCATACTCGTCCGAAAGGAAGACGATGAATGGACGATTCATTGATCACACTGAGTCGCACGCACTGTGTGTTATTGGCAGTGCTACATTCATTCGTGCATATGCGACACGTCTTCACAAGAGCTCATTTGAAATTGTAGAAACTGTCGGCACATCTGAATCGTTGGATCTGGTTAAGTTGACGTGCAGAAAGGTCACTATGTCTGGTGCTTAAATCGCACACTTTTAACAAACTGCGGTTTGAGCTGTTTACGGCCGGAGATAGCAATGTCAGAAAATGCGCACTAGACCGGGTCTATTTCAGCGACCAATAATGAACAAGATTCACAAGAGCTCACTGTCATTTCCTGTGCAGTACACATTCGCGACAGGGCAGTGGGTTCGCTCAGCGTGTGCCCAAAGGATGCTGGTGGCGACAGAGATTGTCAGCCTGCTAATGAATGTTTCAAATATGTATAACATCTATAAGACAGCATTATATTGCTAATGCTTAAAAAACTTTCTATCTTATTGTCACTTAAAAAAACAATTCTATTCATTTTGCGATCGTGATTGGGAACTGAACATACGAAGGGAACGCTATCACACTTCTTTCCACTGGAGGGCTGTAAAACGCCATCACACTACTTTCCACTGGAGGGCTATAAAACGACACAGGACAAATCAAGGTGTCAGAGCTCATTACGCTTCCTTTCGTTTACTTTCATGACGGTAAAGCAGTCGGTATGTGTACAAGCATTGGCATACTTCGACAGGGAAACACACTTTACCCCTACACTTAGCCCCGCGAAGGCTTTGCAAGTAAGTACTAACCAGTTGGATAACCAAGTTAAATAACCTTTGGACTGAGGCGATCAAAGGTGACGTACACAACAAACGGTCTGAGCAGGGCTTTCACACTGAGAGCTCTAACAGTCTTTTGATTTTTGAGGCCATTCTGCTCATGCATCGCTTTGTGCCTAGAGTCAAAATCGGAAACAAATGAAATGGTCACTTTGCATACTGTTGAGATCTGGACTCTAAAAATATATGATGTGACATCTCTTAACTTGATGGGCTTTGAAGCGCTCATTCTTTTTGGTGTAATTTACATCTTGCTTCGATAGACAGATACGTTTGTGTTTAGTTACCCTTTTAAGTGTGATTATTTTGTCAGGATCCGCTTCCTAAACTAATTCTCTCCATGCATCGACATATGGGGCTAAACTAAAGCTGTTGCGGCACGAGTTGACCATTGAGTCTTTGCTGGTTTAAAGATTAAAACCAAACCTGTTTTGTTTGGAGGAATTTCGGGGACCCGATCTCACGCTAACTTAGCTAAGCAGTGTTTGCTGTGTGAGTCCTGACCCCGCCACGCGATCGTGCAAGCCCGGGTCAATGGCGGCATTTGGTGGCAACATTTTAACTAGCTCAAAAATATATTGTAAACACAAAAATGTATCACAATGCTCGATACGATCCGTCCTGCCGTATGGCGCCATCTGGCCTTTATCGATGGCAGCGACAGGTGCCTGCGGACCAAGCTCGCCTGACCCTCTGCTTCTGTGCCGAGCTATGCAAAACCGGCAGCCGGTAGAATATGTTTTTCTGTCAAACTCACCTCTGCACCCACGTTAAAAAAATAAACGGTGACGTACCGTGGCGAAACGGGCAAAATCCATCAAAACTTCATGCGGTGCCTCCATAAGGTGGTATATCTCGGCGAGATAGGCCTGTGCGTGGGGCCGGGGTTCACACGCCCACCGCCGCACGACAATTGAAGTGGCCGTCATTTAGCGCGCCGCCGGCGCCTCCCTGATGAACAGGTGGCGCTCGCCGCCGATTTGACAGTGGCCCCAGTGGCAGTGGCACCGAACGCCGGGAATATTAATGACCTCTGACCCGGGAGTCACCAGATGCCACCATTAGGCTCCGAATGGGCCCTGCCCGGCCCGGTGATAAATCGGAGCCGATCACACGTGTGACCGCAATCAAACGCTGGCGGCGGCGTCACGGCCCGGTTACGCGCCGGGCTCAGTGGCACGGCTAATGGGCCGGCAACTGGGGGCGGCAACCCTTTCAGGTCGCCCGCGGCGCCGCCGCCGGCCGGACGGCTTTTATTCAAATTGGCCCGGCCGGCCGGGAGTGATGTTCCCGTCGCAAGGCCCATTGATAAACTGAATTTTAATGTTCATTGGGGCAGCCGCGGCTCTACTGATGCAGTTGAAACGGAACAGCAACGGGATGCACGACCCAGAGGCTTTTAGATTCTGTAAATGTCAAGTACTGGGGCGCGGTTCTGAAATCAAACCGCTGGGTTTCAATTATCGGTCGACACAGAGGGGAAAGAAGATAAGTTTGTTAAATTTACGCATACGAACAGAAGGTTTTACGGTGCTGATTACGTCCGTAATAAAGTGTAGCGGAAGTAAGCAGCGTGCCATCTCCGCGTCGACCTGTCATGCCCATGTTGCACCTTCGGTGATGTCGGAGCAAAGCTCAGCCCATCCCATTGCACTGGGTCACGCACTGTACACAGGCGGCAATTGGTATGCATTCATACAGGGCAACTGGAACATAAAACGCAGCTTAGCTTACCAAATTTGAAACATCGCGCCATGATCATCGCCTCATCCTGGACTTCACAACGTCTCACAAAGATCGGGTTTGAAAATCAAAGTCTTGTTGTCTAGTTTAAATGGAATGTTTCACATTTCAAGATATTGAAGCAGTCAGCAGGTGTGATGAAACAAGCTCAGTTATGCCCTGCTATAACCTATATATATATATATATATATATATATATATATATATATATATATATATATATATATATAGCTATAACTATCGGCATGCCTTTTCAGTGGAAAATACTGTTCTAAACAGCACAATTTTCTGTTTAGCAAATACACTCACTCCTCCATGCGTCATGCTACGATTATGTCATCGTACCTTGCACAGCCTTTATTGAGAGCCAATGTACGGCCGTTATCTATGGAAATCGCGCTCAAGAACGCCAGATATGAACACCCAACAATTAACTATTTTGGCCTTCATCGCCGCATGGCTTATGGAATGGTAAGATTTGAATGGCGTAATCATGACGCCAGGAATGCCAAGGTGGCTGAAATACTCTCCCCGACATACCTCTCCGCGTTTCGCTGGCGTGTAGCTCAGAAACTAGAGGGGCTTAAGTCTTTAGAAGGGCAGGGTTGTGAACAGTACCGAAAGGTCTTCAAGACGGCTATTTCAGTTCAAAACCCCATACAAATGTGGAACACTCTCTTTAACGTGTAGAAAGTTGTTACAGTCTCCTGATTCATGTCATGTTTTTCTTTTCGCCAGGAATTTCAACAATGCCATAATTTTATCAAGTTTTGTCCTTATTGTTGGTATTATGGGATTGCAGAAATGTGCGTGGTTCCCCGTTCTGTTCCTGGTTCCCACTCATTCGCCCGACAAAACGAAACCCTGGATCCTGGTTCCCATTGGTTCTTTCAACAAACAAAAACCTGGATCCTGGTTCCTGTAAGGTCCTTCAAGCAACCAAGACCCCAGATCTTGGTCTTAACTGCTTTTTTTGGACAAAACAAAACCCTGGATTTTGGCTCCCACTGGTTCTTTAGCAGACCAAGGGCCTGGTTCCTTGTTTCTGGTTTTCACTGGTTCATTGGGCCAGATTTGGAAAAAATAAACGTTGACCCTTCCAATACAGGGTCAATGTTGACTACATGTTCACTAAAAAGGAACAACAAATATGGACGCCGGGGCCCCAAAGTGAACTGGTGTGGATCTGTCAGCTGACAATCAGTGCTCCACCCATTAGCTACGACCGACACAACCTCTGAACAAGTCTTAAGATATGGTGAACATTTCCCTCGCAGGTCATCATGCTCGATTCTGTGCTGATTGATGTTTCGCTAGTAACAGGTTTTTTATAAAGTATCTATAGGCTAAATTGCTTCCGAAGTCGTTATTAAAGAAAGGCACTGGTCGTTCCACGGAGTCTGTGTTTTTGGTTCGGTTCGGTGCTACCCAATTTTTATTACCTTGGCCAAAATTAATATAAACAAAACTGGTGGCTGAACAGTTCAATTCAAGTTGAGTCAGGTGCCGCCGTTATTATATCAGTTATGGCACGTGCTCTCTGGTCTTGTTGCTAAGATGCTGTCATGGAGGCTTGCATTCACATGTTTTCGTGGCTGCTGAGGGCGTATCGGGATGGCATGCAGCTTCCATGGCAGCGAACGGCAGGAAACAAACTGTATTGGGATGGCAGGCAGCTTCCATGGCAGCGAACGGTAGGAAACAAACTGTTGGCAGGCGCAATGTGAAGTAAAGGAACACATATTTCATTGAATCTGGGGTCATTGTGGTGAAGCAGCGATGTCTTCTCATGTTCGCAGACATTCCACTAACCAGCCTTGGAGGAAAGCTTATGGTCGCAAATGCCAAAGCGGATGTTCGAGCCATATATGCAATACTATATGCATACAAAAAAATTAGATGGCCAAATTCACATAACCATATCCTCTACGTTCCATTCTAAAAAAGTGTAGTAGATGTTTGCAAGATCTCATTGTGGCAGCGTTGCATCAAGCATCTAAAATTGGACAACTTTCTGAAATGGCTAATGTGCATTGTTTCCATTAATTTTTACTCAACTTTAACGAACACCATGAACGTTGTACTTACTGTGGGTCACCTTGGCCCTCCCAGCCCTAAGAAAAGGAGGGAATAGGCAAAGCAATTTTTCCTTCTCAGCCCCCGAAACTATTTTGAAAGATTGTTCCCGAGTAACAGCGTGCTGAGCCTCGGAAATCAAGGCTGACAGCAATCTCGGACAAAATTCTGGTTCTTGCTGATTACTTTGACATCACTCCAGCCTGGAGATTGGTTCTCGCTGAATCTCAGCTTGATTCTGAGCTGTATCTTTGTTCTTGCTGGATCTCTACACGTTCAAGACTGGATTTTGGTTTTGCTGGATGTTTCGATATGATGGCGGGTTGGTTCTTGGTTCCTGACGGTTCCTTGGCTTGATATCAGACTAGATTTTGATTCTTACTGGATCTTTCGTCGTAATATGAGGCTGGATGCTGTCTCCTGCTGGATACCTCGGCCCTATACCCGACTGGTTGCTGGGTTCTTTCTGGTCCTGGAACCAGGAACCAGGAACCGGTTCCCGGAAAGAAATCTCGGGAACCATGCACATGTGGGAGGCGGGAGGCGAGAGCACGGCGGCGGTACCTCAGTGTCGGGTTAGAATTACCGCACCATCTTGGCTATTATGTTTCGAGGGGGCAAAACGGAAAAGAGGCCATCTTTCAGCTGGACGGTATCTGCACGCGTTGGAAAGACGCGTTTTAAATCGAAATCCTCCGGCTCGTTCAGATAAATGCTGTTGAATGTTTCTGGTGCAGACTTCACTCATTTAATTTACTTTTATTCGCGTACAGCTGAATATCAACTGTCTTGACGCAATTTTACATTTACATGGTCCCAGTTCGCTTGTCCATTTTGCAAAAGAATTACCAAGAGCCCCCCCCCCAAAAAAAAACAACAACAAAGGAGCATTGACAAGTGCACGTTACAGAAAGCTCATGCAGTGGAGCATGGATATACCAACGCCATGATGCCTGCCCTCGCGGTATTAAAGGCGGTCAGTATTTGGGCCGTGTTCAAATGCCAATGTGTCCCTGCCCTAATCAGCCAGGGGAAGATGAGGTCGAATCAGCTCTGGGCGCGGGTGAGCTCCATCGCCTGCAATGCGTGTGTTACTTGTGCTGTCGCTTTAGACTGCTGGGAAATGTAACCGTGAACGTAAAGGGCAAATTCTCGCATTATTCAGGGCTCGGAGAGTCAGGCGACGACAATGGTCATTGACAAAAGCGCAACCAGACGGCTGTTGCGGGTCGGGTGTTGCATCACGCTGCAGGTTGAGTGTGTAAGTGTCTTGCATCAAGCACGCGAGCCGTGTCAGCACGTCTGCATGTCCGGGTTCTCCTCGGCTCCGCTCAAACCCATGACGCATGCTGAACTCATCGGGACGTTCCATGACAGTCTGATGCGACGCCGACCAACGTCGCGTGGCGAGCGAAGGAGCGATGAGCCCCGCCCCAGCTGCCCTCGTTGGGGCAGCCGACCTTCCCGTGCCCCGGCGCCGGTGCCAGCGTCCTGGGGACGGACAGATGGGTCGGCCGGGCCCTGCGTCGCCGCCGCCGCCGGTCCGCGACAATGTGGCGTCAAGTGTCGCCGGGGCGGGCGCGGCGCTCGCGGCACGCGGGGGAGCGCCGCAGGGGGACGGCCGCCGCGCCGCCGGCGGCCCAGCGACGGAGCACCGCCTGCAGCTGGACGCGGCTCGATCGCTCGCGCCCGCTCGAGACGGGGCCGTCGCGGCTGCACTCAGCGAAAGTGAAGGGGTGCGACGGCTGCGAACAGCATCACCGGGCATTCTCTGCCTTACAGATACTTGCTGCCCGAGTACTTGCCAAGCGGTCCACTGTCCAGTTTCAGTCCATTGTAGAGATGTGATCTATAGGGACCAGCGCAAAACGCTGAACACGAGCCAGATGACATGGTTCACGTCAACACACGTCATTTGTGCGATAGGCCCTGAGAGCTGGGCGGGGGCGGCACCATGCTCATAACACTCACTGCTCTCTGCCGGATCATCTGGTCAGGCACTGACTGGTACTGCAAGAGCAACGACTCAAAAGACAGCGTGCTCGAGACGCCGAGCCTAGGCGCTTCATAAGCGTGCACGCAGCTAAACATATTGCCAGAATCGATACCGCGTACATCAACGTTGGTTACGGAACTGAGGAGCTGGTCAGCGACCCATCCAGGCGGGTTGCGGATAGGGATAGGTATATGGGCCATCTTAAGCATTTTTCGTTTCCAAAGCTCCAGCAAGCTTTGTTTTACCGATATCTCGCCTATGAATTAATTGATGCAACCAACGACTGTGAAAATGCCGAATGTTCTAACTTTCTGACACATTATAATGTCTAGCTGAATCTAGAACAACTCAAGAAATGTTTCTCAATAGATGGAAGTTACCACAGAATGCAGCTCATGACAATTGTCGAAGGAATTGGGCATACCGGGAAACAATGTGAAGAAATACGTACCTTGAGAAAGACAACATGTTTTGTTGATTCTGTTAATATTTCTTGCCACTTCTATGGATGATATGTTGACTGTTTTTTGGACTTATTTCTACAAGATGAGCATAGGTTATTCAATCTACCTCACATTCAATTTCATTGTGGTGATAAAACGATATCCGACTCAAAATGGAATGCACTCAAAAGATTAAAGTCGATCGAGGTTCGGACACAAAGCGTTTTGGACGGTGTGGGCAAACCCGCGCAAATCTCATCCTGCATCATAATCTGTCTATTGCAGCTCAAACCCCCACGTAACACATCACACAACATCCCTTTGAAGCAAGTTGTCCGCACCGTTACGCGCATCGTTATCCCATCTGACGTCGCTTTCCATGGGTTTCCAGTTTGCATCCCGGTGTACGGTAAGCAAACGCCGAATTTCCGGTCTGCGGTTGAACAAGTTCTCGGAAGTTGTCTCACCGGAGCCGGCCGACCCCCGGCCCCCCGGCCGTGACGGGCCAGTCCTGTCTCCGATCATGGCGCGACCCTGTCTCGGATTTCAGGGCGCGTGCGACGCTGATCGCAGCGCCAGTTGTTCAGTTAAGCAAATACGGCTCCGGTTACCAGCACGCGCCGTACGGAAACTGACGGCGAGAAGCGTACGAGACTGACGGCAAGAGGTGTATGACACTGACGGTGAGAGGTGTGCCAGACTGACGGCGAGAGGTGTATGACACTGACGGCGAGAGGTGTATGACACTGACGGCGAGAGGTGTACCAGACTGACGGCGAGAGGTGGACCACACTGACGGCGAGAGGTGTACCACACTGACGGCGAGAGGTGTACCACACTGACGGCGAGAGGTGTACCACACTGACGGCGAGAGGTGTACCACACTGACGGCGAGAGGTGTACCACACTGACGGCGAGAGGTGCACCACACTGACGGTGAGAAGTGTACCAGACTTACAGCGAGAGGTGTACCACACTGACGGCGAGAGGTGCACCAGACTGACGGCGAGAGGTGCACCACACTGACGGCGAGAGGTGTATGACACTGACGGCGAGAGGTGTACCACACTGGCGGCGAGAGGTGGACCACACTGACGGCGAGAGGTGTGCCACACTGACGGTGAGAAGTATACCAGACTTACAGCGAGAGGTGTACCACACTGACGGCGAGAGGTGCACCAGACTGACGGCGAGAGGTGGACCAGACTGACGGCGAGAGGTGTGCCACACTGACGGTGAGAAGTGTACCAGACTTACAGCGAGAGGTGTACCACACTGACGGCGAGAGGTGGACCACACTGACGGCGAGAGGTGTGCCACACTGACGGCGAGAGGTGCACCAGACTGGCAGTGAGAGAGGTGCACCACACTGACGGCGAGAGGTGGACCACACTGACGGCGAGAGGTGTGCCACACTGACGGCGAGAGGTGCACCAGACTGACGGCGAGAGGTGTACCACACTGGCGGCGAGAGGTGTACCACACTGACGGCGAGAGGTGCACCAGACTGACGGCGAGAGGTGTACCAGACGGCAGAAGGTGCACCACATGACGGCGAGAGGTGTACCACACTGGCGGCGAGAGGTGCCCAGACTGACGGCGAGAGGTGCACCAGACTGGCAGTGAGAGAGGTGCATCAGATTACAGACAGAGATGCGCCACACTGGCGGCGAGAGGTGCACCAGACTGGCAGTGAGAGAGGTGCATCAGATTACAGACAGAGGTGCACCACACTGGCGGCGAGAGATGCACCCAACTGGAGGCAAGAGGTGCATCAGACTGGCGAAGATACGTGCACTAGACTGACGGAGTTAGGTACACCTCTCTCTCCGTCAGCGTGGCGCACCTCTTCCTCGGTCAGTGTCAGGCACCACACTGTCTCTGGAGAGAGAACAGCTTTGTTTGACCCAGTCGTTTCACAGCGAGCATTGCGGAATTCCACCACATACGATAGAAAAGTCGGCGCGTTCCCGTGTGACCAGTCCATGACGCAGCCGAGTGCGTTTTCCCGTCACTGTGACGTGCGCCGTCAGATTTGCTTTTCGGTGTGACTCCGCCCAGTGGGCGGTACTGCACACACTCATTCACCATTGCATCCTGGTTGACACAGAGGAGTGGCCCCGGGTCTCAGATCGTCACGGCGCGGTCCGCCAGCCGCCCGGCATGAAGCAACCTCGGAGTTCCCAGGGTCCGAAGTCTTACATGCCGCCGCTGGCGTCAGTTGGTGCCAGCGGCGGGGAAGTGGAGAGGGAGGGGAGTCGGCGGGCCGCCGACTGCAGGAGCCACCGCGCCACGCTCCTCCCCCTCCCCCTCGGGCGCTGACCGCTCCGCCTGTGATGGCCGGGACGGCCTGCGGCCCCGGCCGCCATTCAGGCTCACCAACCTTGGAGCGCCGTGCATATGCTTGATTCGCAGCGTCGGCCAATGGCAGCGCGGGGGGCGGAGCCTGAGCGCTGGCCCCGCCCCTGCGGCGGCGGTCGGAGGTGGCGATGACGAATGCCAGAGGGAGACTGCCGACTGTCTGTCGTTGCTCGGCGGATCGCCGCTCCGGAGGTTTATATCTGGGCCAGCGTTTCTTGTTTGGCCGCGGGCGGTCTGGACTGTGTCATGTCGGCGTCTGCCGGATTCGCGGCGGGCTTCTCTGCCGGCGGCGGCCAGGAGCCGGCCGTGTACCCCTACTACCCGAGCCCGCCCGACACGTACTACTCGCTGCCGGGCTGGGGCTACCCGGCCGACATGTCGCCGTCCGAGTACAGCCCGCCGCCGCCGCCGCCGCCGCCACCGCCGCCGCCGCCCGGCTACCAGGTGGTGCCGGGCGCCCAGTACCCGACCGACGCGTACGGCCCGCTCCCGGCCGGCTGGGACGGCGGCCAGGGCCGGCCCGGCCGTGGCGTCAAGCCCAAGCGCGGCGCCAACAAGAAGGAGCGCCGACGCACCATGAGCATCAACAACGCGTTCGCTGAGCTGCGCGAGTGCATTCCCAACGTGCCAGCCGACACGAAGCTGAGCAAGATCAAGACGCTGCGCCTAGCCACGTCATACATCGCCTACCTCAGCGAGATCCTGCAGTGCGACGCCGAGGCCGTGCCCGAGTTCAAGGCTGAGGTCAAGAAAACCGACCGCAACGACGAGAAGCGAAAACGCGAACTGGTGAGTGGCCAGGCGGCCTATGAGCTGCCAGCCCACTGGCCTCATGGCGGGCCGGGAGCCGGCGTTGTTTTAATACGTCCGCGTGGCTGCGGAGGACGAGCGTTCGCTGCGAGTCCGCCGGCTGCTGCTGCTGTTCGGGATGTGCCAGACGGCACAGAACTCCTTAGCAATGGAGTAGCCAAGATTCCGGAGCATGTGGGCGTTTTTAGCCAAAGTATTTTACATGGTCGCTAAAGGACCCCTGGTGTTGTTATCCGACGGACCATTTTGAGGTTGGGACCCAATTTTGAAGCCTCGAGGGACCATGCTTTCAGTTTAGAGAGCACATGGGCTTCTTAACATGCGAAAAAGTAGTGAGGCTTTCGGGCTCTGGGGCCCCGCCACTCTCAATGGCAACCTGTGGCCCCAAAGCCCTCCCCCTCCCCCCCCTTGGTTACGCCACTGCTTCTTAACTAGAGATTCGAATAGGGACCATCAAAAACGACGTAATGTTCGCGAACTGTGGGAGAAGTAATCCAATCTGCAGAGCAAACGAGCATCGCGTGAGCGTTTGACCCGTCACAAAGTCAGGGTTGAACTGATCGGATATCCCTGATCCATCTCATCCAATTTGACTCCACACCTCTGGCAAGCGCAGCCCTCCGTTCTAACTCCTTTGCTAACTTCTAACTCTGTTTTAACTTTTCTGTTACCATGATTTGTTCTTTGAAGAAAGGAATTCAGAATAGTTTTCAAGGGTGGCTCCGGGTTTGGAGCACTTTCTGAGAAGCGCTTTTTACGCTGACGTGAACACTTGTTACACTGTATACGCGACTCATGTTGTACTTATCGACTTCGTCTGATGATCTTGTCCCCGGCCTTTCCGCCAGACGCGACCGGACAGGAATTCGCGCATTGTCTAGTGCCGTGGGATGGCCGCCCTGGTCCAGGGCGACCCGCTCTGGTCTGCTGTCCGCTGACGTTACCATCTCAGTCATGACAAACACTGCGCCCGCTCTGGTCTGCTGTCCGCTGACGTTACCATCTCAGTCATGACAAACACCACGCCCGCTCCGGACGCGTTCCGATTGCTACCGCATTAGAGGTCCGCAGTCTTTCCATTGGACCACGGAGCGCCGCACACCTCTAGATCCACCCGTGGGTCCCCGTCAAACCTCTGGGCTCGCCATCGGTGCAGTGGCGCTGAGATGGGATATGCTTAAATGATGTTTCTATCCGCGAATGTCGTGGGATTTGGATAACTACTAAATCAGCAAGTTCAGATAGCTGCTTGTTTGTGCCTATTCGAATCTTAGTTTGCTAGTATTCAAACAACATGTGCCTCTCAGCTGGCTCGACAAAAATCAAAATGAACATATCATGCTTTATTTGAGTGGCCGTGATGTGAAATGGTCACTTAAACCTCAGTTGCTTAATTGCACGCCTTCATGCGGCAGGTGTAGCTTCCAGCCAACTGAGAATAACATGAGATACCTGTGTGTCTCACGGCCGGCTGGGCGTGATGCTGTGCACTTACGTGCGCATCGTCCCCAGCTTACTGTGAGTGGCTGTTGCCCAAGACTGTGGTGTCGGTGATTTTAGCGGCATTTACGACATATATATAGACATGTCCACAAGCCTCTAGGTGGCAAACGTGTGCCGACAAAAATGCATCAATGAATGAACGCGCTTGAGGTCGGTGCCAGCCGTTTTAGCTAAAACCTGCATTTTAACTTATGCAATGTCCAATGCAGGGCGCGGCTCCAGGAAGGGAAGAGGGTCCACTTAGGAGTCATGAACGGCCAGGAAGGTTACATCGATGGAATGAGCCTGAAAACCTCGCCCGCAGCCTTCGGCCTGTTGCGCCGCCTTTGTTTCGAAGTGCGTGTTGAGCTGGGCTCGGCTTGGCCGGGCAGGCTCAGCCAGGTGCGACTCAGACCGGACCAGTCCAGCCTGGCCTCGGCCGCCTGCCTTGGTTTGGTTGGAGCTGACTCACTCTGGTTTATTCCGGCTCGGCTTGGCCGTGGTCTGTCACAGTTTGGTTTGCTTTTGGCCTGGCCTGTTCCAAATGGTTTGCCTGCAGCGTCTGCTTCGCTTAATGTGGCTGAGGCTCGCTGCTCATAGCTTGACTCAAGTCTGACATCTTTTATTTCCTGTCTGTCTGCCCCGCTTGGTCTGACTTTTCGCGGCTGTTTTAATCCGGTCTGCTCCGCAAGCGCGACTCGAGCAGACTCCAACTTTAGCCCGTCTTTATTGACTCCAATCTGCCTCGCTTAAACTGGCGTGAATATGCTTCGCTCTTTTTGACTTTCACATGTTTCATTTGGTGTGAACTGAGTCTGCTTGACTCCGTTTGAGCCGAGCCTGTTTCGTTGTTCTGCTTGCCTAGACTTGGGTCTGCTCCGCTTGGTATGATGCTCGTTCCGCTTGGCGTGACCCGAGTATGACTCGTTGGCTGGACTCGAGTCTGCTCCACTTGATTTGATTCCGATGCGCTCCGTTTGGCTTTGCTCTGCAGTCGCCTCCGTTTGGTTTGACTCGACTCTGCTCTACTCAGCGTGTTCGGCTGGCCTCAGCAGGCTCAGCTGTCGCCAAGCTCGCTTTTCGGTGCGTTTAACTCAGTTTAGTCTGTCTGGCTGGGCTCGGCAGCTTCGGCTCGGCCCGGGGGTCCGCTGTGGCTGAGGACCGGCGGCCGTGTATGCTCGGCTCGGCCCGGGGGTCCGCTGTGGCTGAGGACCGGCGGCCGTGTATGCTCGGCTCGGCCCGGGGGCCCGCTGTGGCTGAGGACCGGCGGCCGTGTATGCTCGGCTCGGCCCGGGGGTCCGCTGTGGCTGAGGGACGGCGGCCGTGTATGCTCGGCTCGGCCCAGGGGCCCGCTGTGGCCGAGGAACGGCGGCCGTGTATGCTCGGTTCGGCCCGGGGGTCCGCTGTGGCTGAGGAACGGCGGCCGTGTATGCCCGGCTCGGCCCGACTTTATAGGCCGCGCTCATCGCTGACGTGATGCTCTTGCCCGGGTGTCGGTCGTGCCCGAGGCTGAACGCGGTCTCCGCCCGGATTGGCACGAGTGTCTCGAGTCTGGTACAGTCTGAGTACAGGCCACGGTAGACCCGACGCTTTTAGACGAAACCAAACAAAAATTGACAATTTGATCAGCGCATACTGCTATGCACCAGGCCACGTGGCGATACTGGCCGAATGTCTACAAAGTCGAAAGCATCGCCTCGGCTGGGCGGGGCTCGGTTAAGACGTGCCTAGTTCAGTCCTGTCTGATCCAACCCATGGTGGTCCAGCCCAGCCCGGATTATTGCTGTATATCGGACATCGAACGTGATAGCCATTTATTCGTCTCCGCTTCCATCAGCAGGCGGCTAAGGAAATCGGTGCTGGTTCATTACCTGGTGTCAGTGATGTTTCGACGAACACGGCGTTTCATACATTCGCTCTTCAGTGATGTTACCTTTGAAGTCCGTTTACATGTACTTAAGGATCGATAGCGCCCTTAGTGGTCAGCTTGACTATTTCCACTTTTATGACGCTCCAGATTCTATGCAGATGTTGGGAGCTTCCCGGTGCATGATTACGTTGTTGCGGGCTGAAAAAACACACCTTACATCTGCCAGCCAGCTGTTAAACTTCCGTTGCCAGCATCCATGATCAACCCCCCCCCCCCCCCACCCGCCCCTGATACTCCGCAAACGTGATATGCTTGTATCGACCAGCCCTGTCAAATATTGCAGCAATGTGGATGGAAATCGGCACTGCAGTCGCGGTACCTGTTGCACTCATGATAACATCCGTCCCCGTGATTTCAGCGCCCTCTGTTTCTAGTGATTGATGACTTAGGGCCAGCACGCGACACAAGGTTCCGGGCTATCCTAGCTGATGTCTAGCTTCGTTGCTAGAGAGATCCGGCGATCCTCTTAGTCCCGTACTTAAGTATTTTGAGCGCAGAACTTATTTTACAAATCAGCCATGGGCTCCGGCTACAGGTGCATTCAGTTTCAAATGTATTTGCCAAGAGATTGCGTTGCGATACGCCACATGGCGACATTGCATAATTGTTCGGCTGTCTTCCGTCCGCGCAGTTGCTGATGAAGCTGGCCCGCAACCGGGGTTGTAGTCTCCCATTCAGTAGGGGGGAGGGGGGGGGGCACTTTAGGAAAAAAAGAGTGCCAAATCTGGGGAGAAACTTGTTTCTTGGCATATTTTTAGGCAAGTTTGGGTCCTGTTCAGCTCCCCTCCCAAAAACCATTCTGTGAAACTACACTCCAGCCTTCAGCTAACCATAATGCCTGCGCTGTTGACTCCAGTGTACCTTGATGGCATTCCCTCAGACATCAAGACACTATGCAGAGGGACAGAAAAAGCTTTTCTTAATTGGCTTAGGTGTAGAAACAGGGAAGGGACGGGAGAACATCATGACTCATTGCCTTTCCATGGCGTTTAACATAAGCTATATGGTGTCCATGTAAGAATGACTAACCCTGGCCCTGGTGGGGGGGGGGGGGGGGCAATGACCTTAAGGTTTTCTGATGATATCTCTCCGGCATGTTGTGCAATTGCGCCCAAATGTTTGGTAGGCTCTGGGATGTCCATTGTGCTTTGACACCTGCCTTTAGGAACTAATGCCTTTAGCGGCACGGCACGGTGATCGGCGACCGGCGCAACAAGCGGGCGGCACGCGGCCATTTTGTGGGCCGCGTGCCATCAGCCGAAGCTTACATTAACGGAGCTCTACATCACGCATGTATACTGAAAACGCATCAGACTGTATACCATTGTATTCAGAATTACCATTGTAATCAGAACAACACCACCTGTTCTCGTTTCGTGTCGCTATGGGACGTGTATTGCTGGAGGATTAGTTTTGAATCCATGGATCTGTTTTTGTGCCGAGTCAGAAGTTAGAAGAGTATGGACTACGAGCTTATGGTCTCATACATATGAGCATGTAAAGCTGAAAAGCTCCAATTTTCAGGATAACTTTATCTTTGACCCGGCCTAGTGGGGTCATTTGCTGACCTAGCAACAATCCACCGATACTTTCGGGTGGCTCTATTCTTCTGAGTTCGAAACGGCAGCGCGGGTCACATCGTTTCCCTCTCCCCCTATAAGTCCACGTTGTGAAAAACGACGAATCCAGAGGAGGGTTTAGCAGGAGTCGGGCACATATAGCAGGAGTCGGGCACACATGTTCCCTGGGACGCTGCGCTGCCATGTCAAGATGGCTCAGACCAGACCAACGTTTTCGGAAGGTCGCTGAAGTCCCTTGTCCGCGCCCTTTAGGTTTCTGACTCGGCGCAGGTAACATAGATCCATAGACTTGAAGCTATTCCTTCAGCAACATTTGGGTTAGTATTGGGAGGTTTTGAACATTGTTCAGCGCAAGTGGTTTGAAACGAACAGAAAAGCCAAATGTCAGATCATCGAGCAGTCCGCGTGCCCGCCTTCCATTTCACATTTGCCCTTTTGTGCCAGGATGAACTGAAATGTGGTGGATAGATATGCATTGATGATGGTAGTTTGGGTTCAATGGGTGCGTCGATTGCGGTATTTATTTTGCGCAGGCTAAATATGGATTGCTATGTTAAGTACTCTTGATATGGCTGTGACCAGCTCCAATGTACAGCTTATGAAAAAGACAGATTAGTCGATAGGTTAGATTTAATGTGGACAGACTGGATTGAATCCAGCAGCTCATTTCATAAAGACTTCATCACTGAGCCCAGCGGTTGTGAATCCCTGGTGATATGGCTAGATACTTATGAGACACTTTTCTGCCTGCTGATGAAGCGCAAGGACACCGACCAGAACGAGGTGACCACTAGCAGCAACTTCCATACAACGCTGTCACAATTTACACGATTTTTTCACTGCGCCGTATAAGGCTGAAGTGGGTGGGTGGGAAAGACCTTAAGATTTAACAAATATGTCCTAATTCACCGATGGTTTAAAAAATCACGCACTTTAAACCACTTAACTGTTCACGGCTCATACGCCTACACGATGCGATAAAACAGCGCGAATGGTGGTTTCGCTCGGAGAAACTGACTGCCTGCAGGAGCCGCCATGGGCGAAACAGTGCCTCTTCTTTTCGCTCGTAAAACACCGATACTGCTTTCTCGCGCCTCCCTCAAATGGCGTGAGCCTGCTGTCGGCGTGTGATGGGAGGCGACACCCGCGCCTCCCCCAAATGGCGTGAGCCTGCTCTGGGCGTGTGATGGGAGGCGACACCCGCGCCGCGGAAGGTCGGTCCGGACGGCGGCGGCGGCGGCGGCGGCCGAGGGCTCCCCTGGGGCGGTTCCGGCCGTCTTCTGACGCGCCGCCGTGTAAATCTCCCCCTGACAGCGTTCCGAGAGGGAGCCGGCACCAAATTGTGGGTATCAGCTGCGACGCAATAGCCAGGTCGGGTTTCACGCCACGCTCGCTGGAATGGACCCCGTCTGCGACACCGGTCTTTAACCGAGTCAGCACGGAGGTGAAGGGACTGCGCAGCTCTTACTCAGCCGCTTCCCAGCGGGACGGGCCGGCGACGATACGGTGATTAGAAGCGGTTGACAGGTCCGAATTTGTACGCCCATTGTGGTAAGAGCTGGTGTCCCCATCTCTTAAGTGCCTTCCATGTTGTCTTGGAAAGGCAACATGCGCTGGTATATGCGCACTTGTGGCGTCCAGTTAAGTACTAATGTGGGCCTAAAACCCACATTAGTTTTAGTTCGTGAATGATTTACCTCATTTTTTTATGTGGCGGTCTAGATCCTTATTCAAAGGTCGGGTCTCATGCGTCCATGCGCAAAATCTGCTACCGGTTCGTATGCCGTCTTTCCTTTTACAAGCCTCTCGTTTTAACCCTTGCGATTCGTTTTTATTTTTGACGAACAAGAGGTGAATACATGGCTATTACATCGCACTTCTCAGGAATGTCACTTTGTATTCCCTCCCGGAGGGGGGGGGGGAGGGCTGGGCCCCCCAATGCTGACTTGAGCCATCTCAATGCTCTTCTAAGCCCCCCCCCCCCCCAATACAAACGAGCAAATACGAAATCCTGGAGCATTGAAATCCAGCAAGCATCTGAACTGCTGGTGCGCTAGGAACCTCAACACATCATTGTTAATGTCATCATATACCATTATTATCGCAGTCACGTCGGCTTCAAATGGGACGTCACTCCTCAACCTCAAAATAGTTTTGGAACCGACAATTTTTTGTTTTGCCGTTGAAATTTGTCATTGGCTCAGCCCCCGACCGATTATAAAAAGTAACATCCCTGGCATTTTTCAAAAAGAACACACAGCAGACGATTTGCAACGAAAAGAGCTAACGGGTGGCAAAGTCAAGGACGCCATAACCATCAGCACGAGATGTCACATCGATTCCTGCCTAGGCATGAAACATGCAATAACGTTTAGAAAAGCTTGGGCTGTTTAAAAAATTGGGTCCATCTCAAGTGCTGTGCTTTGATTATTTAGCACGGACAAAAGAACGCAGTCTCATAATTTAGCTTTTAGCGTTGAGAAACACAAAAAAGGGGAAATCTTCCGTTCATAGTTCCGTCTAATGTTCTTGCTTCAGCTCGCCGGGTCGTAATCACAGGGAATAAGCACTGTTGCAGAAGGTACTGCTATCCAGTGGTTGGTGTGGGTTAAAGCGAGAACGGGTTGAAATGCAAACAAATGTGATAAGAATGGTGGTGATGTGGCGTAAAATTAGCGCTTGCAATTTACAAAAAAAATTACCGGTGACCAAATCCCTTTGCTGCTGAGTCCCGCTAAGCCGTATGCTCGCACCAGAAGCTCGACCTTCGGTACTGGCACATGCATCCTGCATAATGGTTCGTATCGCCAGAAGACATACACAAATAAAAATGTTGGGCACTTTTCTAACCAAAAACGTCAAAGACAAGTCGAATAAACACGCAGTTTAAAACCAGTGTCCACTAGCTGTAAAAAAGAAAAACAGGAATGACAATGTCCTGTTAGAGAGAGAATGTGATTTGTGGGGTCAATTACAACAACCATCTGCACCGAATGCACTACACTAACTATCCTGTGCAATGTGCATGACGTTAGAAGGCACACTTTCACTGTTTAAGCGTACCATAAGCAAACAATCTCGATTTAATTTCATGCCCAGGAAACTGGTTGAGGCTGTAAACAGTACTTTAAGTCTTCACGTGCGGCCACCACGGCAGGTGGCTTGGTGGGTGGCCAATCACAGAACGAACGTTCAAAACGCCGCAATTGATTGGATGCAATGTGCTGCGTTTGGGTCTCGGCGTCGCTGACGAGTCGGGATTTACATAATGGCTCGGTGGATCAGTGTTCTGAGGTAGCGTCGTGCATCGTAAAATGGGAAACTATTCTGCCTAAAAGGTGTACCATAAGCTCACAGGCGATTGAGCACAAAATCAATATGGCCATCAAGTCTGCCAAACAATATATTGGCTTCACGTGAGTAGAGTGAAACATTGGACAGTACTAATGGGCGCATTCCTCGTTGAATAACTAGGAGACAAAAGGGGGATAAAATGATATTTCGACTGCAGAATTTTGTCAAAACAACTATGAGCGAGTCAATGGTTCGATGAAGGCTTGCAACCAAAATATAATTAGATCTCCCCTTGTTTCTCCCAGATATTCAACGAGGAATAAAGTCATTAACGGTGCGTAGTGTATGTGTAATGTCCCTCGTACCTGCGCCAAACAGCTGAGGGAAAACAAAGGTAATTTTTGCAAACGGAACACGTTTTAAAACCTACACTCGACAGGTGTGATCCATGAAAAAAACACTTGAAACCACAAATTGTCTCTCCTGCAGATGCATTCGCGTTGTTTTGCAGTCCGAATCTGACACACCAGTCTGGATACAGACGTGAGCAGATCTGACACACCAGTCTGGATACAGACGGGAGCAGATCTTACACAACAGTCTGGATACAGACGGGAGCAGATCTTACACAACAGTCTGGATACAGACGGGAGCGGATCTGACACACCAGTCTGGATACAGACGTGAGCAGATCTTGCACAACAGTCTGGATACAGACGTGAGCAGATCTGACACACCAGTCTGGATACAGACGTGAGCAGATCTGACACACCAGTCTGGATACAGACGTGAGCAGATCTTACACAACAGTCTGGATACAGACGTGAGCAGATCTGACACACCAGTCTGGATACAGACGTGAGCAGATCTTACACAACAGTCTGGATACAGACGTGAGCAGATCTGACACACCAGTCTGGATACAGACGTGAGCAGATCTGACACACCAGTCTGGATACAGACGTGAGCAGATCTTACACAACAGTCTGGATACAGACGTGAGCAGATCTGACACACCAGTCTGGATACAGACGTGAGCGGATCTTACACAACAGTCTGGATACAGACGTGAGCAGATCTTGCACAACAGTCTGGATACAGACGTGAGCGGATCTTACACAGTAGTCTGGATACGGACGTGAGCAGATCTTACACAATAGTCTGGATACAGACGTGAGCAGATCTTACACAGCAGTCTGGATACGGACGGGCGCAGTCAACATGCGGCCTAAAAGGCGATTCTCGCCTTTAACGAGCGGCTATGATGGCCAATGCTGGAGTTTTGAAACTTTGGGCGCAAGCAAGGCGGCTTTGCATCCGCATTGTATTTGCTCTGAAGTTGGATTTTATCTTTTCTGAAACTAGACACATTAAACATGAATATTCCAGGCCTGGTAAGCAACTAATATCCAAAGTAATATCTATTTAAACGTGATTTGTTTATTCCAGATGCCCTACGTATAAATTACCTTTCATTTTTCTTACCCGCATTATTTATGAGCCTCAGTTTGCTGTGCGCCAAGGACCATGAGCTGTTCTGCGCCTGGTTGAGATATTGCCGCACTTGCAAAACAAAGTCGCCTTTTGTTGGCTGGCAAAAACATCAGAGTCTTCAGTGGATCAGCAGACGATCAATATAGAATAAATATGTTTTCATAAATCGCTTGGTTCATTCTCTCACAACAAAAAGTGCGGCGGAGCAAGAAACATAGCAGACATGATAATTTGGGGGCGTCTATATTGCCTTGTCCAAGCAGTTTTGCTACGGCTAAAGTAAAGTCGAATTCAATTATGACTTTCTTTACGCTTTGCTCTACATTGACGCAATCGACTTAAACATATTTATTTCTTCCTTCCCGTGTTTGCATGTTTTGCCATCCTTGGTAAGTTGCTTCTTGAGCGATAACTACTTTTGCTCTCATATGAGGCGTTGTTTTTATCAGAGGAAATCACATCGCAGGCGTTTGCGGACATGCACTGTTTCTATCTTGTTCGCTGCCGTATCCAGGCCCTGCCTGACAAATCAAAGCCGTTCTTCAGCCGTGGCCGGTGCCAGCTTTTCCCAAAACCTTGAAACTCTACTGCGCATTTTCTCTCGGTCATATACCGACGTACGCCGCCGGTAAAACACCACTATGCTTTGCTTTACACGGGCCCATGCCTCAGAGTTTTCACTGACTCGGTCAGACAAGGAGTAAATCGCGCATAAACAAGCAAAAATCGGCGCGGTTCGGACTGGTGAATGTCAGGTCCGCCTTGCTCGTGTGACCGAAGCCTGGCTCGGCTGCCGTACTGGGCGGGCACGTGTGCGCGGGCGGCTGGCGGCGCGTCTGCGGACCGGCCTGACGCCGGGCCAGCTGGTCGGCTGTTATGACACGGTCGCCTGGCGTCTCTGCACCGCTGCAGACGGCCCCGCCCGCAGGGTCGGCGCCATTACCGGCGCCCACCAGCTGCAATCATTGTCGGCGCGGAGAGGCGGCGCCGCTCAATAACGCGTCCCGCGCGCTCGTAGTCATTGCTCAGCGTGACGCCCGCCGGCAATAATTCGGTTAGTGGCCGCCACTCTGACGTGTTTATCTGGCAGCCAATCAGGACCGCTCATCGGCCCGATGGGTTCGGCGCGTTATCGCCGCTCCGATCGCCGCCGGCACGTGCCCCACCGGTGCCGACGGGGAGGTGAGGGGTCTGCCATCCCCCCCCCCCTCGCTCCACTTCCAGTCAGTGGCAGCGCACAGGCTGCAGTTAGGGGAAGTTCCATCTGTGTAACACGCAGGCGTATGACTCCGTCGCCGCGGCTTTGGTACCACTCCGTTCTGTCAGAACGTATATGCCTATGTACATAAACAACCCTAGTTCCCTGTGAATGCCACGAAAACTGCGATCGTGTTTTGCTAATCTGCACCGAACAGAGGGATCTCAGCGCCCCCCCCCCCCCCCCCTCAGATGAAGTTTCCTTAGGCTTATCCTCAGGTTTAACTTGCACGACGCCAAAAGAGCCAAAAAGGACCCGAACTTATTAACTTAAGATTAGTTGACCTCGTTTAGTTATGAAACTCCGCTCGCACCCCTCCTAATTGAGCCCAGTATGCTTAGTGTTCGAGACAGAAGGAAGCCTGTGCTTTCCTCTCCTCTGGCAAATCCGACAAAATTGTTCGACCGGCGGGCGTTGACATGCGAAGTTTGTAATATTTTTCTGATGGAAGAGAGAGGCTAAGCTAATGCATGTAGGTCGTAAGCATATCCTGTCACTTGTCTCAGTTCTACCAAGAGTTAAGAGTGCTGCTGCATAGGCAGGGGGAGGCACAGGGGGCACGTCTTCCCCCCCCCCCTCTTGGGTTTCGAGGGCACGAAGGTCCCTCCGGGACCCACGATTACGGGCCCGATTTGAGGGCCCGAAAGGCTGGCCGGAAGTCGCATTCAGAGGCCCCGGCCCGCAGAGCCGTGCACTCCAATGCTAGCCAGAGGGTACTACGCGCTAATCAGGGGCCCCTAAGTGAAATAGGGCCCATATGTCAGTCAGACGCCACCAGTCACGCGCGGTCGGCTGCGTGTCAACATGGCTTGAGGATTCAGTTCCCAAGCAGCTACAAAGCCCTGCCAGCGATTTGCACTGGTCGGTGCCCCTGTATCTATCAGGGGCCCTCAGCACCTAACAGAGGTCCTGTGTTTGCAAGGGGCCTGAACCGATCAAGAACAGTGTTCGATGACACGTGAAGAGGGCTCCGGGCAGCCCACCAGAACGGCCCAGATAATCAAGGGCCTGGTTGGAGGGCGCGGCGTGCAGGGATGTGACCTGAAATATCAGTCACAGAGCATCTCGCAACATTGGCGGATCGCGGAGACAATGAGTATGTCTAAGTGGGCTAGAGACCACCAACACCAAACGGCTGGCTTCCTGTCATTCTGAACCCTGGGGGCCCATTTCCCAAGCAGAAGTAAACATTCCTGAAGCGTTCAAGGATACCTCATCCGGATGAGTCATTAGTTTCGTGTGCCGTTGGTCATAGCCACAGGGCCAAAGATGACATACCCTCGTCAACCAATTGACCGCATCCTGTAATTTTTTAGGGATCCCTTTCCCTATCAGGGGCCCTTTGTCAGCATTGTTCACCACTTTGCCAAGGCTCTGGGTACACCCTTGCGAAGCGGTAGATGGATTGTTTGTCTACCGATGCTTTCAGGGCCTGCAGCCACCTGCGGGCATCCATATATGATCGTGGGAGGGTATGAGGCCGAAGTCTCGAACCGGGCCCCGTGTTATCCATCCGCGGCGACGGCCGACGCCGACGCCGACGCCGACGCCGACGCCGACGCCGACGCCGCGGGGACTTCTCGATGCTCTTGCGTAAGGCCCAACCGCCTTTGGCAGGTCTCTGCAATCCATCACCGACAATTAGACAGGCAGAGCGCTAGCGTTTACCGAGGCATGTGGACTTCATCAGGGCCCAGCTGTCAGTGACGGTTTGGAGACGGCCTCTCGGTGCAGAGATCGGCTAACAAACGGGCGAATCAACAGCTGACGACGATCGACTTATGCCGCCAAGGGGTCTGCGCTGCCTCGGCCCGGGCCACACCCTTGCTTGGGGCCAGGCCTGTGCCCCGCATCCATCTGGCAGTGCAGACCCACTGACACTGTCAAGGCGGCTTGGCCTCCTGGTGATGCGGCCACCTCTCGGCGTGTCGAACGACCGGGGAGCTGCCAGCTGCGGGCCGGCGGGCTCGCGCGGTGCCCGCTCAGATCGGCGCTGGCTCGCTCTTTTTTGCGTATTCGACCAATGCAACCACAACGTAACATATGATACGCCTCACGGGGCATATTAGTTATTGGTTTCACAGATCCCAGGAAGCCTGGCGCATGTAGATACAAACTGAAGTAACTGAATTGCTCTCCATAAGTTTTCTGTAGGAAGGAGTCACCTTCCTCTTTCCCAAGCCTTGGCGACGGTTGGGCCTGGGAGCAAATATCCTTTTGGCTCAATGTCTTTTCGACGGAGGGCATCCATTGTGTTGGCATTGCGACACGACTACCAAGTACACTTTTGACAGACCGGAGGGTCTTTTTGCGCAGGGCGCAACGCGATTGAAGAGGTAAGCTATTCCTTAAGCCACAGTGACATAACGCCATCTGTTTATTAGTCGTAGCTGAAAGACAGCAAGTAAGCACTCAGCTGCGGTCCGCCCCCACTGCCCCCCCCCCCCCTCCCCCTCCGCCTCCTGACTACGTTCAGCGTCTGAAGTGCTTGTTTTCTCGTAAATTTGCCATTCGGCATAGGGTACACAATCTCATCAAATGTTGGTAAAGTCAGGACGCTTTCTTAAGATGGTAAAGGTGTGTCCTCCAAAGGTGCTCAGCCTGATCCGCGTGCATGAACAACTGGGAAATTATGTAGACGTGGTTAATCTGGCATGCTGTGCTCCCTGCAAGCTGTTATAAACAACGCTGATCATGTAGCAGAACTTTTAGCAATGCGACTAAGAAGGTCCGGTTTGCCTCCGCGCGCATTTGATCAAAAAAGGGTCGCTTACAGCTTTCTGAGCAACGACGACCTGAGAAAAAACTTCATCAAGCTCTTATTTTGATCCCATCAGTGAATGTTGATATTCGAAGCGGAGGAACACTGACACTGCGTGTTTATTGGGATTCTTAGCTTTTGGACCTGGTAGCGATTGAAGGGAATGCTCCAAATTTCAAGATGCTGAGGCAAGCACCAGATATGATGAAATGAGCTCACATATAACCATTGGTATATTTTTAAGTTGACCAGACTGCTTTTGAAAGCATTGTTTCTGTGTTAAGTAAATATGTCCCTCAGTACGTCATTGTTTGATTACGCATCGTACCTTGCACAGCATTCATTGAGAGCCAATTGACGGCTGTTTTATCCGGAAATCGTGTTCACGAACGCCATGTATGAACGACTCGACAGATGTATTTGATACCGATAAAACTATACCAAAAGCTATAAGTGAGCTTGTTTCGCCTGAAGCTTGCCTTCGATATCTTCAGGTGTGGAACGTTCCATTAAAGGGTATTTTACCACTGTGATGTTTTTTTCGTTTTTTTTTAGTGACACCTTTATCGTCCGGGCGGGTCAGCTTATCCTCAGCTTGAAATTTGAATCTTCTACCAAACACTAGAAAACAGTCGGAACGTCTCTGACCACATTTGTTTTTATGCCTTGTCTTTTGGCCTACAGCGTAAGAAATGTTTTGACGTAAAATATAATTAATGGAGCCATACGTAGAAAGAATGCGAGCAGAAAAGAAGTTGGACAGAGCTCGCTCATCTTACGCCCAGTCAGGTAACTTAGCTGTTTGGAACACGATCTGGCTCAGCAACTTCATCGTGCTTTCAGGACGCACACAATCTTGAAAGCAGTTGGATGTTTTCTCAAGCAATTTAGTGCTATAGTTACATCGCTGCGTGCTATGTCCGTGACGTTCTTCGGCACGTAGCCGGAGCGCGGGACCCCGGTGTCGGTACAGTGCCCCGGAACACCGGTGTCGCCGCGCCCGTCACGTGGCCGGAACGCGGGACCCCGGTGTCGGTGCAGTGCCCCGGAACTCCGGTGTCGCCACGCCCGTCACGTGCCCGGAGCGCGGGACCCCGGTGTCGGTACGGTGCCCCGGAATTCCAGTGTCGCCGCGCCCGTCACGTGCCCGGAGCGCGGGACCCCGGCGTCGGTACAGCGCCCCGGGACTCCGTTGTCGCCGAGCCCGTCTCGTCTGGCCGCCTGTTATTGTAGCGCCGGCCGGCGGGCGGCGGCCGGTGTTTATAACTCGCCTGTTTATGTACTCGGGCTTCGATACGCGCTGTATGACACCCGTAATGGAGATGGCAGGGGAGCGAGGAGTCGCGGGACAGCGTCGAGCGGCGGCACTGACGTCAGTCGACAGACCGGCGCTTGCTCAGAAAACAGCACGTGTACAGCTGGGATGCCGCCGCGAGCTGAAACACGTGTCTGTTTGGAGGAGCCGGTCCCGCAGTAACGAATCCCAAGACGGCTCGCTGGATTTATTACACCAGCGTTGGGTTTCATTCTTGCGGCTTAGTGGTGAACTCAGGCCCTTTGGCGCGCGCTATCTAAAACAGCGATTAATGGCGGACATTGGTGTTTGTTTATCCTCCCTGCGGTTGAATAAGGGGCGTTTCCAGATGACTCACCATGCTGCTGTTTTCGGAGCAATTCAGCACCACGCATTCCATGGCATGACTGAACATTAAGCTCTGTTTGGTTGGGTATTCAACGCCTGTGATCTGCATACAGTGTGGACAATGTAAATATGTGATACATACGGCTGTGACCCTGTGTAGTAGAGGAAACATGCAATTTTTCGAAATGGTTTGCAGCTTAAATGAAAAAAATGGAACCTCGTTGTCAGCTGCTCACCTCCCTTATGACATTTGGATTCAGCAAACACAAGACATGGGCATATGTTGGAGAATGAGGCTTTGGTGAACACGGCATCATCCACGACCATAATGCATGCAACGCCACGTCATTAAGTTGTGAGGCGTTTGCTATCAAAATTACCCGTGCATTCTATAGCGCCGTGTGTACAAGAATTAGTCATTCATTGCTTTTTATAGTTGGCCACATTGCTCCAGACATGTCCGTCACAAATGCTCTGTATCAGAAATGCTCCTCCGTTCGACAGTTTTGAAAGATGTATCTGGGGATGCATCGATTTTGCTTTCGTTTGAGCAAGATGTGCACTCGGGCCTCGCGGCCAGCCGCGCTCCACTGTCGTACTCGGGCCTCGCGGCCAGCCGCGCTCCACTGTCGTACTCGGGCCTCGCAGCCAGCCGCGCTCCACTGTCGCACTCGGGCCTCGCGGCCAGCCGCGCTCCACTGTCGTACTTGGGCCTCGCGGCCAGCCGCGCTCCACTGTCGTACTCGGGCCTAGCGGCCAGCCGCGCTCCACTGTCGTACTCGGGCCTCGCGGCCAGCCGCGGCGAGGCGGACGCGCCCAGCCTGCCGCAATGTTTGGAAAAACTCCTCATTAGGGGCACCCTGTTTACATAAGCGCACATATATTAAATAAACAGCCTTCGGTCATTACATTATGTATCTATCAGTGGTGCGGACCAGGCTCGGTTTTCGTGCTCCTTCATCACAGTAACAAAAAATACTGTGACGAGTTCATAAAGAAAAACCACGACTCATGCACCACACATTGATTTCAGACCGCGCGACCCATACACATGAGCTGGGAATATGAGGTCACTGTTAAAACGCGAGAGCACAGATAATCATGTGTAAATAGGGCCCTTACAGTTCCTGTGTCAACATCCCGTAAATCTTCATAGTTCCAATGCCCATGTCGCGTACAGATTGTAGTATAATTTATTCAATGGCACTGAATAGTGGCAGGAAAAAACACACATGCCGCAATAAGAACGTCGTTTCCGAAGGACGATGAGG
>NW_023596528.1:227850-239965 GCF_011947565.3 Pollicipes pollicipes
CATGTCTGCTATGTTTCTTGCTCCGCCGCACTTTTTGTTGTGAGAGAATGAACCAAGCGATTTATGAAAACATATCTATTCTATATTGATCATCTGCTGATCCACTGAAGACTCTGATGTTTTTGCCAGCCAACAAAAGGCGCCTTTGTTTTGCAAATGCGGCAATATCTCAACCAGGCGCAGAACAGCTCATGGTCCTTGGCGCACAGCAAACTGAGGCTCATAAATAATGCGGGTAAGAAAAATGAAAGGTAATTTATACGTAGGGCATCTGGAATAAACAAATCACGTTTAAATAGATATTACTTTGGATATTAGTTGCTTACCAGGCCTGGAATATTCATGTTTAATGTGTCTAGTTTCAGAAAAGATAAAATCCAACTTCAGAGCAAATACAATGCGGATGCAAAGCCGCCTTGCTTGCGCCCAAAGTTTCAAAACTCCGGCACTGGCCATCATAGCCGCTCGTTAAAGGCGAGAATCGCCTTTTAGGCCGCATGTTGACTGCGCCCGTCCGTATCCAGACTGCTGTGTAAGATCTGCTCACGTCTGTATCCAGACTATTGTGTAAGATCTGCTCACGTCTGTATCCAGACTACTGTGTAAGATCCGCTCACGTCTGTATCCAGACTGTTGTGCAAGATCTGCTCACGTCTGTATCCAGACTGTTGTGTAAGATCTGCTCCCGTCTGTATCCAGACTGTTGTGTAAGATCTGCTCGCGTCCGTATCCAGACTGTTGTGTCAGATCTTCTCCCGTCTGTATCCAGACTGGTGTGTCAGATCTGCTCCCGTCTGTATCCAGACTGTTGTGTCAGATCTGCTCACGTCTGTATCCAGACTGGTGTGTCAGATCTGCTCACGTCTGTATCCAGACTGTTGTGTCAGATCTGCTCCCGCCTGTATCCAGACTGTTGTGTAAGATCTGCTCCCGTCTGTATCCAGACTGTTGTGTCAGATCTGCTCACGTCTGTATCCAGACTGGTGTGTCAGATCTGCTCACGTCTGTATCCAGACTGGTGTGTAAGATCTGCTCACGTCTGTATCCAGACTGTTGTGTAAGATCTGCTCCCGTCTGTATCCAGACTGGTGTGTCAGATCTGCTCACGTCTGTATCCAGACTGGTGTGTCAGATCTGCTCACGTCTGTATCCAGACTGGTGTGTCAGATTCGGACTGCAAAACAACGCGAATGCATCTGCAGGAGAGACAATTTGTGGTTTCAAGTGTTTTTTTCATGGATCACACTTGTCGAGTGTAGGTTTTAAAACGTGTTCCGTTTGCAAAAATTACCTTTGCTTTCCCTCAGCTGTTTGGCGCAGGTACGAGGGACATTACACATACGCTACGCACCGTTAATGACTTTATTCCTCGTTGAATACTCTGGAGAAACAAGGGGAGATCTAATTATATTTTGGTTTGCAAGCCTTCATCGAACCATTGACTCGCTCATAGTGTTTTGACAAAATTCTGCAGTCGAAATATCATTTTATCCCCCCTTTTTGTCTCCTAGTTATTCAACGAGGAATGCGCCCATTAGTACTGTCCAATGTTTCACTCTACTCACGTGAAGCCAATATATTGTTTGGCAGACTTGATGGCCATATTGATTTTGTGCTCAATCGCCTGTGAGCTTATGGTACACCTTTTAGGCAGAATAGTTTCCCATTTTGCGATACACGACGCTACCTCAGAACACTGATCCACCGAGCCATTATGTAAATCCCGACTCGTCAGCGACGCCGAGACCCAAACGCAGCACATTGCATCCAATCAATTGCGGCGTTTTGAACGTTCGTTCTGTGATTGGCCACCCACCAAGCCACCTGCCGTGGTGGCCGCACGTGAAGACTTAAAGTACTGTTTACAGCCTCAACCAGTTTCCTGGGCATGAAATTAAATCGAGATTGTTTGCTTATGGTACGCTTAAACAGTGAAAGTGTGCCTTCTAACGTCATGCACATTGCACAGGATAGTTAGTGTAGTGCATTCGGTGCAGATGGTTGTTGTAATTGACCCCACAAATCACATTCTCTCTCTAACAGGACATTGTCATTCCTGTTTTTCTTTTTTACAGCTAGTGGACACTGGTTTTAAACTGCGTGTTTATTCGACTTGTCTTTGACGTTTTTGGTTAGAAAAGTGCCCAACATTTTTATTTGTGTATGTCTTCTGGCGATACGAACCATTATGCAGGATGCATGTGCCAGTACCGAAGGTCGAGCTTCTGGTGCAAGCATACGGCTTAGCGGGACTCAGCAGCAAAGGGATTTGGTCACCGGTAATTTTTTTGTAAATTGCAAGCGCTAATTTTACGCCACATCACCACCATTCTTATCACATTTGTTTGCATTTCAACCCGTTCTCGCTTTAACCCACACCAACCACTGGATAGCAGTACCTTCTGCAACAGTGCTTATTCCCTGTGATTACGACCCGGCGAGCTGAAGCAAGAACATTAGACGGAACTATGAACGGAAGATTTCCCCTTTTTTGTGTTTCTCAGCGCTAAAAGCTAAATTATGAGACTGCGTTCTTTTGTCCGTGCTAAATAATCAAAGCACAGCACTTGAGATGGACCCAATTTTTTAAACAGCCCAAGCTTTTCTAAACGTTATTGCATGTTTCATGCCTAGGCAGGAATCGATGTGACATCTCGTGCTGATGGTTATGGCGTCCTTGACTTTGCCACCCGTTAGCTCTTTTCGTTGCAAATCGTCTGCTGTGTGTTCTTTTTGAAAAATGCCAGGGATGTTACTTTTTATAATCGGTCGGGGGCTGAGCCAATGACAAATTTCAACGGCAAAACAAAAATTGTCGGTTCCAAAACTATTTTGAGGTTGAGGAGTGACCGTCCCATTTGAAGCCGACGTGACTGCGATAATAATGGTATATGATGACATTAACAATGATGTGTTGAGGTTCCTAGCGCACCAGCAGTTCAGATGCTTGCTGGATTTTAATGCTCCAGGATTTCCTATTTGCTCGTTTGTATTGGGGGGGGGGCTTAGAAGAGCATTGAGATGGCTCAAGTCAGCATTGGGGGGCCCAGCCCTCCCCCCCCCCCTCCGGGAGGGAATACAAAGTGACATTCCTGAGAAGTGCGATGTAATAGCCATGTATTCACCTCTTGTTCGTCAAAATAAAACGAAATCGCAAGGGTTAAAACGAGAGGCTTGTAAAAGGAAAGACGGCATACGAACCGGGTAGCAGAATTTTGCGCATGGACGCATGAGACCCGACCTTTGAATAAGGATCTAGACCGCCACATACAAAAATGAGGTAAATCATTCACGAACTAAAACTAATGTGGGTTTTAGGCCCACATTAGTACTTAACTGGACGCCACAAGTGCGCATATACCAAGCGCATGTTGCCTTTCCAAGACAACATGGAAGGCACTTAAGAGATGGGACACCAGCTCTTACCACAATGGGCGTACAAATTCGGACCTGTCAACCGCTTCTAATCACCGTATCGTCGCCGGCCCGTCCCGCTGGGAAGCGGCTGAGTAAGAGCTGCGCAGTCCCTTCACCTTCGTGCTGACTCGGTTAAAGACCGGTGTCGCAGACGGGGTCCATTCCAGCGAGCGTGGCGTGAAACCCGACCTGGCTATTGCGTCGCAGCTGATACCCACAATTTGGCGCCGGCTCCCTCTCGGAACGCTGTCAGGGGGAGATTTACACGGCGGCGCGTCAGAAGACGGCCGGAACCGCCCCAGGGGAGCCCTCGGCCGCCGCCGCCGCCGCCGCCGTCCGGACCGACCTTCCGCGGCGCGGGTGTCGCCTCCCATCACACGCCCAGAGCAGGCTCACGCCATTTGGGGGAGGCGCGGGTGTCGCCTCCCATCACACGCCGACAGCAGGCTCACGCCATTTGAGGGAGGCGCGAGAAAGCAGTATCGGTGTTTTACGAGCGAAAAGAAGAGGCACTGTTTCGCCCATGGCGGCTCCTGCAGGCAGTCAGTTTCTCCGAGCGAAACCACCATTCGCGCTGTTTTATCGCATCGTGTAGGCGTATGAGCCGTGAACAGTTAAGTGGTTTAAAGTGCGTGATTTTTTAAACCATCGGTGAATTAGGACATATTTGTTAAACCTAAGGTCTTTCCCACCCACCCACTTCAGCCTTATACGGCGCAGTGAAAAAATCGTGTAAATTGTGACAGCGTTGTATGGAAGTTGCTGCTAGTGGTCACCTCGCTCTGGTCGGTGTCCTTGCGCTTTATCAGCAGGCAGAAAAGTGTCTCATAAGTATCTAGCCATATCACCAGGGATTCACAACCGCTGGGCTCAGTGATGAAGTCTTTATGAAATGAGCTGCTGGATTCAATCCAGTCTGTCCACATTAAATCTAACCTATCGACTAATCTGTCTTTTTCATAAGCTGTACATTGGAGCTGGTCACAGCCATATCAAGAGTACTTAACATAGCAATCCATATTTAGCCAGCGCAAAATAGATACCGCAATCGACGCACCCATTGAACCCAAACTACCATCATCAATGCATATCTATCCACCACATTTCAGTTCATCCTGGCACAAAAGGGCAAATGTGAAATGGAAGGCGGGCACGCGGACTGCTCGATGATCTGACATTTGGCTTTTCTGTTCGTTTCAAACCACTTGCGCTGAACAATGTTCAAAACCTGCCAATACTAACCCAAATGTTGCTGAAGGAATAGCTTCAAGTCTATGGATCTATGTTACCTGCGCCGAGTCAGAAACTTAAAGGGCGCGGACAAGGGACTTCAGCGACCTTCCAAAAACGTTGGTCTGGTCTGAGCCATCTTGACATGGCAGCGCAGCGTCCCAGGGAACATGTGTGCCCGACTCCTGCTATATGTGCCCGACTCCTACTAAACCCTCCTCTGGATTCGTCGTTTTTCACAACGTGGACTTATAGGGGGAGAGGGAAACGATGTGACCCGCGCTGCCGTTTCGAACTCAGAAGAATAGAGCCACCCGAAAGTATCGGTGGATTGTTGCTAGGTCAGTAAATGACCCCACTAGGCCGGGTCAAAGATAAAGTTATCCTGAAAATTGGAGCTTTTCAGCTTTACATGTTCATATGTATGAGACCATAAGCTCGTAGTCCATACTCTTCTAACTTCTGACTCGGCACAAAAACAGATCCATGGATTCAAAACTAATCCTCCAGCAATACATGTCCCATAGCGACACGAAACGAGAACAGGTGGTGTTGTTCTGATTACAATGGTAATTCTGAATACAATGGTACACAGTCTGATGCGTTTTCAGTATACATGCGTGATGTAGAGCTCCGTTAATGTAAGCTTCGGCTGATGGCACGCGGCCCACAAAATGGCCGCGTGCCGCCCGCTTGTTGCGCCGGTCGCCGATCACCGTGCCGTGCCGCTAAAGGCATTAGTTCCTAAAGGCAGGTGTCAAAGCACAATGGACATCCCAGAGCCTACCAAACATTTGGGCGCAATTGCACAACATGCCGGAGAGATATCATCAGAAAACCTTAAGGTCATTGCCCCCCCCCCCCCCACCAGGGCCAGGGTTAGTCATTCTTACATGGACACCATATAGCTTATGTTAAACGCCATGGAAAGGCAATGAGTCATGATGTTCTCCCGTCCCTTCCCTGTTTCTACACCTAAGCCAATTAAGAAAAGCTTTTTCTGTCCCTCTGCATAGTGTCTTGATGTCTGAGGGAATGCCATCAAGGTACACTGGAGTCAACAGCGCAGGCATTATGGTTAGCTGAAGGCTGGAGAGTAGTTTCACAGAATGGTTTTTGGGAGGGGAGCTGAACAGGACCCAAACTTGCCTAAAAATATGCCAAGAAACAAGTTTCTCCCCAGATTTGGCACTCTTTTTTTCCTAAAGTGCCCCCCCCCCTCCCCCCTACTGAATGGGAGACTACAACCCCGGTTGCGGGCCAGCTTCATCAGCAACTGCGCGGACGGAAGACAGCCGAACAATTATGCAATGTCGCCATGTGGCGTATCGCAACGCAATCTCTTGGCAAATACATTTGAAACTGAATGCACCTGTAGCCGGAGCCCATGGCTGATTTGTAAAATAAGTTCTGCGCTCAAAATACTTAAGTACGGGACTAAGAAGATCGCCGGATCTCTCTAGCAACGAAGCTAGACATCAGCTAGGATAGCCCGGAACCTTGTGTCGCGTGCTGGCCCTAAGTCATCAATCACTAGAAACAGAGGGCGCTGAAATCACGGGGACGGATGTTATCATGAGTGCAACAGGTACCGCGACTGCAGTGCCGATTTCCATCCACATTGCTGCAATATTTGACAGGGCTGGTCGATACAAGCATATCACGTTTGCGGAGTATCAGGGGCGGGTGGGGGGGGGGGGGGGTTGATCATGGGATGCTGGCAACGGAAGTTTAACAGCTGGCTGGCAGATGTAAGGTGTGTTTTTTCAGCCCGCAACAACGTAATCATGCACCGGGAAGCTCCCAACTCTGCATAGAATCTGGAGCGTCATAAAAGTGGAAATAGTCAAGCTGACCACTAAGGGCGCTATCGATCCTTAAGTACATGTAAACGGACTTCAAAGGTAACATCACTGAAGAGCGAATGTATGAAACGCCGTGTTCGTCGAAACATCACTGACACCAGGTAATGAACCAGCACCGATTTCCTTAGCCGCCTGCTGATGGAAAGCGGAGACGAATAAATGGCTATCACGTTCGATGTCCGATATATAGCAATAATCCGGGCTGGGCTGGACCACCATGGGTTGGATCAGACAGGACTGAACTAGGCACGTCTTAACCGAGCCCCGCCCAGCCGAGGCGATGCTTTCGACTTTGTAGACATTCGGCCAGTATCGCCACGTGGCCTGGTGCATAGCAGTATGCGCTGATCAAATTGTCAATTTTTGTTTGGTTTCGTCTAAAAGCGTCGGGTCTACAGTGGCCTGTACTCAGACTGTACCAGACTCGAGACACTCGTGCCAATCCGGGCGGAGACCGCGTTCAGCCTCGGGCACGACCGACACCCGGGCAAGAGCATCACGTCAGCGATGAGCGCGGCCTATAAAGTCGGGCCGAGCCGGGCATACACGGCCGCCGTTCCTCAGCCACAGCGGACCCCCGGGCCGAACCGAGCATACACGGCCGCCGTTCCTCGGCCACAGCGGGCCCCTGGGCCGAGCCGAGCATACACGGCCGCCGTCCCTCAGCCACAGCGGACCCCCGGGCCGAGCCGAGCATACACGGCCGCCGTCCTCCCACAGCGGGCCCCCGGGCCGAGCCGAGCATACACGGCCGCCGGTCCTCAGCCACAGCGGACCCCCGGGCCGAGCCGAGCATACACGGCCGCCGGTCCTCAGCCACAGCGGACCCCCGGGCCGAGCCGAGCATACACGGCCGCCGGTCCTCAGCCACAGCGGGCCCCCGGGCCGAGCCGAGCATACACGGCCGCCGTCCTCAGCCACAGCGGACCCCCGGCCGAGCCGAAGCTGCCGAGCCCCCAGACAGACTAAACTGAGTTAAAGCACCGAAAAGCGAGCTTGCGACAGCTGAGCCTGCTGAGGCCACCGAACACGCTGAGTAGAGCAGAGTCAGTCAAACAACGGAGGCGACTGCAGAGCAAGCCAACGGAGCGAATCGGAATCAAATCAAGTGGAGCACTCGAGTCCAGCCAACGAGTCATACTCGGGTCACGCCAAGCGGAACGGGCATCATACCAAGCGGAGCAGACCCAAGTCTAGGCAAGCAGAACACGAAACAGGCTCGGCTCAAACGGAGTCAAGCAGACTCAGTTCACACCAATGAAACATGTGAAAGTCAAAAAGAGCGAAGCATATTCACGCCAGTTTAAGCGAAGCAGATTGGAGTCAATAAAGACGGGCTAAATTGGAGTCTGCTCGAGTCGCGCTTGCGGAGCAGACCGGTTTAAAACAGCCGCGAAAGTCAGACCAAGCGGGCAGACAGACAGGAAATAAAGATGTCAGACTTGAGTCAAGCTATGAGCAGCGAGCCTCAGCCACATTAAGCGAAGCAGACGCTGCAGGCAAACCATTTGGAAAGTCCAGGCCAAAAGCAAACCAAACTGTGACAGACCACGGCCAAGCCGAGCCGGAATAAACCAGAGTGAGTCAGCTCCAACCAAACCAAGGCAGGCGGCCGAGGCCAGGCTGGACTGGTCCGGTCTGAGTCGCACCTGGCTGAGCCTGCCCGGCCAAGGCAGGCAGCCGAGGCCAGGCTGGACTGGTCCGGTCTGAGTCGCACCTGGCTGAGCCTGCCCGGCCAAGCCGAGCCCAGCTCAACACGCACTTCGAAACAAAGGCGGCGCAACAGGCCGAAGGCTGCGGGCGAGGTTTTCAGGCTCATTCCATCGATGTAACCTTCCTGGCCGTTCATGACTCCTAAGTGGACCTCTTCCCTTCCTGGAGCCGCGCCCTGCATTGGACATTGCATAAGTTAAAATGCAGGTTTTAGCTAAAACGGCTGGCACCGACCTCAAGCGCGTTCATTCATTGATGCATTTTGTCGGCACACGTTTGCCACCTAGAGGCTTGTGGACATGTCTATATATATGTCGTAAATGCCGCTAAAATCCCGACACCAGTCTTGGGCAACAGCCACTCACAGTAAGCTGGGGACGATGCGCACGTAAGTGCACAGCATCACGCCCAGCCGGCCGTGAGACACACAGGTATCTCATGTTATTCTCAGTTGGCTGGAAGCTACACCTGCCGCATGAAGGCGTGCAATTAAGCAACTGAGGTTTAAGTGACCATTTCACATCACGGCCACTCAAATAAAGCATGATATGTTCATTTTGATTTTTGTCGAGCCAGCTGAGAGGCACATTTTGTTTGAATACTAGCAAACTAAGATTCGAATAGGCACAAACAAGCAGCTATCTGAACTTGCTGATTTAGTAGTTATCCAAATTCCACGACATTCGCGGATAGAAACATCATTTAAGCATATCCCATCTCAGCGCCACTGCACCGATGGCGAGCCCAGAGGTTTGACGGGGACCCACGGTGGATCTAGAGGTGTGCGGCGCTCCGTGGTCCAATGGAAAGACTGCGGACCTCTAATGCGGTAGCAATCGGAACGCGTCCGGAGCGGGCGTGGTGTTTGTCATGACTGAGATGGTAACGTCAGCGGACAGCAGACCAGAGCGGGCCAGTGTTTGTCATGACTGAGATGGTAACGTCAGCGGACAGCAGACCAGAGCGGGTCGCCCTGGACCAGGGCGGCCATCCCACGGCACTAGACAATGCGCGAATTCCTGTCCGGTCGCGTCTGGCGGAAAGGCCGGGGACAAGATCATCAGACGAAGCGATAAGTACAACATGAGTCGCGTATACAGTGTAACAAGTGTTCACGTCAGCGTAAAAAGCGCTTCTCAGAAAGTGCTCCAAACCCGGAGCCACCCTTGAAAACTATTCTGAATTCCTTTCTTCAAAGAACAAATCATGGTAACAGAAAAGTTAAAACAGAGTTAGAAGTTAGCAAAGGAGTTAGAACGGAGGGCTGCGCTTGCCAGAGGTGTGGAGTCAAATTGGATGAGATGGATCAGGGATATCCGATCAGTTCAACCCTGACTTTGTGACGGGTCAAACGCTCACGCGATGCTCGTTTGCTCTGCAGATTGGATTACTTCTCCCACAGTTCGCGAACATTACGTCGTTTTTGATGGTCCCTATTCGAATCTCTAATTAAGAAGCAGTGGCGTAACCAAGGGGGGGGGGGGGGGGCTTTGGGGCCACAGGCTGCCATTGAGAGTGGCGGGGCCCCAGAGCCCGAAAGCCTCATTACTTTTTCGCATGTTAAGAAGCCCATATGCTCTCTAAACTGAAAGCATGGTCCCTCGAGGCTTCAAAATTGGGTCCCAACCTCAAAATGGTCCGTCGGATAACAACACCAGGGGTCCTTTAGCGACCATGTAAAATACTTTGGCTAAAAACGCCCACATGCTCCGGAATCTTGGCTACTCCATTGCTAAGGAGTTCTGTGCCGTCTGGCACATCCCGAACAGCAGCAGCAGCCGGCGGACTCGCAGCGAACGCTCGTCCTCCGCAGTCACGCGGACGTATTAAAACAACGCCGGCTCCCGGCCCGCCATGAGGCCAGTGGGCTGGCGGCTCATAGGCCGCCTGGCCACTCACCAGTTCGCGTTTTCGCTTCTCGTCGTTGCGGTCGGTTTTCTTGACCTCAGCCTTGAACTCGGGCACGGCCTCGGCGTCGCACTGCAGGATCTCGCTGAGGTAGGCGATGTATGACGTGGCTAGGCGCAGCGTCTTGATCTTGCTCAGCTTCGTGTCGGCTGGCACGTTGGGAATGCACTCGCGCAGCTCGGCGAACGCGTTGTTGATGCTCATGGTGCGTCGGCGCTCCTTCTTGTTGGCGCCGCGCTTGGGCTTGACGCCACGGCCGGGCCGGCCCTGGCCGCCGTCCCAGCCGGCCGGGAGCGGGCCGTACGCGTCGGTCGGGTACTGGGCGCCCGGCACCACCTGGTAGCCGGGCGGCGGCGGCGGTGGCGGCGGCGGCGGCGGCGGCGGGCTGTACTCGGACGGCGACATGTCGGCCGGGTAGCCCCAGCCCGGCAGCGAGTAGTACGTGTCGGGCGGGCTCGGGTAGTAGGGGTACACGGCCGGCTCCTGGCCGCCGCCGGCAGAGAAGCCCGCCGCGAATCCGGCAGACGCCGACATGACACAGTCCAGACCGCCCGCGGCCAAACAAGAAACGCTGGCCCAGATATAAACCTCCGGAGCGGCGATCCGCCGAGCAACGACAGACAGTCGGCAGTCTCCCTCTGGCATTCGTCATCGCCACCTCCGACCGCCGCCGCAGGGGCGGGGCCAGCGCTCAGGCTCCGCCCCCCGCGCTGCCATTGGCCGACGCTGCGAATCAAGCATATGCACGGCGCTCCAAGGTTGGTGAGCCTGAATGGCGGCCGGGGCCGCAGGCCGTCCCGGCCATCACGGGCGGAGCGGTCAGCGCCCGAGGGGGAGGGGGAGGAGCGTGGCGCGGTGGCTCCTGCAGTCGGCGGCCCGCCGACTCCCCTCCCTCTCCACTTCCCCGCCGCTGGCACCAACTGACGCCAGCGGCGGCATGTAAGACTTCGGACCCTGGGAACTCCGAGGTTGCTTCATGCCGGGCGGCTGGCGGACCGCGCCGTGACGATCTGAGACCCGGGGCCACTCCTCTGTGTCAACCAGGATGCAATGGTGAATGAGTGTGTGCAGTACCGCCCACTGGGCGGAGTCACACCGAAAAGCAAATCTGACGGCGCACGTCACAGTGACGGGAAAACGCACTCGGCTGCGTCATGGACTGGTCACACGGGAACGCGCCGACTTTTCTATCGTATGTGGTGGAATTCCGCAATGCTCGCTGTGAAACGACTGGGTCAAACAAAGCTGTTCTCTCTCCAGAGACAGTGTGGTGCCTGACACTGACCGAGGAAGAGGTGCGCCACGCTGACGGAGAGAGAGGTGTACCTAACTCCGTCAGTCTAGTGCACGTATCTTCGCCAGTCTGATGCACCTCTTGCCTCCAGTTGGGTGCATCTCTCGCCGCCAGTGTGGTGCACCTCTGTCTGTAATCTGATGCACCTCTCTCACTGCCAGTCTGGTGCACCTCTCGCCGCCAGTGTGGCGCATCTCTGTCTGTAATCTGATGCACCTCTCTCACTGCCAGTCTGGTGCACCTCTCGCCGTCAGTCTGGCGCACCTCTCGCCGACAGTCTGGTCCACCTCTCGCCGTCAGTGTGGTGCACCTCTCGCCGTCAGTGTGGCACACCTCTCGCCGTCAGTGTGGCACACCTCTCGCCGTCAGTGTGGTCCACCTCTCGCCGTCAGTGTGGTGCACCTCTCGCCGTCAGTCTGGTGCACCTCTCGCCGTCGGTGTGGTACACCTCTCGCTGCCAGTCTGGTGCACCTCTCGCCGTCAGTGTGGTACACCTCTCGCTGCCAGTCTGGTACACCTCTCGCCGTCAGTGTGGTACACCTCTCGCCGTCAGTGTGGTACACCTCTCGCCGTCAGTGTGGTACACCTCTCGCCGTCAGTGTGGTACACCTCTCGCCGTCAGTGTGGTACACCTCTCGCCGTCAGTGTGGTACACCCCTCTCCCGTCATGTGGACACCTCTCGCCGTC
>NW_023596529.1:0-35564 GCF_011947565.3 Pollicipes pollicipes
TGTGCTTCAACTCTGGGAGTTCACCTTCGTGGTCTGATCATTAAAGCTGCTAACAAATAATCCCTCGAATGCGTCATGAGTCACACCATAAAAGTCATATCTCAAGATTAACTGCTGAAGCAGCTGAAAATATGTCGGAATCGCAATTACCATCATGGTCCGGTTCGCCGCCATGGATCTCACACGTCTGGTGTCGGACACGAGGGACATAGGTATCTCCTCGAGTTTTTGCCCTTTAATGTTCAAAAGGCATCATGTTGCATTATCAAGTGTGCTACCCTGTGGTCATTGCTTCTTTCATAGCCCTGCCACTGTCGCGCTTTTGCTTAGACATGTGCTCGCCGTACCCACATAGGCATGTCAATGCTCGCACATTTTGACCATTCCTGCATCGTTGCGTGTACCTCAATCCTCTCCTTCCCTTTTTCTATATGAAACAACCAGGTGGCATACAGTGGGATGCGACAAGTTCGGCGTAGGGTATCCAACTTTACCGATGGCTCAAGACCGGCATAGTTTGGAGCGCCTCTGGAGCCCTGGGCCAGCTGTGAGCTATCCTACGCCCTCACAGCAAAGCAAGCGACCCAACTAGTCTTGGGGCACGCGTACATGAATCCAGGCATGAGTCGGTAGAAGCAGGGTGTTGAATGCTGTGAGGAGTAGACGCATTACGTGGCCGACAGCTGGCAGAACTTTTGTAACGGCGGTACGCGGGTAGAAGCTCAGAATGTCTACGGTAACGTGTGAACTTGCACCATCTTATAAGGGGATTGGGACACCCTTGCACATTTTGTTAGAGGCAGCTGCAAAAGGGTCACGTTCAGGACAGCAGATGTTTTGGACCAAATTTCGAGTAGCGTCAGCGCGTCGACCTCAAACCAGTCCACTCGTGTGCGGACAAACGCAGAATATCCCAAGCACACACACACACACACACACACACACGCACACATATGTTTATATATATATATATATATATATATATATATTCACATACAAGATAGATATACACACACAAATATATATATATATATATATATATATATATATATATATATATATATATATTCACATACAAAGATAGATATACACACACAAATATATATATGTATATATATAGATATATATATATATATATATATATATATATATATATATATATATATCTATATATCTATATATCTATATATCTATATATCTGTATATCTATATATCTATATATATCTATATATGCGTTTATTTTAACCGGAGCACATCATTGCGTCAAACGGTCGTCTTCACGCAACGCACCGCGCTGCGAAACGTGACTAGGTCGCTAGTCATTAAGTGCATGGCCAATCTGCGTACGGTAGATACAATGCATCAGCTATCTGCCACTTGCAAGCGGCTGTCGAACCGTCATCGTCTGCTATCGCTCGAGCTCGGACGGGTCGCCGCACAATGGTGTTTTAACCGGCCCGGGGCACGTGCGTCAGTGCGTATCAGCCGAATTAGGCGCCGGTGCGTGGCCCAGGCCGGCGCGGCACGTGCTGCAAACGTATCAAGAGCATTGTTCTGAACTGGGGCTGACGGGCCGCTGTCGGCGGCGCCACGGCGGCCGGCAGGGGAAGAGCAACGAGACGAACCTGCCGCCACACACAACATGGAGACTGCCGGAGGAGCGGGCGGCGAGACGAACCTGCCGCCTCACACAACATGGAGACTGCCGGAGGAGCGGGCGGCGAGACGAACCTGCCGCCTCACACAACATGGAGACTGCCGGAGGAGCGGGCGGCGAGACGAACCTGCCGCCACACACAACATGGAGACTGCCGGAGGAGCGGGCGGCGAGGTGGACTTGGATCGGATCTTGGTCTGGTCTGCAGTCTGCACTTGGATCGGATGGTCTGCAGTCAGATCCGCCTGCTGTAGCAGGCTCGCGGCACCTGACGCGGACGCAGAGGAGACAGGCAGACCAGATGCTGATGCGGAGGACACAGGCAAGCCAGATGCCGACGCGGAGGAGACAGGCAGATCAGATGCCGACGCGGAGGAGACAGGCAGATCAGATGCTGACGCGGAGGAGACAGGCAGACCAGATGCTGATGCGGAGGAGACAGGCAGACCAGATGCCGACGCGGAGGGGACAGGCAGGCCAGATGCCGATGCGGAAGATACAGGCAGATCAGATGCTGACGCGGAGGAGACAGGCAGACCAGATGCTGACGCGGAGGAGACAGGCAGACCAGATGCCGACGCGGAGGGGACAGGCAGGCCAGATGCCGATGCGGAAGATACAGGCAGACCAGATGCCGACGTGCAGGAGACAGGCAGACCAGGTGCCGACGTGCAGGAGACAGGCTGAAACACACGGGATGTGAAGGAGACAGAATAAAGCGCAGCAGACGTGGAGGAGACAGAATAAAGCGCAGCAGACGTGGGGGAGACAGACTGAGGCACAGGAGAGGTGGAGGAGACAGACTGAAGCGTAGGAGACGTGGAGGAGACAGAATGAAGCGCAGGAGAGGTGGAGGAGCCAGACTGAAGCGCAGGGGACGAGCGGACCGGCCACCGGAGCGGAGGGGAAAACCAACCAGCCGTCTTGCCACCGAAGTGAAGTAGACGAGAGGATCTAGCACTGAAGTGAAGTGGGTAGATGGACTTGGCACCCAAGTGGAGGGCTCAGACCACGGTGACACTGCGGTGAAACGGGCAGGGGAGCCTCCACTGAACGGAAGGAGGACCTGCCGCTGGAGCAGAGTGCACAAAATACCCACAACTGGTATGTTCCTCCGGTTAGCATTACGTCGCTTTGAAGTGGACTGAAATAGTAAAGCAAGTTCTGAAATAATAATTCAAAGTAAAAGCTACGACGTTATGGTTGATTCACGGAGTAAACCTAAGTAAATGTGGAGGAATCGCACCCCTCCCCCCTAGAAAACATGAACGATGCGTATGTCAAAGAGGCACACTTAAAAACTTTACTGTTACAAATCCCCTGGGCGGCTCGCGTAACATTCCAGACGAACTGGCCGCTTCACTGATGTCATTTTGTCAGCTTTTCTTTCCCCCATTTGCCTTCGTATTGAATCCATGTAGTGGCATGAAAGGATCACACGTCTTTCGGGCTGATGAGTGCCAATCGGGCTCCGTCTCCGTCCGTAACCTCGTACGCATGGGAAAATACATGTAAGCATGGCCATGAAGGATTTCAGGACGTGAATAGCCCCGAGCAACGTCTGCCGTCTGAACATCATCCGCATCTCAGCGGGACTACAGCACACCGCACGGTCACCTAACGTGTAAAAATTGCCTAATCCGACCGCTATCATATCCAAGCAGCTTAGCTGGCGATGGTTACTTACGAGTGTGACGTGACGCGTTTCCCACGGGGATCAGCGCCATCAATCATTTAGCTTTTAAAGCTTCCATTGATTACCGCTGCATCCAAATATCGATTGGTCATATTGGTCAAAATGGTCAAATTGTACTCATGAGCGGGATCACGACCACGCAAACGTGCAATGCTGTCTAATAACATGACACCTTTATGGAGCTGACGTGCGGATAGCCATAAGTACTTAGTGTCTATGGGCGAAACTATAGCGATTCAACCTATTGCTTAATATCAATCGATATGTCAATCCGCGTTTACTTGACATTACTGACGTTAAATTCCGCCTGCAGCTATTTAGATGCATAGCTTTTCTTGAGACAGAGGGAAGACCGCATGCCCTGTGTCGAAAAGACCACAACCCTCCGATAACCCAAGTGTTTGGGACCAGTGCAACGCGGAATTGGCCCATGTTTAATCTCATAATCTTCACACGGAACGGGTGAAACGTTTAGGCATGTACTGTGATAATGTTGGGTGAGAAAAACGCGTGGGCAATGCGCAGTCATAATCATCCCTGCTTCTCAGGCTTAATCACACCACCGGTACCCACTTTGCCAGACGTTGGGGTCCTTCTTAGAAATCGGCTCGGCTCGTCGCATCGAAGTGAAATAGAGCATCCACTTCCAGAAACATCGACGATTCACGTTGTTTTGCATTGCGGTTGGCCGGACGATAGCGTCAAAGCGTGAGTCACTTCCTTCATAAATGCTCTTTTCGCCCATCTAGCGTCGGACTCATAATCTTGCGAAGCCCGAAGATTTCTTCACAAGCTGGTGCTTGTTTGGGTTGAATGTTAAAAACATCGACGAATGCGATTGATAGGTTCCTTCGGGATGCCCGCATTGAACTGTGCCTGGTTCAGTTTGATTTGGTTTAGCGTGGGCTCTTCGACAGGCTGGTATTCCATGGGTTGCGGCTGGTGGTAGTCCACTTCAGTTAACATTGAGTTTGACTCACCTTATTAGGTCATTTAATGTAGACGAGTTTTGTTCCATAGAATTGGGCTCAAGGGATGCATATTTATTCACCTGAACTCGAATACACGACAAGTACGTTTTTGAACGCGTAGAAGTTATAACGCTACGAATGCCGACACGTTAGGCTGTTGGCACGCTGCACGTGCGCGGTTTGCCACATCCAACTTTTTATCAGGACTCTTGCCCGTAAGCTGCGTCGTCGCTGGCAACTTTAGCGCGAACGTGTCTCTGCATGCGAATATGCGTGAGGTGAAGAGGGGCGTCCCGTCTGCCTCCGAGCCTCCACCGGCATCTGCACCCGTGCAACGTCGCGTCGCTGTCCGCCGCCATCCGTCATCACCGGCGTATACATCACCCGTCAGCGGCCCGCCGAACAGGAATGCGGTCCACGCTCTGCCCTAACAACCGCATCTCATTGCCGTCGGCTCGTCTGTCGGGGCATCGGCGGCGCTGGTCCGCGACGCAGCGCCGTGACAGTGACATATTCGGCGGCTGGGCGCGCGCGCCGCCATGTTGGCCTGCCGGAGAGGCGTCGGCTGCCACCGGCGATCAATGCCAGCCAACACGCACCGGGCGCGCCGCGCCCGCCGACAGCACCGGCCGCGGCGTGACCCGCCCGGCCCCCGGGCCGGCCGCGGCCGCCGGGCCCGGCTCGGACCGGTCGCGGCGCGGCTCAAGGCAGCGCCGATCATTTCCACACAATTCGGGCGCAGGCCGGCCGGGCCTTTGTCATCTTGACAGCCGGACAAAACCCGAGCGACAGCCGGATAAATGGCGCGACGGCTCTGATTGGGCGCCCGACTGGCGCGCGCTTTCCGTCGGCTCCTGTTGACGCTGCCGGCCAGACACTGCAGGCAGCGTTCGGCGCGTCCGGGATCGCCGTGCGCCGAGCCCGGCCGTCTCGCTCGTGACGGCGCTGGCTGGGGACGCCGCGCGCCGCACCCGCCCGGCGACAGGCAACCATGTATTGGACAAGAATAGCTGAACAGCCCGGCGGCAGACCCCCTGCCGCTGCCCACACCCCTATCCGACCCGCCGGCCGGCAACACGATCGGCGAGATACAGCCGCAAAAATCACCGCCAGCGCCGCGCGACACGCCGGCTCGCGGCAGCGGCCATCACGCGACGCACCGCGGCCGACCCTTAGCACCGCCTGGCAGCACGCGCGCGAGACACCACCTCACAGACACGCAGCACGGCACGGCAATTGCTCCCAATTCATCACGCACTCGCAGCGGGGCTCGCGTTATCAGCGGAGCCGCCTAGCCAAGCTCCTCGATCATTTCCATCAGCTCGGGCAGCAGGTAGGCGGTGGTGGTGCCGCCGGGCGGCGCGGCGCCGCACCTCGGCTGCCAGGTGAGCAGCACAGATGGCACTAGCTTCGCCTCGGCCAGCGTCGTCGGGTCGTCGGGACTCAGCTGGTGACCAGTGGGTGTCAGCAGATCGAAGGCCGTGTCTGGTTTGACTAGATTCTCGCGGAGAAAGGCGAAGATGCTGGCCACACGCTCAAGCACTCGGAATGTACCCTGAAAATGAGACGACCTTAGCACATTTGTGGACGCGCCGCGGCACCCATGATCTACTATCGGTCTGTTCCTGATCACCCGTCCCCTATATGGCACCGTCTCCACGCGAACAGCAGCTTGATGATCACCGCAGGTGAAACGGACCAATTCAATATAAAAGGAGGATGAGTGAACACATGTAAACTGTGCTCTGGAGACGTAATCTCTATGATTGTGATTGTCAGCCGGCCCCAGGCCTTGCTAGACACTAGCGCTGGCCCGACATCTCAAACATTGTCACCGCACAGCAGTGGTATATGATGGTGACGACTACTGTTGCAGTGCATAATAAGTTACAATATTTCACCACGTCAGCCTTACAGAAGGTACATCTGGCAACTGGCAGGGTGTGATGAGTTGCAGAAGCTTGTTACTCAATGCGTAATTCTTGAGTAACATACCTTACGGAAGCATTAACATGGTTATTGACACACGCTCGGGTTGAAGTGGGGTAGAGGTTTGACTATTCACGACGGTTTTTCCGAAATAATTTCCGAACAGCGCGGCCCAGCCGCGTCAAACTTTGCAATGCTGTAGGCAATCGAACAGCGGATCTTTGTGGTGCCAAAAATTGGATGCATTTGTAAGGTTACTGACCTATGGCAGGTCGAAAACTGGTCAAAGCTTTCAGCAAATTTCCTTTCTAGGGAATTGTCGAATGTTGTGCAACAAGTGAGTGTTAGATTTTTTGATCTAGGGTCAGGTATCAGTCGAGCCGTGGTTAAGACTGGCCTGCTTTCTTACTCGAGTGCTTACATGTAAGTATAGTTTCTGCTGCTCTTTTCGAATTTACTCATGACAGGGACTGTAACAGACATGTTCGATGAACTTTTAAAGGTCAGAGTGGGTCATTGACCTAATATGATCCAGGACAACATTTTGTTTGTAGGCACATTCCGCCTAGCGTAATCACTGAATCTTAGTTGAGTGGCAAATAGGAACAACGTCGTAGGTTTTTGGTCACCTCGACCTGAGACAGGTCAAACCAGATCACGGACCTTAAATGAGCACCACTGACCTTAGGAGCCCTAGATTCCTGCTTAGCACAGGAATCTAGGGCTCGCGGCGGTTCAGTGAGGAGGCTTGTGGTCGCTTTGGACACCAATCTGGAGTTTGGCCTTGTTTTGACATGAGTTCACATACGGGCTAACCCCCTCTGTGAATTTTGTCTCTCTAACTATCTTAGTTTTCAAGAACTCTGAGAGTCACATTGAGCCCCACCCGAGCGAAGGGTATTCAACCGGCCACCCGGGCGTGCGCTAACAGTGACTAAACACGAAACAAAGTATCTTTAATTTAAAACAGAGTTCTTGGCCAGTCGCAAAACGTAGAGATGGAAGGGCAGCATTGTAGGGAAAAATATACTGGAAAACATACATGTATGAACTGCAGCGCAATGACAGGCGCTTGCACGCTTATGCCAATCAAGTTCATACACAGAAGGTACATTTGTTCATTGAAAATACTTAACAAACGCCGCTGTGGCAAAATCAGCCGCCAGTTGGTCCATGGACGCTTGAAACAACCTTCTGGCTTGTCACAACGCGGTGGAAATGACGACGTCATTGGACGGTCAACAGCCCGTGGTGCCCGTAGCTCAGATCAATTACGAGGCCCTTGCAGCATATCTGATCCAGAGGGCTGGTCACCGACATACAAGCAGGGCCGCGACAGGCATGAATACAACGGCCATCAAGCCGTGTCATCAGAACATGCCACAAGAGTCACCACAAAGCTGTCATAAAGGCAAAGGCAGACAATACGATATGGGATAATCGAAATGACTCCACAAACATCGGTCATCAACCGAGTCTCTCACCGGAGAGTCAGCAACGAAATGTTTGTTCGTAGCGCTGGTTAGTTTGTTGCTTAACAGAAATTACCGGTCGACACTATAACCAGGCCACCCTGATGCCTGCGCTAATGGGCACGCACTTTTTGTGACGGGAGTTTCGAAGTGACTCCGCTAAATTTAAAGGCCGCCGTGCAGTGATCCGTTACGTAATTCACTGGGTCTCTATTGGAACCACACTGTCACACACTGCATCGCGGACTCAGCCTATCCCCGTTCGGCGTGGCCACCTTTGTGTTAAATTGTTCTTAGCCTCAGTTTCCGGGCGGCGATACTGCCTTTGATAATTTGCCACCGTTGCCAATAGCCACGCTAACTGAAACAACCACCTAAAAGTGGCATTACATGATGGAGGATTTCGGCCTGGCTTGACCGGAGTCTGAGGTAGGGTGCCGCACTGCACGGCGTCACTGCATATACCTGATGAGCCTGGCTTGGCCGGAGCCTGAGGTAGGGTGCCGCACTGCATGGCGCTGCCGCACATACCTGACGCTGCTTCAGCCGCTATGTCCGGTATGCTGAGCCAACCGCATTATACCGCACCAATGCATGCCAACGCAATCTGCTCAATCAGCCCTCGGTGCTTATGCACCAGAGTGGGCAATTAATTCTCAGAGCGCGCACTCGTCTGTTCAAAGTGTGGGACTAATGCTATGGCCGAACCTGCTCAGACCCTACACATTTCTATTAAATTTGCCTTGCTACTGCACATCAGAGTTGGCAAGTTTGTGTGAGGTCCGTCCCAAACCGACTTTTTTCCACGCCACGCTGTCGCTCCGCGAGGCCCGCGGTCTTCGGCGCTACGCTGACCTTTATGCGGCTGGTCGTTTGCGGTGGAAGCCTGACGCCCACACTGCGCAACTGCAGCCGCATTCCAATCTGACCCAGTCAGTGACTCTCAAACTGTCCGGCGCGCGGACACTGGCGCCATCTGCGTCACGGGCGACAACTGTTGTACCAGCCGGGCATGCCGGCGATGGCACACGACTGACAGCTGCAGACTGATTGACCTGCGTCTCAGGCGCGTGCTCACCTGCAGCGTGATGCCGTCGGGGAAGCGGACGCGCACCAGGCAGTAGCGGTACTTCCTGAGCTCGCGCTGCTCAGCCCGCTCGCGCATGGCGCGCGTCTGCAGCAGCGTCATGTTCTCCACCACCTCCGCTCTGGAGAGAACAGACCCGTCGTCACGCACTACATCGCCTCCAGCTTGATCAGATATCGGCCGGCACTTTTTCCACCAACTTCACCCAGGCTAGAGGCCAAAGCTATGTTCTCAATCACCCTCCCCCTAAATCAACGACCGGTTCATCTAAATTATTTCTTATACATCCACCCTGAGCGGTGCTCAATGGTTGTATCCCGCATTACGCCTACTGAGCGATCGCGGTCAGACATCGCCCGGACCCGACGGAGCGTCCCGGATGGCCGGTACAGAGAGCAGTCAGTCAATACCCGGACACGACAGAGCGTCCCGGATGGCCGGTACAGAGAGCAGTCAGTCAATACCCGGACCCGACACAGCGTCCTGGATGGCGGTACAGAGAGCAGTCAGTCAATACCCGGACCCGACAGAACGTCCCGGATGTCCGGTACAGAGAGCATTCAGTCAATACCCGGACACGACAGAGCGTCCCGGATGGCCGGTACAGAGAGCATTCAGTCAATACCCGGACACGACAGAGCGTCCCGGATGGCGGTACAGAGAGCATTCAGTCAATACCCGGACACGGCAGAGCGTCCCGGATGGCCGGTACAGAGAGCAGTCAGTCAATACCCGGACACGACAGAGCGTCCCGGATGGCCGGTACAGAGAGCAGTCAGCCAAAACCCGGACCCGACAGAGCGTCGCGGATGGCCGGTACAGAGAGCAGTCAGTCAATACCCGGACACGGCAGAGCGTCCCGGATGGCGGTACAGAGAGCAGTCAGTCAATACCTGGACACGACAGAGCGTCCCGGATGGCCGGTACAGAGAGCAGTCAGTCAATACCCGGACACGACAGAGCGTCCCGGATGGCGGTACAGAGAGCAGTCAGTCAACACCTGGACCCGACAGAGCGTCCCGGATGGCCGGTACAGAGAGCAGTCAGCCGCCGCCCATGTACCACCATGCAGGCAACTTCAGCTTCATCTGTACCAGCAACCCCTCCTAAGCCGCATCACCTGCCCTGGTGCGAGCGCAGCACGTGCATTTCAACAATCGCCTGCTGTAAAATACGGCGAACAACTGTAGACGTACAAATACAGACGTAGCAGATGTACGTACAGTACGTACCTCGCTCTGGGAGCGAGACCTCCCCACCTCGAATCACGACAGCGAGCCGACACAACGCCCCGCCGGCGCGCGGCGCGCCGCACCGACCTGAGCTGCTGCTCGCGCTTGAGCTCCTCCGGCGAGATGGCGAAGAAGTCTGGCGGCAGCGCCACCTGGCGCGACGCCTGGCTGGGCATCAGCGCCCGCACATTCCGGTCCAGCTCGGGCACGATCGGCTCGGCGCCCAGCAGCGCGTCACGCAGCAGCTGCCGGAGGACGGCGTCACGCGGTCGGCGCGGGGTCACGGCGGCGCGGGGCTCTCGGCGCACGTCGCCGTATCGGGAGAGACGTCACAGGGCCCACGGCGACACGGCCCACACCGCGGCACAGGGTCCACGCGGCGACGCAGGGCTCACAGTGGGGAACAGGACCGCGCAGCAGCGAACTGCCACTCAGCGGTGCAAGGTTCCCACAGGGAATGTGACTTATGAAGGAGACAGCCACGCCGGAGCAGGCATGGATATACCTTTTAATCGGCTTCTAAGGAGGGACTGAGACGAGGCGGCCTGATCACTGATGCAATAGTTGATCGGACTATCGCCCACGTCTGATGTGTTGTACACATGTGCGTACAAACACACCGTACCAGGACGACGGTCCAAACAATTATTCCATCCGTGATATCTTCTCAGCACCATAAGAGATAGCGGGAGGTAAAAAGAACAACACAGGGTCGCACATATGTGACTACAATACTGTGACGCTGCTAAACGGCCGGTCTTTAAGACCTGTCATAGGTAACATAAAAAACACCAAAAAAGCAGGCGATAGTACATATAGTACGAAATAACCTCCGCATACGCAGCGACATACTGTACGGCTTAGACCTGTCACTTCAGTTGCAAAACAGTTAACTTAAGTTGCTTAAAAAAAAAACACGGTCCGGCCACGGGATCCTCTCTGAACCGGTCAGGGCATTGCCTCGCCCCACCGGCGCCGACAGAACACAACCCAAGAAGAGCACGACCTCCGCCATACTCCACACAGCACAACAGCCTGATCCCCGCCTGCCTCAGCACACAGCACAACAGCCTGAGCCCCACCTGCCTCAGCACACAGCACAACAGCCTGATCCCCGCCTGCCTCAGCACACAGCACAACAGCCTGATCCCCGCCTGCCTCAGCACACAGCACAACAGTCTGAGCCCCACCTGCCTCAGCACACAGCACAAAAGCCTGATCCCCACCTGCCTCAGCACGCAGCACAACAGCCTGATCCTCACCTGCCTCAGCACACAGCACAACAGCACCAGCCTCACCTGCCTCCGCACACAGCACAACAGCCTGAGCCCAGCCTGCCTCAGCACACAGCACAACAGCACCAGCCTCACCTGACTCAGCACACAGCACAACAGCCTGATCCCCGCCTGCCTCAGCACACAGCACAACAGCACCAGCCTCACCTGTCTCGGCACAACACGGGACCAACAACATTTCCGCCTGACTCCGCACAGCGCACAGCTACGGCAGGCTCGCCGCACTCCGCACACAGCGCAGCAGCACGGCACCCCGTGGCGCGCGCCGCCCTCACCTGGAGCCGCTCGAGGTCGCCGTCGGGCGGGAACACCCAGAACGCCTCCACGCCGTCGCCGTGGGGCAGCTGCTCGCACTGGAAGCCGGCCGCCGCGAGGAACTCGGCGCCGCCTTCCACGGCCGCCACGCGCTCCGTGTAGGCGCGGTTCGACTGACGGATCCGGCGGAATTTGGGCTCGGCCGGCTGCTGCATGATGTTGTCCACGTATGTGGAGAGCGTCTGCACGCAGGTCTGCACCTGTGGACAGGGCGCGCAGCCGGCGTAGGGGTGAGGCTTTGGTCTGGGGGTTCGGCTGTGGTCGCGGCCATACCTGCAGTAGAGTACGGCTCTTACCAACAATGGTTTGAGCAGTATTAGATTTGACAGGATTATACAGCTTTTCAAAAACGCCTCCGATACCCGTTGAGTGTAATTAACCGCGAAGTACATAATAAGAATAACGGACAATGTAACCGGCCACCGCGGTGGTTTGGGTTGTGCCCATTCCAGGCGAGAGATGCAACTTGAATGCTATTTCGAGAGAAGCGATCTACGATTCATGGCTCGGGCTGAGGCGGATCAATAGCAATCTTGTACTGTTTTTATGATAATTCTTCTCTTAAAGGTTATGATTTGCGATGCCCTCCAAAAATGTCACTCTTCCTTGACAGATTCAGCTTCATTTTCAGTGAGATGTGGGCGCAGAAATGTTATCGGTATTGGGTCATCTTGTATACACGGCTGCTACTGCGTCCTGTTCGTTACAGCGCTAGAGCTGTGTGTTTTCCGTGTTTCGCGCGGTTCCAAGTCAGCGCAGTGGCAGTCTCCTTGGCAACCATTCGCCGAGGCCGCCAGTCCTCAGCCATACAGGTGCACGGGGCACAATGCCATGGTGTCAACAGCTGCTGGGGGAACCATGCTCGCTCGCGCCAACACCATCCACCTAACCAAGCGGCCGGCGACCGCAAAAAGAGTACATTTCGCATCAAGGCGGCTCTGTGGCGTCGAAAAACCGCCAGTGGCGGGATAGAGACACAGCCGAGCGCTACAGCGGCAAGCAGCGGCGCCTCGCTCGGCCATGAAGGGGCGAGCTCGACTGGGCTGCCGCCTGCGCGCCGCCTGTCTGCAGCTCCTCTGCTCCGCCTGCTGCCGCTTCTCCGCCTGCTCCGCCTGCTGCCGGCCACAGGTGAGCAGAGACACAGCCGAGCGCTACGGCGACAGGCAGCGGCGCCTCGCTCGGCCATGAAGGGGCGAGCTCGACTGGGCTGCCGCCTGCGCGCCGCCTGCCTGCAGCTCCTCTGCTCCGCCTGCTGCCACTTCTCCGCCTGCTCCGCCTGTTGCCGGCCGCAGGTGAGCAGAGTCGCAGCTGCGCTCGATGTCCCCTCCCCCTCCCCCTCAGAGCGGTGGAGCCGGATCGGAACGCGCCAGCGGTGGTGACCGCCGCTCTGTCCGCACAAGGCCTGCGGACATCATACCCTGCTCGCCGCAGGACCGCGCGGGTGGAGACGGTCCCGAGAGCGGCGACGCGGCGGCGGCGGCGGCGGCAGCGGCGGTCGACACGGCATCGCTCGCTCCCGGACAGACGGTACGTGGCGGTGGGGTCCGCTGGGGCCCCACTCGGTACGTGACCCTGGACTGATGACAACAGGTGATCATTTAGCGGGTTTTACGCGTTTACGCCTCAGATGACTTACAGAGTGCTTTGTCCGGTCCTTGCCGCGGAGGACAGCGAAACACTGGGGAGGGAGCTGGGTTTGAACCTACGCCCGTCTTCCGACTGGTGAGTTCGGTATTCAGCTAAACCTCTATGGACGGGATTACCTTTCGTCTTTTCGTATGCCGACAAACGTGGTCTTATTTGAGCTAATCCTACAAGGCGGATCAGCGACGGGAAACGTGAACGAGCAGCTCTACTTCGATGAGGGCCCGTCTCGACTCTACACCTCTTCCCCCGTCCATTACTTGGGTTTAGGGGTGCAAGCTCATACCCATATGCCAGCATGATCAAGCGTTTCTCTCCAGAACAAAGGAACGCCAGCTTTCCACGACAAGCGTCGCCACGAAGAGAAGAGAACGTGTTCAGAAACGACCTGGTCTGCACTGACCCGCCCACGATGTATTGCACACACAGCGGACATCTCACCTTTTCCTTGTTTGGGTTACACGAGTGGATAATGAGGCATGAAGATATGCCACCATCTTCCACCAGCTGCTCGTAGAGAAACTCTTTGATCTTCAGCTGTATCTCCGCCTTCGGAAGTACCTCGCCTCCTGCAGCGCGATACTTTCTTATGTGAGTGGAAAATGATGCCCAATAAGCCCAAAGACAAATAGTTTTCACCACTGCCTACCTATTCCATGCTCCAAATTTCCCTCAGTAAACACTGAGCCATAGAAAGTGTGATTAAAACTGAACTCAGTGCGGATGATTCTAAGTGGCCAATGATAATGACTGTCTGGAGAAAGGGATGGGACGTCCAGCTAGTATGTCAGAGACAACGTGTGTCAACAATCAACATCACAGTACCGAGAATATCCCCCCCCCCCCTTAAAGAGACAAGGCAGGGCTGCACGTGCACCTCAGAAATCATATTATGACATTCTATACACTTCCAGCTCAAAAACAATTTTGATCGTCACCACATCTGCATACTGGCGACGAAGCACCACACTGCAATCAGCGGATCTGGCACCACGATGCAGCTCAGCTCCCCCCCAGCACTCGCTCCCAGCAACGCCCCGTGCCCGCAGCACCTACCGATGATGGCACACTTGTAGTAGACGCCGTTGACGGCCAGGTTGGGGGCCATCTCCAGCTCGGTGACGCGAGGTCCGGCCGGTGTGGCGCCGCCTTCGGCAGCGCCCGCCGCCGCCGCCGCCTCCTCCTCCAGCTGCTTGCGAGCCTGCGCCCGAATCACGGCCAGCGACCTGGCGGGGACGGGCGGGCGTCACCAGAGCACCACGCCTGACGAGCGTTCTCAGCACGTGGTCTCGACAGCGATTTTGTTCGTATTCGTGTCTGTGGTGTGTTAGCGCCGCAGTCCTTATCATGGCGGCAACGACTTCCCACTTGCAATCGCAAGATACACCCGACATGCGAAACACGAAGCCAGTCCTCGATATTGAGCTCGTCAAACTGACGTGCTGGGACCGGACAATGGTACCACTCTATTCGGCTTCGATAGAACTTGAAAGCCCGCAATATGTAAAGACCATGACATCACTCCAAGCACAACTCAGCGCGCCACAAGACTTTAACCAGGCATGAACCCGTAATTGAACTACGGCGCGAATCCGGAAAATGTTTCAATGGATCTGGTTCTTTGGGACATGACCTAGAAGTCACTAAGGTCTTTTGGAGGTTATATTGCACCAATATTTGGGAAAAAGACGGAGCTATGTTCAAAGTCAACTTTTGACAGAGTCGGATTCCGAACATCCGTTGCAGCGCACATATTTTTCAACCCCTTGATAATATTACGACCATGTCCGACTCAATCCCAAACCTCAACTCCCTCATAATGTTACGACCATATCTAACTCAATCCCAAACCTCAACTCCCTGATAATATTACGACCATATCTAACTCAATCCCAAATCTCAACTCCCCAACAATACTACGACTCAATCCCAAACCGAAACCACTTGAACTTCCGGAGCTGTCAATTCTACATCGCCTTCCGCCCGAGCTGCACGCCCTGCGCGCCTCCACCAGGCATCCCTGCTGACCGGCTGGAGGCGCTGTGCTGCTGCTGCGTCTGCTGGTGCCGGGCCAGCGCCGCCGCGCCAGCCAGCTGCGAGCTCTTGGATGGGTGCTGGCGCTCCTGGACCGGCGCCGGACCGGCCGGCCGTGCGCCGCCCCCGCTCGGCTCGTCCATCCGATGTCCGCGGCCTGCCTTCTTAAACTTGGCCTCAGACCGCTTCTTCTCGATGAACTTCTTCAGTGCATCCATGGTGGGGTGGAGGTGCTGACCGCGGTTGTGTCGGGGCCGGCCGGGTGATCAGTATTTGGGCATGTACTCCTTGGGTAAATTTTGACGCAGACCAAGCTCGCGGAGTTTATCAGCAGCTGGAATGAAAATGATAATTTGGAGTGGTCTGGAGTTTGTCTGCAGTTGGAATGAAAATAGTAAAGTGGAGTGGTCTGGAGTTTATCCACAGCTGCAATGAAAATGGTAATGTGAAGTGGTCTTTTAGATGGTTTTCCAGCACAGAATATGCACTTTGACATACAAGACAGCACCAACTGGCCACTGCAGCATGGTCAGTCAATCAGGCCCACAAAGTTGCTAAAACATTAGCAGCAATTACCACCCTTGCAATAACTTACTATCAGTACCAGTGAAGTGCTCCACGATCCGCTCGCCGTATAGAGACCAGGCCAGGTAGACTAGCACCACATTAGTGGCAAGGATACCCAAGATCACAAGCAGCAGACTAGTTTGGAATTCATCAAGCTCCACCAGGCCTACAGATGGCAAGGAGATGTTGGCTGCTGGGTGCCAGGAGCACAGCAGGCCAAGAGTGTGCTGAAGGGCGTCTGCCACCAGTGGCTGGGTGCTGTTCAGAACAGACACTGTGCTGGTAGAAATATCTTGAAGCACAACACCAATATGGTGCACCAACACCACAGATGTTGACCACACAGATTCCCAAACCATAGAGGTTCCTGTGGCAGGGAGAAATTTATTGTGTTAGGAAACCACCAATCATCACTCCAGCTATATGTATCAGTTGTCATTTTTGCAATAAGGATGCCTCTGGTCAATGCATGATGCAGAGTTTATTAAGATATAAACAAATGATACATTACCTCCCAACAACCTGCCCCTATTCTTGCAAGTCTAGCAAACACGTTTAGAAATGACGTGCCACCCTTCATCTCCCAGAGCAAAACATGTTTAATTGTCCTAGAATTTTCATTTCAGGGAATGACCATGCCTTTCCAATCTCCCACCAACACGCAACACACATCACAGCATACCATACGTCGCGGTGTGAACACCATCCACCACACTATATCTGGACGGCAATTTGACGATAATTCGCCTTCTTCACGAGGGTTTCCCAGTTGTGGGGCACTGACCGCCGTTGAACCAGCATGTACCTTAATGTCCTCTTTCTCACGTACGCACCTCCCCCTCGCACCAAAATCGCCCAGTCACCGCCCGTTTACTAATAGCTGCAGCCCGCACAAGGCTTGCGCGACAGGTGAAGCTACCCAATGCTGCCGATCATTGCGATTTGATTGGGGGGGGGGGGGGGGGGGGGGGGGGGGGGGGGGTTACCAAATATACAAGTCTCTAGATTATTTAAGGACATTCGCAAAATAACCTAACTGGATGGTGAGTTATTCGAAATAAGCAGCCCATACTGGAGAATGATTAAAAAGCCCCCCAGAAGGCGTTCTTGTTTGTAACGCGTTTGCGACATAGTTTTGCGAAGACGGTACGATTATCCGCTGCGATGTTGTAATCCACGGGCGAGTGGCGACGCGGCGGGGTTGCCCTGCGAGTCGCGGTTTGTATGGGACATTGCATTCCGATTTGCTTCCGCAACGGTTAGGAGTTTTCAGGAAGCCAAACAGGTATGGATGAATGTCGCTTCTGGGTAAGAAGTCGAGCTGCTCCGTTGCCTTTAAGTTAAACCTGATGTGTTATGCTTTTCAGGCAGGAATGCAGTAAGTGCCAACCAAGTTTATTTCAAGCCAAGGTTAATTTCGTCTCATGATTATTTCTTATATGTCAAATATATTTTGAGTTTTGGCTTCTGTATATTTTCTCAGTGAACTAAGAACATGGAGACACTGTGGGGTTGCGGTTTTCAATCTCTTTCTTTCCACTTGTGCTAAGGTGCATTGTTGCATTATGCCAAAATATACTACCTGTCCCTGCTATCCCATGGTAGCACTCTACTCATACCACTTATGAATATGTAACATATTGGCTAATGGTTGAAAGACATATTTGCACATGAATGATGGTAATGCAAGTGCTGACTGACGTATGCAGACTACTGCTCCCAAGTTTTATCTATATTGTCTTTAGTTGTTCATTTGCAAATATACTGATTGCTGAGAATGTAAAGCCCCAATTGACTTGATGTCTACTCACAGTCTTATTCTCATGCTTTACCCATTGGGCACCTCGAGCTCCAAGGTTTGTATAAATAAGTATCATGAATATAAAGATAAATTAATAGTACTAATGGGCCAATCCTGAGCTATGGGAGGAGAGCAACTGCACTTAGCCCCAAGCCAGGAAGGCAATAAATGCACAAATATTCTCATTTTGGTATCCAAGTGACCAAATATTATCATGCTGTGACTTTTAACTAGTTCTCCAGAGTGTGAATGTATATAAAGAGCTATACACATTGGCCCTGCTAACAGTCTCAGCTCAACAAGTGCATCTAACTGTATTGCCTAGTGTAAGTTTTGATAAGTAAGTCAGACATGATTGATTACACTCTGATTGGGCTGCACATATGCACTCAACTCTTAGCATGATCACACAACATGACAAAACTTGCAGCTATAGGTAGTGCATCCCATGGCCACAGGCACACACAGTGAATTAGTTTGGTTATTTGTCACTGATGGGCTCACAATATAAGTTTGGTATTTGCCAAATCCAGAAAACTTCACAAAATGTTGATTGTATATGTACATGTTTTGTTCTCCAAACTGAAGCAGCTTTACAAAATGAACCTCAGAATGCTTAAATGTACATGATATTTGGTGATTGATGCAAAAGGTCAACACTCATTAATAAAAAAGTTGCAAAGGAATTCAATGACATCCAGTTTGATAAGTGCCAGTCATTTGGCATTTGTTGCAGCTGGTTAATTTCCAAGTGAGGTGGTCAATGATTTTTCCATAATATGCAACAGTTGTTCATTTTAAGATGCTAGAGGCTGCTAAACCCAGGGCCATCAGCCAGTTGCCTTTATCTGCCTCAGTTCTTATGCAAAGGCCATTACATATCATATATCACTGCTGTCAATCATATCCTGGCCATGAGTGTAAGTTTAGCTGAGAGATTAAATGCCAGGTCAGTTCTTAAAAAGGTTTTGTATCTCTGAGGTACAATGCTCCTTCCACATGCCCCCCCCCCCCCCCTCCTACTCCTCTTTCTGCACACCACCTTTCAAACACTGCCAGTATTCCTCCTCACACTGCCCAAGCATTGACCTGGCAGCACTGCCTGGAAAGTGCCCACATGCCACGAGCCTTGCCGTGGCTGGGGCGACCGCGACCCCGGCTGAGCTTCACCCCCGTCCGGCAGTCCCCACATCCCAGGCGCCTCGCCGTGGCTGGGGTGACCGCGACCCCGGCTGGGCTTCACCCCCGTCCGGCAGTCCCCACATCCCAGGCGCCTCACCGTGGCTGGGGCGACCGCGACCCCGGCTGGGCTTCACCCCCGTCCGGCAGTCCCCACATCCCAGGCGCCTCGCCGTGGCTGGGGTGACCGCGACCCCGACTGAGCCTCGCCCCCGTCCGGCAGCGGGCGTCGGTGGCGGCGCCGGCGACGATGGCGTCCGACGGCTGCGAGCAGCGCTACATGACGTGCCCCGAGTATGGCGACCGCGTGCCGATCGCCGAGGACGTGTCGCGCAGCCTCGAGCCGGGCGCCTTCCTCGACTCGATGCTGGTGACGGCCGATCAGGACGAGTACTGCGCCCTGCTCGCCGCCGACCCGTGCACGGCGCGCGCCAACTCCGACCGCTGCTGGAGAGCGGCCGCTCAGGCGACTCCGAGGTGCGTGACCGCTGCTTGCTCGTGCGGGGCCGTCCGTACGGCTGAGGAACCACTGCCAGCTCGGTGGTTGGCGTTATATGGTGTAGTGTGTTTGGTTTCTAGGCTAATCTTATTATTTTTTGCCATTTTTGGTCCTGTCCCGAGGTCTTGTAAGTTAGGGGTAGCTGCCATCTGTTATGATACGTACCAGGCCAACAGGGTCACAGCGCGGTCCTATCAGTGTCCTGATGGCCAAACTGTACTGTTTGGATGACAATGAAACATCACATTATTGCAGGTGTGCCACCTATAGCGTGGCGCCAACAGTGTGTCGGCTAATACTAGGGGCATTTGCCAGGAGCTGGATGGTCGACTGAACCTGAACGGGCTCCAGCTGGAGACGGCCTCGGTTCAGTCCAGCGTAACCGAGTCCGACGAGAGCACTGATCTGGAGAAGCTCCGGACCGAGGACATCACATCCACACCAGAGTGGAGAAACCAGCAGAAACACATCTTTGTGCTCAGTGAATCTGGGAAACCCATTTTCTCAAGGTACGACGCGAGGCACTTTCTTATTCTTTGTCATGTCGTGTTAAGGCAAAAGGTGTGGACAAATTTTGTGTCCTCTATTGTCAATTTGCATCGGTTTTGTACACCTTTGGGCATTACATTGGCTTGCACATCATGGAAAACCACATGCAAAATCTATCCACTTCTTGTAACTGTAGGAAGTACCATCATAAATTGTTATGCGCGAAACATGTGTAAGTAAACAGAAAATATAGCTGTATGCAAGGTTATAAAAAGGCTTAGTTGACAGATAGGAGTACATGTTGTGACAACTGCCAAGCTGTAGTTTATTCAGGAAGTAGTACACTGTCGAATCAGACACTGATTCTGCAACACATGCAAAGGGCTCATTAGCAGGAAGCTAGCCATACACAGCATGCAGGCTTGGGAGCTTGCTTAAAGGACATGCAGCATGCGGCAACGAGAGCGTCCACGACCGCGTGCACCAAGCAACCACCACGCAAGCCAATACTGCATGGACAACCATGGCACATGCACAATCACCAAAGCATGCACATGGAACCCATCACAGTATTTATGTCATATAAATGGTGAACACTCATCAGCATACCTTGCTCCCTTCTTTTGGGCAAAAGGTGTTTCCTTTGGCCTTTTCCTTTGTTTTATAGTAAGGGTATTAATGTTTGGGTCACCATTTGTGCTGGCACTCAGGCATTCTGTGCGAGCGTAATGATCTGCCTTTCTTTCGACAGATACGGCAGTGAGGAATAACTGGTGATTCTGTGCTTTCCTCTGGAGGACATGACAATGAGCAGCCTCTGGAGACTTATGCTCCCCTCAGTCAGAGGCAGATGGTTCAACATATATGGCAGTGAAGAGCAGCTGGTGACGTCGTGCTTCCCTCCAACAGACATGGCAGTGGGGAGCAGCTAGTGCTCTCCTCTGATGGGCACGGCAGCGAGGAGAAGCTGTTCACGCCGTGCTTCCCTCCAACAGACACAGCAGTGAGAAGCAGCTGGTGATGCTGAGATTCCCTCCGACAGACACTGCAGTGAGAAGCAGCTGTGACGCTGTGCTCCCCTCCAACAGACACGGCAGTGAGGAGCAGCTGGTGACGCTGTGCTCCCCTCCAACAGACACAGCAGTGAGGAGCAGCTGGTGACACTGTGCTTCCCTCCAACAGACACGGCAGTGAGGAGCAGCTGGTGACGCTGTGCTTCCCTCGAACAGACACGGCAGTGAGGAGCAGCTGGTGATGCTGTGCTTCCCTCCAACCATAGCGTGACGAGAAGTTGTGACGTCGTGCTCACCTCCAACAGACATGGCCGTGGGGAGCAGCTGGTGCTCTCCTCTGATAGGCACGGGCAGCGAGGAGAAGCTGTTCACGCCGTGCTCCCCTCCAGCAGGCACGGCAGTGAGGAGCAGCTGATAACGCTGTGCTCTCCCTCCAACAGACACGGCAGTGAGGAGCAGCTGGTGACCGGCTGTGCTTCCCTCCACAGACACTGCAGTGAGAAGCAGCTGGTGACGCTGTGCTCCCCTCCAACAGACACTGCAAGCGAGGAGCAGCAGGTGACGCTGTACTTCTCTCCAACAGACATGGCAGTGAGGAGCAGCTGGTGACGCTGTGCTTCCCTCCAACGGACACTGCTGTGAGAAGGCAGCTTGTGTGACGCTGTGCTCCCCTCCAACAGCATGGCAGGCGAGGAGCAGCAGGTGACGCTGTGCTTCTCTCCAACAGACACGGCAGTGAGGAGGCAGCTGGTGACGCTGTGCTTCCCTCCAACAGACACGGCAGTGAGGAGCAGCTGGTGATGCTGTGCTTCCCCTCCAACCATAGCGTGACGAGAAGTTGGTGACCGTCGTGCTCACCTCCAACAGACATGGCAGTGGGGAGCAGCTGGTGCTCTCCTCTGATAGGCCACGACAGCGAGGAGAAGCTGTTCACGCCGTGCTTCCCTCCAGCAGACACAGCAAGTGAGAAGCAGCTGGTGATGCTGTGCTTCCCTCCAACAGACACTGCAGTGAGAAGCAGCTGGTGACGCTGTGCTCCCCTCCAACAGACACTGCAGTGAGGAGCAACTGATAACGCTGTGTTCCCCTCCAACAGACGCTGCAGTGAGAAGCAACTGATAACGCCGTACTCCCCTCCAACAGACACGGCAGTGGGGAGCAGCTGGTGACGTGGTGCTTCCCTCCACAGACACGGCAGTGAGGAGGCAGCTGATGACGCTGTGCTCCCCTCCAACAGACACGGCAGTTAGGAGCAACTGGTGACGCTGTGCTCCCCTCCAACAGACACTGCACTGAGGGGCATCTGATAACGCTGTGCTCCCCTCCAACAGACACTGCAGTGAGGAGCAGCTGGTGACGCTGTGCTCCCCTCCAACAGACACGGCAGTGAGGAGCAGCTGGTGACGCTGTCAGGCGTGATGCAGGCGCTCGTCTCGTTCGTCCAGGACGCGGGTGACTCATTGCGCGCGCTGCGCACCGGCGACCGCACGATTGTCTTCCTCAGCCGGCCGCCACTCATACTCGTGGCCGTGTCGCGCGGCCCGGAGAACGTGGCCCAGCTCACCGTACAGCTGTCGTGAGTAATGCAGCGCTGTCGGGCGCTCGTTCATGCCTCGGCTGTCCAGCACTTGGGAGTGCTGCGCCGTGTTGGTCGTCTCAAACGTTTGGTGGTTGTTGTGGGCGTCATGCGGTCTGGGTGTTGCGTCAAGGTAGGTGAGTTCTGTGCTGACTTCAGTGTCGAGCTGTTCCCAACTGGCTGCGCAGCTTCCGTGAGTATTGCTGGTGTCCGGGTGTCGTGGGTGCCACGCTGTCGAATTTCCGCCGCCGTCCTTTGTCAAGCGAGATGGCGCTGCACTCGTCAAGTTGACACGTGAACGCTGACTTTTGGGGGTCATACCGCCGCACGGCTCTTGCCGAGGCGTTAGACAAGCCCTCATCTCCGCTCCGCCGGCGCGTTTCAGACACATGTACTGCCAGATCCTGTCGGTGGTGACCCAGTCGCAGCTGACGAGGATAAGCGAGCAGCGGCGCAACTTTGACTTCCGCAAGCTGGTGTCTGGCGCCGAGCGCTTCTTGGACCAGCTGATCGAGGCGGTGGACGCGCGCGCCGTCTACCTGCTGCACGCGGTGCAGTGCCTCCGGCTGGAGCCCGGCCCGCGCGACGCAGTCATCACCGCCATACAGAGCGTCTGCGCCAAGATCAAGGTGTGACGGTGGGCACCGCACGACACCGTTCGCCGTCACACCCATATAACGTCCTCCGGTATTTTGTCGATGCGTGTAACTGGTGTTGTCCTTCATGTTGGGGTATCTCATGCTGTTTGTCGCGATAACTGGATAAGTTTTACACATTGGACGGCATTCAAATGGGGAACCCGATTGGAGATAGAAAGTTCTGAGCAGTATCTGTACCAAGGTCCCGTGACAACAAGATCGCTGTGATGCTGCGCGTGCCACCTGTGCTCCTGGGGCGGTGGCCGGAGCGGGCCGGCCAGAACGTGAACACACAGCAGCGGGTCCTAGTCCACCGGGGCTGTGATGTGATGGCAGACTCACCACCCCTCCCGCTGTTGGTGAGATCTTCTGGCCCCCGTTGTGAGACTGTTCCCACGGTCCGGGCGCGGGCATCCGCCACCTGTACGCTGCTTCGGGAGCCGGCGTCGGGCTGCGCCCTCGATGCACTGACGGTTGGGCGGTGCTCGCACTCGCCAGGATCTGGTGTTCGCGCTCCTCATCTCGGGCGACCGCCTGATCGGCCTGGTGCGCATCCGTTCCCACTACCTCCATCCCACCGACTACCACATCGTCTGCAATATCGTCTCATCCACCGAGTCGTTCAGGACGGTCGAGGGGTGGATCCCCATCTGTCTGCCCAAGTTTGACTCCAGGTGAGCGGCAGGGACTGGTCTCGAGCGGATGCTGCGCAGTGCAGGCGGGACCGCGTTGTCGGTGTTGCGAGTGACTTTGTGTGGGATTTAGGGCGGGTGGAAGTCATGTCTCCCGGGCTTATTGACGAACCGGCATACGAAGTACAGCAAACTGTACTCCAGGAATGGGTACCCACTCTTCCAATGTAGATCCTTTGGCATCTGGGTTACTTTTTGCTCCGCGTGGTCACGAATTTTAAAATGTACTGGGTGTTTTATTCGTACGAAACACGGCAACTTCATGTGGCAGACCTACGCCATTATCACTGTTGTGTTTCCAAGGTTTGACTGTTTATTATCATTATTTCACATGGGAATAGTGGACGCCGTGACCCACAGACCGTTAAATTATACTGCTGTTTGTACTTACCCATGCTATATCAATGACGTCTAGTACATGGTCACATCGCTGTGCGTAATTTAACTAAATGAACCTGCAGATGCGTTCACATCAAAGCTGGTTTGAAAACGGGCTTCAGGCAGATTGATACAACAGTAGGATTATCTTAGGCACGGGTGGTCTGACGACTTTCCCCAGATGTAGCTGTGAACTCTATTCTGAATGCGCAACCTTTGTTCGATAAGCTCCCAGTAGGTGGCAGTGACTTCCGCTCGTATCCGTGATAAGACGCATGTGCTGCGACATGCTGGAGAACCGTTCCATCGAGACGCAGTAACGCGGACCCGGCTCATGTCAAATCTGACCATCATCTGATGGCGCATATCTCTGCTGCGTCCACTGGCGTCTCGACACGTCGCCCACGCAGTTATGACACGAACAGCGCACCGTCGCGCCACTCCCCGCGCGCGCCGGCGCGGATTGGCCGCTGTCTGTGGCCTGGCGAACAGCGGGCCGAAGGGCGGCGTGACAGGCTGCGAGCGCGGGCCGCCGAGCGTCGGCCGCGTCGGGATGCAGATGGGCCTGCTCGGGCGGCGGTGCCGTTGACCCTCGAGCCGGGCGGTGCGTCCGCTCGGGCCTTACTCGGGCCGGCGGCCGCCGCGGGCGCACGCCCATCGCGTGTCCAGCGCGGCGATTGCGTAAGCCGCTGCGGTGGTATGCCGAGGCGTGTGAGCCCGGCCGCTGCCGCCCCGGCAACCGGGCGATCGTGGCGATGGTGTGACCATGAACGGAGCGGGTGCTCTTGTGTTGGAATAACAGGAAGTCAGCCCGTCCCTTGTAAAGACTTCGCTCTCCATTCAGCAGGGAAATGCTGTTAGGAGTGGGAGCTCGCCACGTTCGCCGGCCTGAAGATTGGTGGTATACATGGAATGACTCCTTCGAATATTAACATACCCATCTTGTTTTTATGACGTGTTCGAAGAGAAACACGCTCTCATAAAGTGCCGCAGTCCAAAGATCGAAAGGTCGACACGAACAGCAGAACATGAGGGACTTAGGTTTCAGCTGTATCGATGCAGGTGGCCGTAACTGGCAACTCATCGCAAACTTCGCTGGAAGGACACGCGCTTTTGTTTGCACATTCTTGTGCGTCTCGCGTACTTACCATTTGACAAGATGACATGTAGTTACATTGCCTGCCGACATGCTCAACACTCTGCTATGAAGAGCGTGCTGATGTAGCTATAATGCTGCGGCGACATAACCGTTTTTTTATTTCTAATGTGAAAAAGCGCCAGTTTGTTTGTATAATGGCCCTGGCAGCCAACGTGCCTTAAAACTCAATACTACGTGTGGATTAATCGTACTACTTTGTTTAATGGCGCCTTTTGCATACATTCTGCATGATGTCACCTTTTGTGAAATCATTTAGCTATTCGGGTGTCTTTATTCGTAAAAATCCCCTTCTGGCCGTGAACCACCTCTAGAGCGGAGGACTGTTTGTTACCCGCACCTGAGAACCTTCACTGCCCCCCCCCCCCCCTCCGGCTGAGACCTGAGACCCCCGTCACCTGCCCTCGAGGCCTCTGAATGCCTGTTACGTGTCCCCGAAGCCGCTGAATGTCTCACGTGTCCCCGAGGCCGCTGGCTGTATGTCACCTGCCCCGAGGCCGTTGACTGCCTGTCACCTACCCCGAGGCCGCTGAGTGTCTGTCACGTGCTCCCGAGGCCGCTGGCTCTGTCATCTGTTCCTAGGCCTCTGGCAGGTGTGCCCGAGACCGCTGACTGTATGTCACCTGCCCCGAGGCCGTTGACTGTGTGTCACCTACCCCGAGGCCGCTGAGTGTCTGTCACGTGCTCCCGAGGCCGCTAGCTCTGTCATCTGTTCCTAGGCCGCTGACTGGCAGGTGTGCCCGAGGCCGCTGACTGTATGTCACCTGCCCCTGAGACCGCTGACTGTCCGTCACTGGCCCCGAAGCCGCTGAGTGACTGCCACCTCCCCTGAGACTTGCAACCATCTGTCACCTTTCGAGCTGCCGCCTTCTAGTAAATGCACCGGTCTCCCTCCCGATGAACGCTACCTCTGCAGCGCGTAACGCTTATCTGTCGTCGCTGACGATAGCGTTACGAGCGCACTCCCGCCCTCTGCCACCACGCCCAGTGTGCTCTCCCTCACACAACCGCGGCGCACATGAGACGTGTGTTTGCGTCTGTTTCAGCGGGTTTATGTACGCGTACGTGTGTTACATATCGGACGACTGCCCGGCCTGCCTGGTACTGCTGACCGCCGACCGTGAGAGCTTTCACGCCCTCTCGCGGGCCAAGACGAAAATAGCCGAGGTCAGTGGCCCGGCGGCGGCCGGCGCGCTCAAGGTCGCCGGTGACTTGTTGATTGCCTTTCAAAAGGAGGCGCTGCTGACGCTGGCATGGCCTTCTGCGGGCTGATACGAGCTGGACATCGGTCGTGTGTGTGTCGTGCTGTTGTTGGCGCACGAGATCGCGGCGACCGGTCCGCTCCCGGTTCGACAGGGTTTCAGGCCCTGAAGGGTACCGACAGCACTGTCACGGCGCACACTTGTTGATTGACAGGAAGCCCATGGCTTACCGCATATCGCACGCAAGCGCAGGTGCGTTCTTACGCACAAGCGCGCGCCGAGGCGAATGACCTCGCGCTAGCAGGATTTCAGCAGCACGCCCCCTGCGCGCCCCAACGCTCGCAGCCGTTATGACACGACGCAGCGGGTAGAAGAAGGAGGTTTTTGGGTGGACGCAAAGTTAACATATCGCGGACGGGAGTCCAAGCACCAAACCATCGTCCGTCTGTTACGCGCTGCCGACTGTTTGCCGAAATTTTTGAAAGAAGTCGTCCGCGTACTCGGGAGGGAAAGGATGGGATGCGCTGGTGGTGGGGTGGGAGATTTGCAATGTCGCGTGCTTAGGGAATCTAAACGACGTTTTACTGCTTTAGTCCCATAACAGGGTAACAGTGCCTGTACCTGTAGCGTCAGGCGTGTACGTGTATCTGTAATACGTTACTCTTCACATGACGCCGCCCAGTTACGACCGATTTTCTGTTTACGTAGGCGTTCTGGTGGCGGTCTTGTGCCTCTTATTTGTCTTACATGAATACTGACCGTGGCCGCTCAGGGGCGTCTGACATCTGCTCTGGATGATCGCCCCGGCTCGACCCAAACTGTCAGAACGGTCAGTGGCCTTTGTTCGCCGCCACTACTGAACACAAGAGTACGCCTCGAGGGGGGGGGGGGGGGACTGGCGCGCACCGGTCATGGGGCACGCTGAGTAGACAAACCACTCACAAGATGTGTTTCGTCGTGATTGATGTGCCGCTGCTGAACGTCATGAGCACCTGCTGTAACAAAAAACAAGAACAAAAAACTCCAGGTCCTTGGAGACGCCTCACTGTCCATCCTGTCCACAAAGCCTGTCTTTGTTCACACCTTGCAGGATCCAGACCCATCCCTCGGTCTCCGTCACGGCCAAAGCTGCCGAGCGGATCGCCCTGCGCCAACTCCATGTGTGTTTCTCTTGGAGCAGTCTTCCTGCTCATGCTCAGACCGGTTTTATGCCTTGTCGGTCGGCTGAGACGGTGCTGCCTGAACACCGCTTCCGCCCGAGGCGGCGCTGCGTGATCGCCGCTTCCTACCGCATTCTGTTATCGACTGATGGGACGGGAGCGCAATCTGCTGTTCATTTGACGTTAGTGAATATCGTCATGCAAGTGATTGGCTGAAGCTTTTGACAAAATTGCGGTTGCGTGGAGCTCGCGCGGAATGATTCCGCTCTTGCCTCGCTAACCGTGCCCAGGGCGTCTCCACCGCGAGGTCCTCGTACGCTGCAAAACAACGCCGGAGCTTTTCAGGGATCTGCCCTGGGGCCCATTCCTCTGGTTCGTTTTCGCCGACGACCTGCGCCGCTCTGCGCCTGAGGCCCACGCCATTCAGTACGCCGATGACACGCAGATTTTGGTGCTCGGCGGGGAAGATGCGTGTGCCCTGTCTGCCCAATTGAGGGCTGCCTCTCCTCACTGGGCATGTGGCTTACTGTAAACTCTGAAAGTGAATGCAGAGCCGAAATTGGATGGTGTTTGGCAGGCACCACAATGCTTCTCCAATCCGAATTCACTTTTGTGCAGGGTACTACTTGTCCCGATTTCACGGCATTGGGGTCGTTTTTGACCGATTACTGTTGCGGGGCGCTCGCATGGCTCACTTTGCACGTGGTTGCCCCAGACTTATGGTCGGACACAGCCGCTCACGGTATTACCTTTCTCAAAATGCAGTAATGCAGTACACAACCTGCTTCTCTTACACGTAGGATAGTACATTTCATTGCCTGGGACGGCTCTGTCGAAAACCCTACGCACATTCCGAAGGTCGGTAACTTCAGCACGAGGGGCAAACCTGGCAAACCCGTATTCGATCTCGTATCGAACGTCGTGAGAGAATTGAGCTGACTTGCCTCTAGCTGAGCATCGCCGCGTCATTTCTGTTCATAACTCTGGCGAGAATCTTCGTTTCTTGCTCGTTTCTACAGACAGGATGCCACCGGCGCCCCAGGTGCGCGCGGCGGGACGGGTTGTCGCACCTTCCGAACATCTGTGCCATAGCTGGCAGGCGCCAGTCTGCGTACTGCTCCCCTCTTCTACACAACAGACAGCCCCTTGAGACCGAAACTTGACTCAATTAAAATGACTTCAAGGCGTAAAAGGACTTCAAGCGTGACAACATGACACAGCTAGTGTTCTGGCCGATATAAGTGGCATCATGCGACGGCGTGGGTCCCCCACACCCAGCAACAGGCGTCAGCAGCACAGCTGGTGTTCTGGCCGATATAAGTGGCATCATGCGACGGCGTGGGTCCCCCACACCCAGCAACAGGCGTCAGCAGCACAGCTAGTGTTCTGGCCGATATAAGCGGCATCATGCGACGGCGTGGGTCCCCCACACCAGCAACAGGCGTCAGCAGCACAGCTAGTGTTCTGGCCGATATAAGCGGCATCATGCGACGGCGTGGGTCCCCCCACACCCATCAACAGGCGTCAGCAGACGCTGATCCCCAAGCCGCGGTTGGTAATTCCTCGCGGTGCAGGCGGAGCTTCCGCCTCAGCAATGTCGTCGTTCTGGCCGAGCCTTTCGGTATTAGTTTGAACCGGTTTGGCCCTGCTGGGTCATAATCCTCGTTTTTGTGGGAGGTGGGACCAATGACCGTGTTTTTGTGCCCGTGGTGCCCCACTTTCGATGTAGCTTCCGGGAATTCTTCGTTTGTTGTCGCATTTGGATTAGTAGGAGGCTTACATCACTGCTCGCCTAGCATCAGCCGTTAGTGCGGTAGTAATATAAACTATGACTTGGGAATAAAAGACGTTTGGTCCGTCATGCCTTTTCCACCAACAGCACACGAACAACCACAGCTGGACTGTTACCTGCATAGCAACCGATTAGAAACGTTTCCTTATATTGCATTGTCCTTTGGAGGCACGTAGCAGAAGTGGACTCGGTGGACAGAGAGGAAATAATGCTGATTATCTCTAGAACCCAGCGAACTTTACCAAATTTCCGCAAAATCACTCAAAATCTCGTCCACACATCTTGTATCAGGGGGGGGGGGGAGAAAACAGAACCCTGGGCCCTCCACTTGGTTTCGTCCCTTGCCCTTTGGTACCTGCGTTGGCATCTGGAAACTTTTGAGCGTGTGGGCGGGGATGTTTTCTGTGGCCTTGGTGTATTTCGTAACCCCGACTGTTTTGGTCTGGCCGCACGCGACGTCTCGTTCGGTCTGGTTTGGCCCCCTCCGGTGTCGCGTTATGCGCGGCCAGGCTGCGCCCGACGCCTCGTTTTATTTGATCTGGCCATACAGCACTCAGTCGGGCCCCACCCGGTCCTCGCACGCCTCCGATCACCGCGTGGGCGGGGCTTGGAGAGCGCTCGTGCCGGCTGGGGTGCCGGTGCTGCTCGGGAGGCAGGGTCGGCCTCGGCGGGGTCGGCCCCATAACAGCTCTCGATGCTGTGGGACTTGTAGCGTGGCATGGCAAGGAACTGATCGCAGCGTTTAAACGTATCTTAACGGACTATGACGGAAGCCTGCTTTATGGTGATATGTTTTCCCTGAACAATTTTGTAAAGACCTTCGGTTCGTATGTTTTCCCTGCACAGTTCGGTAAAGACCTTCGGTTCGTAACGTGACCAGCACGAGTGGCCTGCGTCGGGGGGCAAAATCAGGCAGACGGTGGACTGAGCGAACGCCCCCCCCCCCCCCCAATTGTATAGTCATGGTCATTAATCTGCGCACTTTGACTGCCCCTCAGAAAATGCAGCAGTGCGGTGCCGCGCAACAGATAGCTATCTCCATAGCTAGCGGCGACTACTCCGTCCAAGAGACAGGTATGATCTCACGTAATGCCATTTTTCACCACGAACGAGCTGCCTGCGTGGTTCGTCTGGCACTGCGCTGTTTCTTCTGTGCACAGGTCTGGGTGCTGACGGCTATTCGAGTCCCCATCGTACTGCGCGTCGCATGACATTCATGGACGAGACCTCTCACTCTGCACATGCTCAAGGCTCGTCCCTTGACCTAGTCGCTTGGACCGATCCATCTTGTACCTCGGGGCCGGCCACCAGCCTCGGCCCGCGCTGCACCGATGCCCTGCTGCATGGTCTTGACGTGACGCACTGTCCTGCATGTGTCGCGTTGTTATCTGTGATCGCCGTCCTTTATGGGTTCTGAATGAGCGATGCTGTGATTGTGTTGTGGTAGCAGGGTTCGAGGCAAACCAGAATTTAAATGAGACAGTGCAATAGCCTTATTCATCGTAGAAAAAAAACAGGGGAACGGAGAGATAGATGCGTTGGTATGTCGGCGACATGCCCTTATGGAAACGAATGGCAGTTGTAAATTCAAGGTGGCCCACCGATGGTCGTACTCAATTTTTCTTCTCTTTTTTTGTTGAAACAGCGAGCTACAGTTTTACAGGTCACCAACATTCAGGGGATTTGTTCGGTGCATTAGCCAGGAACATTATTCACATATATAAGACAGCAGTATTAGCCATATTCCCCGGAGAAAAACCGGGAGAATGGGGATATAGTTGGGTTGATATTTCAGCAATATACCTTTATCGAAACAATAGCAGAAGCTATTGTTTCTGTAAAGCTTCTGCTATTGTTGCAATAAAGGCATGTACCCGAAACATCAACCCAACTATATCTCCGTTCACCTGTTTCTGCGAGGAATAAGGCTAATACTACTGTCGAAGCATTCAGGGGATAAAAAAGAGTCATTGCCAGCTATTACTGCGATACAGTGCGTATCTAAGAATTGGAATACGCAAAAAAATATGTGAACATGCAAGTTCATTCAAGTAAACAGGCATCACGCACCACGCTTCATTCAAATATGCAAGCGATTTCAAGTAAACATGCATCGTGCATCACGCGTTAGGCATCACTAATGCATGTAAACTGTTTAAAGTTAGCACGCATCACACATCAAGGCACTTTTAATCGGTCATAATGAGCCTTATACGCTAAGGTCTGGTCGCCGACTTTTGTAATAACAAATTCATCTTATTGTGTTGTCTAGATGGTCTTGTGCTCTGTAGACGACTTTTGAGTTCTAAAGAGGCATAGAGTCCATGCCTATCTGGATATCAGCCTGATAGTGTTTTGCCAAAAAAGGTTTTCGAAAGAGGCATTCCCGGTTTTGTTTTTAGCGTTTCACAGGTAGTCATTATTTCTCAAACGAAGGGGGTGCATGGTCTCCCCGACATAGACTATGTCCCTCTCATGTTTTTCGCATAGTTTCCACTTAATTTGGTACGCCACCTTTTTGCGTGCAAACCCCTTGAAACTCAGGCTTGTATAAATGACATCTGTTGCCACCCGGGCACTTAGGCTTTGAAATGGAAGTTTTGGCCAAGGCCTGTTTAACTGGAATCGTTTGCAGGTATGATTGATGCATGATACGTGATGCATGTTTTCTTGAAATCGCTTGCATGTTTGAATGAAGCGTGATGCGTGATGCCTGCTTACTTGAATTCGTTTGCATGTACACGTATTTTTCGCGTGCATTCTAATTCTTAGTTAGATATGCACTGTACCGTAGCAATGGCTGGCAATTGCTCCTTGTTTAATCCCCTGAATGCTACTGACCTGCAAAAACTTGTGGCTCTCTGTTAAAAAAGAACATGAAATCGAGTAGGATCATCGGCAGGCAATCCATATTTATTTCTGTTATTCGCTGCGAGAAGGGCATGTTGCCGAGATATCAACGCATCTATACCTCTGTTTTCTGTTTTCTGCATCTATATTCTTCTGTTTTTTTACGATGAATAAGGCTATTACTACTGCGTTATCTATATGCATGATGTTCCTCGCAAGTGCACCTAACAATTTACAGAATTTAAATGTAACAATTCTCTCTTAGGAATGTGACGAAGTGCGATATAAATATTTGCTATCACCCTTAAAGATCATTTTGTGGCTGTATGGGTGCCATTGAGGCTAGGGATCGTGCGCAACGCCGGTTGTCGAGCGAACACTCAGTGTGGGAGGCTGAGGGCTCCCAGTCCCTGCCAACAGTCACGGGCCGCGTCATCGATCTCTGTGGCGCGGCCTCGCGTCGTCACTGTACCTCCCAGACCGGCAAGGAAGCGTCCGTGAGGATCGAGCCCACACTCGCCACTCACCACAGCCGGATCCTCCCAGCTACCTGCCTGCTGTCACGCCCGGCTGTAGGGCTGTCACGCGCCGGTTGTCGCGTTCTGTTTCATGTCACGTCACCCTGCTTCACATGCTCGCCATTGTCGCACGCGCGGCCACAGCGAATTCCCCGCAGTGCCGTCGGCGCGCTGACGAGCCGCCTCCTCGCCGCAGGCGTGCTGGACATGCGCCACTTCATGTACAAGTGCAAGTCGACAGCGCAGAGCACGTGTCCGGCGCCGAGCGCCGTGTACGCGTCGGCGGCCGGCCGCCGCCGACTGTACGCGCTCTATCACATCGTGCACGGCCGCATCCACGCGGCGGCGCGGCCGCTCAAGACGTACTACTTCGCCGGCAGCCGAGAGGTGGTGGTCGGATGGGTGAGTGAGGGGCGGCGCCCCGGCTGGAAGTAGCCCTTGCGCCAGGGCTTTCTCGTGCTGAATCCGTGAACCTGGTTCGTGGCTGAAGTAAGTAAGTGCTGTCCTGCTTTTGAAAGCATCTGGATAGTTAGGACCACTGGAAAAATGCTGTTTTATACGCGTAAGTACCGAAAAAGTGCTATCTTCTGATTTGTACGGGTACTGTTTGCCAACCTTTTGTCCTCATGCCGCATTATGTCTGTAGTGTTTTGTTGTAATATGGGCGCTGTGGATGGCTTTGCACGGTAGTGGTGCCATCACTACGACAATGTCCTGGGCCGTAGCTTTACTGACATAGTGGGTCGGAGCAATAAGTTCAAGAGTGCCGATAGTTTCATTGTTCTGCATTCGTGTAGAATTAAAAGACAACATTTTCTGAAATGCAGCAGCTGAGCGGACCGTCTGTGCCCGCCCACAGGTGAGCCCCGGCTTTGAACTGTACAGCCGTGTTCGAGCCACACGTCACGCAACAGACGTCCATCTCCGAGATGAACCGGCTGCTGCGCTGGATCAAAGACCACGAGCGACAAATCTTCATTCTCGGCTCGCCCGTCTTCTAGGGCGGCCGGCCGAGACCGTTAGGGAACCGCCGGAGTGGCAGGACGGAATCGCTGAGTGGTCAACACGGAACGGCCGGAGTGGATGGAGGGAACCGCTGGAGTGGCCGGGCGGAACTGCCGGAGTGGCGGGACGGAATCGCTGGAGTGGGGTCCACACGGAACGGCCGGAGTGGATGGAGGGAACCGCTGGAGTGGCTGGGCGGAACTGCCGGTGTGGCTGGACGGACCTTCAGAGTGCCCGGGTGAAACCGTCGGAGTGGCTAGGCGGAACCGCTGGAGTGGCTGGACGGAACCGCGGTAGTGGCTGGACAGAACCGCGGGAGTGGCCGGGCGGAACCGCCGGAGTGGCGCTGGACGGAACCGTCAGAGTGATCGGGTGAACCGTCGAAGTGGCTAGGCGGAACCGCTAGAGTGGCTGGACGGAACCGCGGCAGTGGCTGGGCGGGACGGTCATATTGGCCGGGTGAAACCGTCGAAGTGGCTAGGCGGAACCGCCGGAGTGGCTGGGCCTGAGCCGTCACGACGTCGGTTCGGCCCGTTGTGCGGTGTAGGCCCGGACCCGCTGAGTCCGCTGTATGGCTATTGCCGGTGTTTCCTGTGCTGCAGTGGCGCTCCGGTCTGCGTCACCGATGGAACCCTCCGATGCAGTGTGGGGCCAGCGGCCGGGCTGGTGCGCGCGCCGGTGACCGGGCGGGGGGGCGCCTCTGCCGATGATGTGCAGGAGCGCCCCCGCCGACTCTAAGCATTCGCTGAGACTGTGATCAAGCCACGCCGGGCCGATAGGTGTTTGTTGTTATGGCAGCAAGTCATTCAGGGAGAGTGGAATGCGGAAGAATGAGAGGGAGAGGGAAAACGCGAGAGTAAGAGTAAGATCGAGTGAATACGCGAGCGAGGTAGTGAATGGCGTGACTGAGAGTTAGATTGAGTGAATACGGTTGGAAGGCAATGAATGGTGCCAACTTTCCGCGTGCCATCGTGCTTGAGTGAACGAGGGAGGCAATAAGGAAGGCTAGTTTTGTCACCTGGGGGATATGAGTGGTAGGGGCAATGGAGAACGATTCAGTGAGAGAGAGGAGACGGTGTAATATTAATGAAGCAGGTCAGGACTAGATATGGATGGAGATATGAGATGCCTGGTTGCAGAGCGTCCCTGCAGACTCTATTCCTGCCCTCGTGTTTTATCGAGCTGAACAAACTGCGTGCTAGTGCGAAGGGGCGTTGCATTCCAGTGACTATTCGCCGTGTGTTTATCGGAGCGATGCCGTCGTTACAACTGTCATGTCAGTCATGCTTTGCAGTGCATATATTTAACATATTATTCGCATGATGGTGTATAGAGCATAGCGATTGAGGACACGGCGACAACGACGAATTGAGTTTTGGCACGGGATGAGTGTGATCACCGGGATCAGTGCTGAGGTTACGGGGCAAAAACGTCATCCACATTCCCTAATCTCTTCTCGGCATCATACAAAACGCTGAAAGGCGACTAGAAGAAAGTGTATCTTCAAGGCACAAGACACGTTACACATCTTCTGACCGTAGGTATCAGGTACTCCTTGAGAAACCGGGCCGGACTCTTGGGTGAGTGTGAACCCGATCACCCCGACTCTGGACCTTACTGCACACCAGTGCTCAGGCCGCGTTCAGGGATGCGTCGCTCCCGTTGGCTTGAAAGGTCGCCCACGCTGCGTAACATTCGTGTTCGTGCGGTGCTGGAT
>NW_023596530.1:0-26810 GCF_011947565.3 Pollicipes pollicipes
GCAATAAACCGCACATACCTAGCACCATAAGACATACAATGGTTCGTAAGGTTAAAGCGAAAAGCTCTGAAATATGAGAATGACCAAGTCATCCATGGCTAACCCCGTCTCCGTCCCCAGAACCAAAATGCGTGCCGCCTACCACGACCGCCATAGAAGAGCGCCATCGGGTCCCCAAGGTGGTCTCTAAAGGGGAGCGTTCACGTGCCGATCAGAGGAGACGCGTGCTTCCAGTGCCTGCTCCCTGGATTACCCTTGCATGACCTCTATGGTGCTTATATTAAACACTTTTAAAATTAAACAAAGCGTGGCTTATATAAATAATTTATTGTATTTCATCAAAATAAAGTGGGATAAATCCGGTGAGAAAAACGGGCGGGTTTAGGTTGTCGGGCCTTTCGTTCGCCAACCCCCCCCCCCCCCCAAATAATTAATCAATGTGCAATTTATAACAATTGACACCCCTGAGTGGAAGTGATGACGAATAAAAAAAATTGCGGATTAATTTTTGTCGCGTGCCACTAATACCGTGTATAAATATTGGCAGTAAAAGGAATGTCGTAGCACTCCTGTTGGAAGGAATTTTGTTGTACCATATTGTTGTCGAACCCTTGGTCAATTTCTGCCACGGTGTCGCAAACACGTCCATCGCGTTGATGCCACACACGTGTGTCGCTTCAGCACTGAAACGAGCTCCTATGCTTTAACATTCGGTGATAGATGGATAACAATATGGGGAAAGATTGCATTCGGGCGGCATTGTGCATTCGGTGCATGCAAGCAGCGGCACCTTCGCCACTTTTCTGAGTGGAGAGTTAGGCTAGGCCCCTTCTACCGGGGGCACCCGGAATCCAGGGAGCCTTATTCTCCATCATCTGCGATTGTTTTGTCTTTCGTCCTTTTTGTGGTAAGCTCGACGCCGAAAGATCAGGTCGGTGCTCAGGACTTTTGCTTCCTCGGTGGCAGCCAAAGTGAGAAGTGCCGTTGATGGAGAACCGCAAATAATTTCTAGTATGTGAGTTCTTAACTCATGTGGAGCCGCAAGCGATGCGAGTAAAAGTGCTGCACCGGAAGTAGGAAGAGTGCAGCAAGTTTAGGGCTGGCACAGAAACTAGTGGGACGATACAATTGCACAAACACCTATAATTTATACATGACACTCCTCAGACGACTCAATACTCAGAGTACAGAATCAATATGTCATCACAGCACGAATACCCGTTCGGAAGCATTGCATTTGGGCGCGTAATACATGCCAGTTCATCTCCCCAACGATCAAGAAGATACGGTCCAGTGTATCATCGGGGATTCACTGCCAAGCGAGCGTCTTGCGATTAGACCGGGGTCCACGCAGGCTAGCAGCGGAGGGCCATCAAAACGTCCAGGATTGCAGCGTCCAGTGCTCATATTGTCCAGGATCGCAGCATCCAGCGTTCATTACATGCAGGATGCGTCCAATTCCGTGCCCATTGGGAGCGTTCATAATGATCTAGGGACGCGACGTCCAGAGTCGCGAAGTCCAGAGTTGTAAAGTCCAGTGTTCAAAACGTCCAGTATTCATGGAAATCAGGCTAGTTTGGATTCCTGCCACTAGACAACACTACAGAAGCATCTTCGAGTCCTGTCGCTATTTCCCTCTTTCATCAACGGATGGTGCAATCAAGCCGGCATTCGACTGATGATCACGTGATCCTACAGTCAAGCATGGTTACCATAAATTACCTAAACCCTGACAGCCGTGCCCAGCCTGGGCGCGGCCGCGCCCTGGGGCTAACTGGCGAACTTGGCACAGACTCGCCGGGCGGCGGCGCGGGATCGGCGGGGACCGCTGCACCCGCGGGGTAAGTGGGCTCTCCCTCCCCGCCGCTGCTGCCGGGGCCTCAGATGCCGGGGTACACTTGGTTGCTCAGGGCCCTTCATATTGCCATTGGGCTCTTCATATCGGGTTCTTTCCATCCACTTGGATTGCACCCGTGCTGTTTGCTGAGGCTCCATATAAGGTAACGCCCGAGGCACTGGATTTCAGGGCCCTCTCCTTTGACGTTTGGCTCTTCGCTTTTGATCTTATTTGCTGAGTGACCCCTCACTGTCAGAGCTCTGTAACCTACCCGGGCACGTTTGACACACAGGGGCGTTAATTCATATACACTGATCTTCGGTTATTGCCATTTGTCGGGATCCGTGTACTCCGGTCGGACTTCATATGTTAGCCTGCCGGTGTGCTCCCGACCGTTCAGGGGGTTCCACCATATTGATGTAAGGTCTTTTCTCGCTTGTTATGAGGACCCTTCCTGTTCACTGGAGCCTCTTTGTTGGCCTGCTACGGCAGGTTCGATTGTTCAGGTGCCGTCATTATAGTCTCGGGTTTTTTTCCATATTATAGGAGGGCCTTCGCTTTTGACGAGGACCTAAATCTTGACCATTTTTTGGAGAACTTTACTTCTTACCCACCGATGACTGTATTTGCGGCCATGCCGATTACGCCGATGAATTCGTTTTTGTCATTGACGAACATAATGGTTCACACGCTGCCGGCGTTGTGCATCTAGTTTCCGTGTTTATTGAATTTGTGACGATTATTATGCTTATATATTTTACGACAATTACAACTTACTGCAATTATATCACCGGTTCGAGTGTACCTGCCTGGCACACGACCTCTCCACCGTCTCATTGTCATGAGAACCCTTTTTGTCATGTGCCATGAACCTTTCATTGTCAGAAGGGTCCAGACCAGCACAATAGGCCCTTTGACATACGGGAGCCCATCAGTCGTCCTTATTCAGTCAATGTGCTCCTGGCTGACCTGGGGCTCATTGCCAGACACATGGTCCTCCTGCTAGGGACTATGGTCACTGACCAGTAATGTGGGTTTCTCATTGTTTCAGGTGTCCCGACGAATGTCGGATGCCATGCGTCTAATAGGCTTTAGAGTTCTTGGCCTTGTCTCTGCTCGGGAAAACACCGCCAGGCCCCAGAATAGCACAGAACTGACTGTTCCATATGACTGTTCGCAGTCAGCTGCTGCAAATAGAGGCACAGTCACACGGGTCTCCGTCAGATCGGCTACTCTTACATTTTAGGGTTCAGACTTTCGGCTATGATCCCCCCATGATATGATCCCCACCTTTGGCCTGCCCTTCGGACCCTTAATCGGGCTCTTAACTTCGGCCCCAAGGAAGCAAAAAGGACCTTCGGACCCCATGGGACCCTTGGAGCTAAGAGGGAGGTGTAGAGGCGTGCTTAATTCGGTTCCACGTTAAAATAAAGCTTTAGAGGGCCATTTCAGTGCTTCCGGAATCTTGCATCGCTTCAAAATAAATGTCTGGGATGATGTGGTGTTCCACTTAAAGTTGGAGGCTCATAACAATAAATGCTATGAAGCCCCGCAATCGAGGTTCTTGCTGCCTTTTCACCTTAGAGCCGAACCAGGAATTCAACCGTGTAAGGCAGGACAATTGTGGTTCTCCTGTATTTTGATGCCCATGTGAAAGGGAAGTTTTGGACCACATTTAGGTTGTTCTTTTAATCGCCCACTTGGTGCAGGATTTCGTTAACGGAGAGGTTACGGGTATTGGTGATAAACTCGTCGTAAAGCCCCGATGACAACGGCGGCTGTTGGTGCCTGTTTCCCCTGAACAGGGTGCCACTTCCTGAACGGTCCGATTCAGAAATTTTCCAAAGTGAAAGGCACACTGATTGTAATGCCGCTGGACTTTGGTGCCCTGTTAGAATTATGGTTTTGGGCTTGTAAATGGCCCGTTTTGATTTAATGCCCCTTGTGAATTAAGATACTGGTCGCCCCGCAAGGACGGTCCTTGCTCCTCATTGCCCAAGGGTCCCGATCCAAGATTGTATCAAGGCGGACAGCTCACATAGGCTTTCCCCCAGAATTTATGGCTCTTTCAGAATAAAGGGTTGAGTCCCTTCTCTGGATCTCTCTGAATTGAGTGCTTCTCAAAAATAAAGGTTGATGTTGCCTCAAAAAGGATTTGGTGCTCCCTCACCGCATGGGCCGACACAGGGTTTCGTCCATGTCACGACGCGAACGTCGTGGTGCCCCTGCAATTTGGTGTCTCATAAAAATATAGGTTATGTGGTTCCAAAATGAAGGTATTGCTGCCCCTTTGCGATAAAATCTGGTGCCTCTTCAGGGCATCCAAACCTCCTTGGGCCCAGTGGGGGAGAGAAATGACCTCATGCCCCCCCCCCCCCCCCTCTAGACCCGCTCCTGCTCTGTGGTGTCTCATGAAGTGTGTGCCCCTGGAAAATAAAAGGCAAGATGCCCGGTAGTGAAGTTTTTGTCGCTCCTCTCGTGGAACAAGCATATCGAGGATTTTGCATGGGTAAAAGGCAAAGGTATTGTGATGTCCATGGATTTTGAACCCTGTTTAAAACCAAGGTTTTTGGGAATTTTGAATTAACCCTCTTGGGTAGAAGGACTCCTAATATTAAAGGTTATGGTGCCGCGAAATGAAAGTTATGATGCCCCAAACTGGACATTTTGGTGCACCCTAGCCCAAGGGGCTAATCCAGGATTTCTTCAGGGTGGGCGGCACAACAATGCTTTATCCCTGAAATTTGGTGTCTTTAGAGAATGAAGATTGCGGTCGGTTATGGTGTACAGGGATTCAGTGCCTATGGGAAACAAATATTTGCAGTCCTGTGTGGTGCCCGTGAAATTCTCTGGGCCTTTTGGAAGTAAAGGTTATGTGAATCCCGAAATGAAGATTTTGCTGCCCCTTCACCACGATATTTTGCTGCTCCCTCTCTCCAAGGGACAGGGGGCGTAGCCCCATCCAACCCCCCACCCCCTTCCACTCTGGATCCGCCATTGGTCAAGATCGGTTGAGAAGACCACCACCTCATCGCCTAATCACCTCAAAGCGTAGCCCGTTCTTTCTTCCCGTTATTCGTCATTCGGCTCCACGTGTAAGCCCCCATTTATGCCACGTTGGTGTGGATCTCAATATATACCGTGTTGTGCTTATGACTGCAAAACCCAATTCTATGCCCCGAAAAGTGTTTGTTCGTACATGCTACTGTAGCTGGCGCCTCCTTCTCACGAGACATGTGTACTAGGCCATGGCTGCCTCTAAATTCTCCCCACGCAGGCTCTAAGGCATGTTCCTTGAAGTCAACAGGTACCCACCAGAGGTTCAGGTACGCACGCGAACAGGTACGCACGCTGCGTTGCCACATACCGCCCTCTGCTGGACGCCTATTGCATATTCTTTTTACAAGGACGTAGCAAAACAATGCAACGAACTGTGCATATTATAAACTTTTGTTATCACATCCATGATACATATTTCCCTTGCCCCATGCCAAGTCTGGTTCACTGACTTTAGACTTGTTCCGGTTCCGGCTATCGGTTGCCTTGGCCGATCAGCTGATCGTTTCGCACCATTTTAGTTCGCGTCAGCCTGCCTGTCGTCAAGTGCGTGAAGTTCGACGCTTGGATGAAATGTTCCAATGACATTCATAATTGGTCGGACGGGGACGCTCCCCGCTTTGAGTGCCTCAAGCGCCGTAGTCGTCCAGCACCAGACCCCAGACAGATCACGACTTGTCGCGTGGGGGTTGGTTTGCGGAGGCGTGCTCAGTGTGAGATGAAACAAGGAGCAAAGAAATATGGAATTAAGCACACATTCTTGCCTCGCATGGTTGCAGCTGCCGACAAAATAAGGGTCATCTTTTCACGAAACATCATTCCTGATATCCAATGCAGCAAAAACATAACGTGTAACACAGCGAGAGTAGGCTTACACATGCCCACGACATAACACATGCAGAAGGGATAACACCATCAACCACATATTTCTAAGCATTACATAATATGAATTCGCACATTCGCACTCTAATTCTGGTTGCACATATCTCCCGTTATATAACTACGTTCACAACTAGGCATGATATTACGGAGACTAGAAAAATATGAGAAAAACAAATGGACGGTATGCTGTATCTTAACGGAGACATGCATCAGGAGACCTGCCCCCCGCCCGAAATGGCGGAAAAATCAACTTAAATGGCATAACCTGCAGCCACCATACTGCCTGCCGGCCACAGGCCACTGGCCACGTATCCGCAAAGTACCGACAAACAGGAGTTTTGACATTTGTCTCGGTGTTGCTATATGCGATCGGCTGCTTGTCCCTAACGCCTACACTATTACATATTGCATGTCTCGTCTCAAGAGCATTTGTAGCATGCCCCATACATGGGCTTGCTAAAAGCGCACTCTGTGCTGCTACATCCATTATCAAAGACTTAGCGAAACGATGAAGGAGCTGACCATATTGAAAACAGTTACAATCATATTCAAATTACATATCCGTAAGTTTGTCCTCTTTCCTTCGGTCCTAAGCGTCTATTGCAGTTCGTGTTACGCGATGACAGCGATCGGTTGCCTTGGTCGATCATCTCATCGTTCGCGCCATTTTCAGTCGCGCCAACCTGCCTGTCGCCAAGCGCGCGCGTGAACAGTCTGGCGCGTCAATGAAGATGTTTGTAGTTGTTCGGACGGGGAAAGTTTCGCGAGCATCGGAACCTTTCGACACCAGTCCACGGACAGAGCACAACTTGTTGCGAGAAGACTTGGTCATTTGGGACGGAGTCAGCGTAAGGTCAAGCTAGGAGCAAACAAATATGGAAGGAATGAAGCATTGTTTTTTTCTGTTTTTGCCCGTATCGCCCTCAGTCATTAGCAAAATGAGGAATCATCGTTTCACGAAAAATCAGTTGCCGACACCAAACGCAGCAATAACATGGCGTTTAACCTCGCCCATGATAGGCGATGACTATGACAAGTGTTTTGATACCAAAACGTGTTCCTAGATTTTCTGGTTTCGGAGCAGCGACGGTTTGCGATGATCACGCTCCACGTCGATCTATTCCCTGGCTCGAGCGGCGGGCGGCAAGAGGTCATCGCAAGGCTTGTTCTCGCCAACATAAACTAAAGCTACAAACTGCGGTTTTCTGGGAAATTCGACCTTTGACTTGTCAACAACATAGAAACTAGCAACAATAAAGTAAATGTGCTATCTAGAGTTAATCGTTTCCTCCTGAATCCTCTTAACAGTACACCAATAGTGATAAGTAAACTATTTCATCATATGTCATGCTTGCTTTGAATATCTTTAAACGTGGAGCGTTTCCTTTAAGCAAGCAGGAGGATAACAGGGCTGAAATTCGACAGAACAAGATTGGGAAAACGAATAACTGAAAATAGCGTCGTACTCTAGAAATGTGGATGGTAGTGATAAACTGAAATCACGCACAAATTGACCAGAAGACCCGTGGTTCAGAACAATATACTGGTGTTTCTCGGCAAGCTCTATCTTCATAAGCTTGCAGAAGCCGGGGAAAAGGTCGCGTCCACCCCCCTCTCCCCATATCAGCCAGAGTTATGCAAAACGGCGAATCAGGGCGATGGTCAAGACGTACAGCAAGCATGGGTACTTATACATACAACGCACATGCTGAAGGGATATTACTCTCAATCACGTATTTCCTTAGCGTAACATTTCATGAATCCACACATTTGCATTCCGATCTGTGGGTGCCAATGCTCTCCCGTTATATCACTCCGGTCATAATTGGGCCGAAGATCTTCGCAAGAAACAGAAAATTGCCAGATATGCTGTGATTTCACCGAAAAAGACATCTAAAACTTGTCGACGTCAATCACGTACATATATGATGCATGTGAGCATTTGCGTGGCAGTGTTTTTGAGGCATAATTATTTTTGAAGGTGTATTTGCACTGCCCTACCATGAGACATCGTTAGTGAACGGGGACACGCGATGAAGCTAATTTTCTACAACAAATCCGATCGACTTAACCTACAATGGCCCTTTGTCTTGGCCTATTCTGGACCATTACCTGGCGCGAAATCTGATGCGTGATTTAACCGCATGCCCATCGGTCAGCAAATGGACTCATATATGTTATATATATATATATTATAATATTATATATGTATGTATATATAATGTATATATATATATTATATATATATTATATATATATATATATATAAATCTCTCTCTCTCTCCTTCTCTCTCTCTCTTCCCCTCTTCCTCCTTGTCCTTCTCCTCTCTATATACATATAATATATCTATATATATATATATATATAATACTAGTATATATACTATATTAATCTATAGTATATATATAAACTTCCTACCGCAAAGCAGACTGTTCTTTACACATTGTTTTGTTAACATCGCATCAGTCTTTAGCATTGGTGAACTTTTCGGATGTTTTCTGGAATAAATGTGATGACAGTTTTCGCTTCTTCTCGCTGATCGTTTAAGAGTGTCACCCACAGCTCACGATACAAAGATGATATAGATTGTCATATTGCATGGTCTGGTATCTACTTAGTTGATCTCAACGTTCCGTTCTTCATTGTACCGTTTTTTGGAATGACAATTTTTGGTCAAAGGCGTTATCGCCAGTCCGTTTGAATACAGGCACCCGCATTACTGCATTCTGGGGTAGCGATGCTGCGGCTTATCATGGGACTAAATCATATTGCACCAACGCTACGGCGGTGTGAAAACGCTTGTCCTTTTGCGTACTGGTTTAAACACAAATAATTCCCCAAGCCAATTTTTTTTCACCCTAACACATTCGTTGAAAACATTTTCAGCAGGGAAATGGCGTTGGTTGGCACCAGAGCCGCAACATAATTGCTGAAATGTGCTTCCAGCCTGCCCCCAATAGACAGATGGGGTAACCCATTCACCAGGGATTTATCCCGCAGAACTTTAGCCGGAAGTGCTTAGAAACAGTCTGTGTAAAAGAGTACAACATGCAACAACAGTAACAACACTTGAGTGCAAATGAGATACGGTGGGCTAGACGGGCTCGCTGGCAACCTGGAACGCGCCTTGAGAAGTTCGAACGCACAACCTGTAGCCGTTGCGTTGTAGCCGAAGAGCAGTGTCAGGGTGGATGCCAGGTTGGCCCGCTCTCATGGGGGTAGTGGATGGGGAACCCGGGGGCTTGAATGTAGTGCGTGGCATTCAGTTCAAGATAGCGGAATTTTCACGTAAAATGTGCCGATTTCTGGCAATTTTTGTCATCTCTGCCAGTCGCAAAGTCGAAGCCAATATCTCAGCTCCGAAGTAGCATGCAGAGATATTTTAGGACGGTGGGGATATTATTCTTCGAGCACCATTTTTACCTAATCCGCCCAATATTATATATCTGCATGTTAACCAGCAACCAGGAAGGTCATAGCATAGCAATAGCAAAATTATCGGCACCCGCCCTCTTCACATAACCTTGTTTTCACGTTTCACTTCATATAGGTACTGCAGTGCGAATATATGCGTGATCAGTGTCTATTAATTTTACCTTAACACTACATGTGATATTAATATATTAATATATAAATATGCCTTTTACAAAAACGCATGATATATAGATAGTCACGCGCGTTGGCCTCGACGAATATGGCGCGGATGCTGGAACTAGAAAATGTTGTTTAGTAGGATCTATTTTTGGAAATGGATCCTAGTACTGAGTTGTCTTCAGAAGTTTTGAAATGGAAAATTACAAGATCTGTTGACAAAACACTAAAATAAATATGTAAAACAGGGCTACCATCCAGTTCAAGGGCGAAATATTCGTTTTTTATCACCTGACTAGCATCTTTTAACCTCTCCGTAATATCAACCAAAAACCATACTATGGGCTCCCACACTTTGTTCCTATGGTGACGTCACGCCTGCGTATCTTCTCTAGTAGCATTGGTTTGTAAATTTGAAATTATCTCGTGCGTAGATAAGACAGTGGTGTTGGCCTTATTCCTCGGAGAAAAACCAATAGAGTGAAGATACAACTGGGTTGATATTTCGGCAACATGCCTTTATCGAAACGATGGCAGAAGATATTCCAAAATTTCCTACCGATGATCTTACTTGATTTTCCAGGTCTTTTTGAACTAGCAGGCTTGAATTTTCACCGGACACCAACATTCAGGGATTGTCAGCGACAAAGGGCGATTGTCAGCCATTACGACGATACAGTGCCTATTGAAGAAGTAGAATGCGCAAAAATACGTGTACATGCAAAATAATTCAAGGCAAATGGGCATCACGCATCACGCTTTATTCAAACATGCAAGTGAGTTGAAGTAAACAGCCATCACACATGGTGCATCAATTGTACTCGTAAGCGATTTTAATTGAACAGGAATCGCACATCACGCGTCAGGCATCATCTATGCATGTAAACGATTTTAAGCTTGCACACATCACACATTAAGACACATATCACGTTCGCATGATCGGCCCATGATAAGTCCTGTATGTTAAGATCTGGTCGCCGACTTTTATAAGAATGGATTCACTTATTTTCCTGTATGGATGGTCCTGTGCTTTTGAGTCATCATGTAGCATGTACACGTATGTTCGCGCATCCTAATTCTTAGATAGGCATTGTATCGTGATAATAGCTGACAATTGCTCTTCGTTTAATCAATGAATGTTGGTGTCCTGTAAAAACTGTGGCATCGTGTTTAAAAACAAAATCCCTAAGAAATCGAACGATATCATGGGCAGGGAATTTTGAATTCACTTCTGCTGCTGCTGAGATAAAGGTATGTTGCCGAAATATGAACCCAACTGTTTTTCCACTCTCCTATTTTCTTTTTCTCCGAGGAATAAGGTTACAACTGCTGTTGTCTTATCTATGTGAATAACGTTCTTCGCTAATGCACTGCACAGCTTGCGTGATTTATGTCGTGCTTGTTCTCAAATGGATCTCATACCCAAATACATCAGTTATTGTAATACTGGTCATGCGCAAATAATACCTGATTGCGGACCCGGGCCGCAGGGCCGGGATTCCCAATACGATCACCACTGAGCCCTTCGGCCCTTCGGAGCCACGAACCGGGTCTTTGATCGTCTGTCTCCAGGGCCCTTGGGCGGAAGGGGGCGGGCCCCTGTACATCCGCTGTGTGTGCTGCTGGTGGTACTTGATCGGTGAATGCGACCCCTGAGCGACCAGGGTATTCTAGTTGCTTTCCAGTTTCCTTAGTGTCCATAGTTTGAAAGGCAACGGAGGTCTAGGTAGTTGGAAGAGCCCTTTAATACCAGCGTACCCCTGCCGACCAGGAAGTCCCGACTGAGCGGCCAGAGGGGTTCCACGAGTTTACCTGAGGGGGCTTCCTGGACTGCTAAACGCTGCTACCGTATGGTCAGAATTTGTATTTAACAATATTTTTTGCTCTGCTCACTCAATGCGATCATTTTTTGGACTTTAAGGTTCCGACAAAAGCTCCTCCCAGGGGTTCCTGGACCCCTCGCCCTTCTCCCCCCCCCCCCCCCCTACCGCCCTTCAACAGCCAGACCCCAATAGAGTTTTCAGCCAAGACTTGAGACGCCATGGATTTCCCGATGGGGGCTGAAGGACCTTTTCGTTCCCTTTCAATTTCCAATCGGTCACTATTAATACACACGATACATTAGTCCCCTCTCTGACGCCAAAGGCCCTCTGACCGGTATGGTTGACCCTGGACCAACGCGGAGCCACTCACGGACACAAAAGGGTTCGCAAGCGCAGCGGGTTCAATAAATAGTACAGGGATCCCAGTTCAACGCATTTGGGCCCCGGAGAAAACGGACAGAAGGAACCTGTCCGGTGCTGGTTCCTGACTGACACGAGGCTCTTCCATTGAGACGCCAGTCAAGGAGGAGGGGGGGGGGGCTCCGGTCCAGCACGAGCGAGATCCCGGCATGTCCGACATGTCCGGATGTCCGGTCCGCCGGGATGTGTACCGCGGCGAACCGAGTGAAACCGAGTCAAGGGCCTCGGGCTCTGACGCGAAGATGGCGGCGTGCTCTACTGAGCTGGCAGCGCTTCGACCCCGGACGGGCTGCCCCACGGACCGGCCTCGCGCGCGTGCGGCGGGGTTCCGTTCTCGGGCGAGGGACGGCGCGCGCGTGAGTGCGTTCTTTATTTGGCGGCCGGGCTGCCACGTCCGCCGGCCAGCCGCTGCGTAGCTGCCAGCCGGACTGTCGAGCTGGGCGGCCTCCGGGCTGACTTGTGTGTACGAGCTCCGTGTTCAACCGATTGCACAATTTCCCCACATATACAATGATTGAGCGGAAGCGCTGTCTGCAAATTTGGCAGGTGGCGGTTTGTTTGTCGGGACGGGTTGTAATACCGATTGGGGCTTTACGTCTCACCGGCTGTTACAGCTATTCGAGGTGAAACGTCTCTATTGCGTATTTATCAGGCATTGGGTGCGTGGGATGCGGCAGCAGTGTGGCCAAGACTCCATCCCAGGATAGAAAAGCCCAGAGATGAGCACCCTAACCACTAACCCACCATGACAGCAACGTCCCTCTGCGGCGCGAACTGCATCCGTCTCGATAAACTCCAGACTGGTGTTGCTGGACTCCAAACTCTGTACTTTGCGTGGTGGATGGCGAACACAAGCTCACGATTCGCCCAATTCATTCAGCTTATATATCGCAAACAAGCTCAGTGAAATACAATCGGCTCCGCTGTTCAGATGGTGAATCGACAGTGCCTTTAAGCGCGGCACGTACGTAGTGTTTTGCATGACGTTTGGGGGGCAGTGTAATACGTTCGCCGTCAACGTTTGCCTTTTTACTTCCTATTTACTTACAACCAGGAGTGCGGTTCTCTATTCAGTTGCAGTTTTATCCCCCGCTGTAACTTGGGTTGCAGCATGCAGATTTGCCAAAAAGTGAGCCAAATTCGGAGAGAAACCAATTTGTTGACATATTATCACGGTACTCTTCGTTGTATTTTCATCACTCAGCCGACTGACAGGTGTTGGTAAACCACTCCCGTTTTAAAACGTACCTAATTGGAGAAGCGAATTGTTTGTAGGCTGGGCCATTGAACGTGTCCCAACAGGGAGCGGTATCTGAATTTAGTTGATAGACGGCTGAGAAGTATCCAAACTCAGCTGAGACAGCTCCCACCCCCTCTCTTTGAAAGTAAAGGCATGTAGAGTTCAGAATAGGTCCCGTTCGCAGTAGTGAGGAAGAATTTGCATTTGGGGGAAGGGAGGGAAATCAGCCAAATAAAATCACTAACAATGTAGGCTAGCATGCCGGGAGCTGGAGATCTTCATGCGCGCCTACCTGGAGCAGACATCAAATCAGTCCGCCTCACACATCAGTCATCAATTCCTTCAAAAAATGAGAAACATCACTAACACATACAGTAAATAACGGAGCCAAACACCCGCGGATAAACTTATCCATAGCCCGCAATACCAAACAGCAGGCACCTCTACAAGTGCTTTCCACGATTACCAGCAGCTACTGCAGAGTAACCAGCTATTTCCGATGCCACGAGCCAGGGAGCAACGTTTTGAATTATTTAATGCGCCTGCTGCCAAGGGCGTGCTGGCGCGGCAAAGGCTGTGCACTCAAACAAAACGTTGTCCATATCCATGCACAGCGGTTTAGCTGGGCCCGCACTGTACCGCATGACGTCACTCGGCTGAAATACGCAAATCACTCCGGGCGTTTCAATACGCATCCCTAGTAGCATGTCCCACTACATGCCTGCATTAGACATTTTGAGCCAGCAGGAAACTCTGTACCGTCCATATCTGCTTATTTACGGTAGCATCCCATTGAATGCCAACAGGGGCTTCTTTTACATGTCAAGAGTGGTAATTCTCAGCAGCTAGCAAACAATTTGCGCTGCGCCATATAGGTCAATTTACACGTCGAACAGGTGCCCCCCGAGCACGGCGCGGAGGCGCCACAAACCTTTCTCCTCTCAGCTGGCTTCCTTCCCGTGTTCTCTCAGTTTGTTTCCCTCATTCAGGCCTGGTCTGAGCTCGTCAGCGTTTTCAGACCAGAAGGGCCTCCTCCGAAATAGGAGGGGGGATAGGGGCAGTTTATATCTTCCGGGCGCGGCGTTGTACACAAGCTATCGTGATGCCTACAGCAGTATTGCTGACCAGAATGAAGGCTCCATGCAACGCGAAGCCCATCGGAACGAAATCACTGCAACACTTCCGCAGTGAGAACCCGTGAACACCGTCTCGTTGGCAAAACTGGCCCATATTGGATGATAAATGATGATGAACATCTTGCATCTGAATAGCAAGGGGGCCACTCGCACAGACGGAGCGCCGATCCCGCAGGGCATTCTAGCCGTGGAGCAGAATGGTTGCAACTAGGCTGCCCAGACGTTCCATTCCACTGCACATGTCCCACGGAAGTGCTAAGGCTAAAGGCGCCTCAGCCAGCCCGAAGAGAGGGAGAGGGAGAAAATAAAAAAAAACCCATACACACACATATATGCGTACACGACACACACAGCACACACACACCACACACAACACACACACGCACACACACAACACAACACACACCACACACACCACACACACAACACACACACACACACTACATATATATATTATTATTAATATATATATAATATATATATATATATAAATATATATGGATTGAAAATATAAAATACTTTAAGAAGTTAACTATGACAAAACAGTGACATAACAGATACGACAACCATTCCACCAACTTCTTAACGAAGAGCCGGATCGTCCAAAGTATTTCACAACAAATGAAGGCCTCCACGATCCCAGAATATTCTTCAAACACATCCTAAAACCATTTCAAGAATACAAGAACATCCCAGATTGAGACTTTAGGCATCCAATCCTCGCGATTTTTCTAGAGATTGCGTTACGCCGTCTGCTTCAGTGAGCAAATTTTTGTGCGGCAACAATAGAATTCGGGATCAAGTTGTAGGTCGCTGGACATAACGTGAGGTCAGATAGACCCAATCAACGCAAGCTACCAGAGTTTCGCGCATCGCATAGGTTCAGCGCACAGCACCACACAGATTTGCGTGCTGCATTCAGAGACCCATTCAGCCTCTGCTAGCCCCTGCACAAGCTCATCATCTGCGACGAGGGCAAAATAAATAGAATCAAATTAAGGCTCGGGGCTTTCTGCTAGATATCTGTAGTCAACAGATGCCGCGCGCGGCCGGCAAGCTGCTGCCAGCCAACAACGCGGGGCGATTCGGCTGCCGCCATCTGTGTTGTCGCCGCCGGACAGGCCGGCCTTTTGTACTCTGGCAAGTATAAATATTCTTGGTGGCTCGGGAGGCCAGCCTTTCGTGACAGGCGCTGCTATCAAAAGGCCACCAGACAGGCAGCCGACAACACAGGACGGCATCGACCGGCCAACCCAATGCTCGCTTGAAACGAGCGTTCCACATTTTGAAGATATTGAGGCAAGCAGCAGATGTGATGCCCACTTATAACTATTGATACTCTATAACAGTGCTAAGACCGCCCTAAATTACCAAGTTTGATGTTATGCACGTTTTCTGTCCCAGTACATAGTTTCCTTACGTCATGGAACGTTTTATGACGTAATAGTCGCTTACTGATTGGCCCGTCGCAGATTTACCACCAGCGGACAACGGACTCACTCGTGGTGCCTCAGGTCCCGCAAGATGATGTTGGTGTCTGGGCGCGCATGCTTACCTATAAGGGAATGTGCTTGAGTTTAGTTCCTTTTTGGTATTGTTCTGGGATATTTTCCGTGATACCACATTTTATGTGCATTTGCATTCTCGGTTACGCGGCTATTTTCGAGTCATACTGTTGTCAGCTTCCTGTCCACCATAACATGAATAACTTCCCAAACGGCTGTGTCATTCATCAGAAAACGGGTTTCGTGATAGAGGCATGCGATCAGCGTCTCTCTCTGGTTGTCAACTGATGTTCCCTTTGCGACGATTCTTGCTGGAGTGCTCCACACACAAATATTCCAACTGCCATATTATTTTTGACCTTGGGCAAACCATGGCCACTGTGGTGTTGGGATACGTGTGACGTATCAAAAACGTCATACATGCCTAAGCAGCATCAAATAAGCGAAGGGAAATGGTCCGCACAAGTTCGCGTGTGCCTACCTGAGAAACAAGACGATCAGAGGTCTTAAACAGGGCATAACTGTGGGCTGCAGGGAATCACGCCGAACATTGGTATGCCATTTCAAGACCCCTTACACATGCGGAGCAGTCGCTACAAAAGTTTGAACGCAATGCGAGTTGTCCGGACGCCGACAAATTGGGACTGTAATGATGCTCCTGCTGAGTCGTCTGGTCAGCGGCCCGTACAAAGGGCAGCGCGACGGGTGTAATTTCATCATCTTGTTAAACTCTCTGAGTTTGCTGCAGCTATGAACGTGTACTTCGCCATCGAGTGTTCCCGGTTGCTGCAGGACTTGCGTATGAGAACCGGTGAAAAGATTGGCTAGCTTTGACGCACACCATGTTTAGGTTCGACCTTAAGATGCTTTTTTCTCACGGCCTTGTGAGCTGAGGCTCTCATTGTGATAATAATCGACTTAAATATAACTGCAAAATAATGGTGGCAGCAAAACCCATCTATCAAACGGGCTTATGAAGCATTTTGTCTGGTAGCAAGAATCAGATTCTATCACTTGATAAATTTTATTATCAACCTGGCTTGCATGGAAGCACATCTAAGCATGAATATGAGGCATGCACCTAACATTTTAATCCTGCAACCCATTGTGTAGACCCTAAATCTTCAAGAACAACATAGGTTTAGTGGGAGTGAGAATCCATGTTTGGAACCATTGGAGTAACACAAAATACGACTATGCTGTGCATTTCAGAAATTCAATTAAACCACAGCTGACAATTTAAGGGAACATTTTACCTTTGCATTGGGGTTTTGAACTGAAACAGCCAGCTCAAGAACGTTTTTGATGCAGCTCCCGGAGATGCCCTTTTTAAGACTCAAAAACCCTCTGGTTCCTAAGTTATACACTCGCAAAAGTGCGAAACATGTTTATTGATAGACTTCTTCAAAGTGTCCTTCGCATTGATGTCATAGAAACGTGGTACGATTGCCATTATATTACAGGCTGTTTTCTGCTCATGGTCAATAACAGCATGGCCGCTGATACAGTCGCAAGAGCGATGGTGCGGCACGTATGGCACAATCCACGGAAGGTGATTGGCTGTTAGCAAGGTTTTGCTCCTGAGTACGTTGCTGCGCACATAAGCGTGAACACTTCCGGGTTGTGCGGCACTCGTCGCCAACGGAACATTTTTCCTTACTTCTAGATCATAGGCCAATGTTTTAAAAAGGCAACACCACTGTCTGCAAAAAAAAAAAACGTACAGCACCAAGAAAAGACCGGCACTCTCCCGAAGGTTTTTTAAAAGAAGACCGGGGGAAAATCTGCCTTTTTCTCTTTCTGGCGTATTCTTTTCTTCTTCTTTCTGACCGAATTTTTTACGACCAGCTCGGTTGGTTGCCTTGTATCCTGGAGCAAGGAACCTTGCACTGGTGATAGGCTAGCAGGGCTTATAAAATTAGGGAAATATTACGGTAATTTTATGTTCATATTTTACTAATTTTTTCACATATAATGCGAGACAGATTTAAAATCTTGAAGAAAAAAATTGTGTCCCCAAAGTACAACCGCTTGAGTTGTAATACAATGAACCCCCCGTTGGGACTTCGTATTGAAGGGAGCTGACGGTGTTGAAGTGCGGTATAATAACCGAAAAAAACTGTGTGGAAATTGCGAGAGAAACCTTCGGTTGATAATCCCGCGAGTTGTGCAAGCGTGGATCACACTTATTTGACAGTGTGAATCGTGCGATTTAAATGGGTGTGATCGCCGTGGTGCATGACAGCGGCGTGTATTGATCTTGATGTGATGGGAAGTGTGCGTCTGAGGTTTGTTATTCAGAGAGAACATGGTTTTGGTATTTTAAAATCTAATGACTCCCAATAAAATGTGATGCATTGACACCCGCCTCTACCATTAGGTTTACATTTCAACATGGCAAGGATTATATATATATATATATATATATATATATTTATATTGTACCAACTAACTACTTGTACTTGCCAGTTGATATATACATGCTGGCAAACTGAAAGAAAACACTAGCACCTATGTTGCAAAAGTGTTCAAAGACAAGTTGCTACTTCAGTATGTTTTTGACAACCTTTTGAACCTATTGCGGTATCATGTTATTGAGATGTTTATTGAGGTTGTTGTACATGTGTTATTACATGTGCGAACAATATTTTGAATGAAGCAGCCTAATCGCCCCAGCATGCTGCATGCTGTGGAAGCAGAAGAACGTGTTCACATCTTGTCACCTATGTTTTGTGGTTTCCCAAAACAGGCTGAGCAAGAGATGTCACTTATTGGTTGCGTTTTTTTGCTGGGAGTGATTTGTACATTGTATCCCGTGTTTTTGATCAGTCTTATGTCAGATGCGGGGTTAATACAAGAATGCATGCTTGACCCATCAGCTCATTATGAAGTTGATTATGAAAGCGGCAGGGATCACAGTACAAAAAACATCATTGTTCATTATGCCGTGCCACAGTACAGCACCGAGGTAGTGCCATGATGACACTGTTGACCCGCACCAGGGCACAATGTACCACATTGGTTGACTACACAATGTCAAGGCTATGAGATTTACAGCCTTTAATTTATGAATGACTGGCAACAACTGATTTAAGAGCACCAAAGGACTATCACCAGCAACAATACTGCTGCACTGCAATGGCTATATCAGGGTTGACTAGTAGTAGCATAAATAATCCCAGGCAAGAAAAACAGTCTTGGTAGCTCAACATTACCATATTTCTCATAGCAACAACAATATTTTGGCAATCAATCCATAGCAATGTAACATATTTATTCACTTTTGCATGCAACTGCATTTACAGTCACAAAAATAACGTAAGTAACTATGACATACGTCACATATTAACAAGACTACAGCACTGCGGGCAAGGATAAGTCGGCAATACAATATTGACATCCTGAACCGTCCTCGGCAGGTTTCGGTGAGTGATTCATGATGCGATATGACATTCTTCACAACATATCGTGCTTTGATATTGAATATCTCACCCAAAAGCTGGCGATCGCTACGTTGCGTATGTCAAACAGCCCACCAAAGCTTCTCTTACGACTAGTACCAATACACAAAATCCACAAACAAGCTATTCACTAATCCACCACCCAACAGCGCCCGCGACGAGAATGGCCGGTTGGCGTCAATTTTCGTGCGTTTCGCTGTATTCTTGTTGTCTGGACGCCAGATGTGCTGGATAATAATGTCGTCAAAAAAATGATTACATGTTTTTCTCGAATAATGACGTAATAGGGCGTAATCTACACAAGCTGAAAATATGCTACTTAGGGTCGTTTTCGAAACTTGGGAAGTCTTACCAATGGTTGCAAGTTAGGTTTTTCCCACCATATCTGATGCTGATCTAAGATCTTCAGGTGTGGAACATTTCCCTTTAACGTGGAAATCGTTGCCAAATATGTCACGATACACTTTCTATCCCTAGTTAAGACAAGTAGCGATAGCCTTCTTCCTCGGAGACAAACACGAAGGATGGAGATATAGATCGCAAGAAGCAGATTCCCTAAATTTTCTCCAACCTGCCGATGGTCCGGCTTCTCTGTCCTCCACTGTGGCGCCCCGTCGATGTGACAGATGACGGTCGAACCAACGCCTCGAACCATTCCGTCGGCTATTTAGTCGTATTGTAACCTCTGCTCAGTGGCTTATTCCACCCCTTCCGCTTTCAGGACGAGTGCTGCTCAGTGCGTCGCGCTCTCCTAGGAATACCCCGAACAACGCCGCCCTGTTCCTGGTAACGCAACTGCTCCTGGAAGAAATGTTTCAGACAAGTAGCCATTATGCTGCTAATCATCTGTGCAGCAGGTTGCGCTGCCGCGGCAAGCCCGATGCCTGCGACAGGAGTAAAACATGGTTTATTAAAGAACACAAACTTTTGGATAACGACTTTGGTACCCGGCGAACAACATGCAGAGGTGACTCATGCGCTCGGTAGTGATTCTTGTGGTTCCACGCGTCGTATGTACGTGACTACGCGTTCAAAATGTCAAGGAAATAGGTGCCAGGTTTCTGGTGCTCACTTCGTCTCCAACGCCAAGAAACAGCCGAAGCCGATTGGAAAGCTGACAGTTCATGAGCATGATGTTTGTGACAAACAAATGCACACGAGTCTTAGCTTCGGGTTAAACGCACAAAGGCAACTAAATCGAAAATACCAGCAACCGGTTGATCTAGTCCCATACTCAGACCAAATGCTCTTAAAAACCAACAAGCCACCGTGCAATGTGTTGATACAGCACGGGCCGTGGAGCTCGCCGGTAGGGCCCTGCTGGCAAAGCCCAGGTCGACAAAGCCCCGTTGAGGCGGGATCTGCGAGTGTTCCATATCGTCGCCATGTACCAGCGTACATAGCCCCCAGATGTATGTACACACCTGTGGCCTCCATGAATCGAAGGGCTCGAAGCTCAGAGATGCAGGTCCCGAAGTCCAATGTCTTGAAAACGCATACAGGTTATATTTGGCTCGTGTCACCTTGATATTTGCATTAGTCCACAGGGTCTGTGTCTAACATCCACACCTCTGCTGACGTTCAGCCCGTACATCAGTGGATACTCCAAGCTGTAACCCACCTTCACTACCAGCTCCTTGGTGATGTGACCACCACCGCTGTGTGGGGGCCAGTGTCCAGAGTGTTGTCCTTAGGGCACTCGCTGCGCGGCTTGTCCGAAAAGCCACCGACACCTGCCGGAGAAAAAATGAGCACGTTATGTGATTCTCATGACGGCAAATAGTCCTGCATCACCTTCTACACTTCCGAATAAGGTCATGACGTAAACAAAGGGAACAGTCGTCACCAGCACGGAACGTTGCAGCATGAAATAACAAATGAAGTATTCCCGCAGGACCACAGCACTTAAAGTTGTGGTAATTTCATAGACAATTATCCATATGACCTGTGTTATATTTCTTAGGCGAAATTTCTATCAAGGTAGCCTATCAGTCAGGTATCAGGTAGTGCAGGTAGTCTATCTATAAGTAGTCCCGATCAAGTCAAAATAGATAAATTAATGTAGATACGAGCAAGCGGCATGAGTGTAATGTGGCAATGATTCGCGTGTATAGCAGCATGAGATGCGTTCATGACAGTAGGTTAATGACAGAAATAAGTGACAATTTTTAGTGTTAGGTTCACTTGTATCACATCTGCAGCTGTCGGCTGAGGCGAAGAAAGACCTTTCCTCGTAGCGACGAGCATTCAGGTTCATTCCAAGTCTCCGGATGGGCCCGCCTGGTCTCAGTCTCGCAACAGCGCGACTGCCTCCGATGCATTGGTGGTGAACCCAAACAGCTTCTTAACTATTGGCCCCCTGTCATCCCTGTGTATCGAATAGGTTTTTTTGCTAAGGGCGAAATGCGTGGCGCAGAAGAGCAAACTAATTTCGGCAACCTTGACTCGCGTCAGCGCGCGTCATTTGGTTGTTCCTAATGCACCGGTGTGTGTGCTGCGTTGGCTGTGTTTGATCTGTTTATGTCGCTTTTGAAGCTACATGCTTTGTTGTCTAAAATGTGTCATGCACGTTGCCGTTTGTGTGTGCGGTGGCGACATGTAGATCTTTCAGTAGCGTTAAAGGGATTAGTTTTTTCACTTTTCCCGTGATGGTTTGGTGAGGTCGCAGTGGATCGCTGGTCGCAAAAGGGCTGACAAATCTTTAAATCATGACACTGCTCGGATTTGTAGCTTGCATTTTACCGCAGACGACTTCCAATGTGTATCTGGGCCGTCTCTCCTGTCTGGGCAGCATGATCGACGAAAGTTGCAGCCACAAGCTGCTCCCTCGCTTCGCCTGCCATGTTTTGCATCCAAGTAAGTTGGCCATGCATTTACGATAGCATTGACACTTTTCAAAGAAGATCAATGCCATTAACCAATGCCATTAACATTGGGTACCCATGAACTTGTGTCTGTAAAATCCTAGGAAACCTTTAAATGGTTATGGTTATGTGGGATCCTGTGGACTAAAAAAGAGATAAGAAACATAGGTTTTCCTGGGTCGCGTATTGCAAGCAGTGAGACATGAATTCTCAACATACCACTCAGCTGCCAAGTCTTACAGTCCTGCTGCTTGTATTGCAATGCATAAGGTAAAGTTGAGAGGCAATTTTACTTTGTGCACATCAGAAGGGTCCGGGAATAGATCTACTGACATCAGTTTGTTAGCATGGCTTTTTATCTGTACCATAAGTCACACATACATTGGTGATTAGTAACAATTACATAATATTACATTACATGTATTATATTTATTGCATTTCATTATATACGTTACAAAGGAATGCGCATAAGTAAGGTTCGGTCATGTGAAAATAATTTTCATATTTTGATCAAATATTAAAATTTTGCAAGGACTCTGGGTTCTCGCCACAAATTGCTATAATTAAGCTTGAGTGTCTTCGCCATAGTTAAGATATGAAATGTTGGCCGAGTGCTCTGTACGCCGTTTTGTTTACGGCATGCGGCCTCTTGTTTACCACTACGATAATGCATTTTTACCTTGCAGCCAGCGTTTGCAAATAACAATTTTTGCCTTTTGAAAATGTTAGAAAATGTTAATTTCAATCCAGAAATCATCGGAGGAGTAGCCATTTATGACGCAAGTTTAGGGTCAATTTCTTAATTCTTTCCTGTTCACTGTAGGGATTCTGAGGTAAAATTGTTTGGATCGACTGGCAAATTTTTATTATTATTCAGCACTGGAATGATCCCTTATGAGGTTAAAGGCGGTTTCATGAAAAAGCGTAAGTGTTCTAAAACGTGTGGCAGGACTACTTTATTCTAGGCTAGGTGTTGATCATGTGTGTTTTCATACTGACCTTGCACCTACATCTTGGCTGTACTTACCCAAAAAGTTGTAAGTTTTAATAGATCTTTCTTATGCGTTATAGGCAAAATGGACGTATACAGACGCTTTGAGGCACTGATCCCGTGAATAACCATATTATCACGCTGATCTTCTGTGCCATGACCTTGACCTGAACCGGTCATGGCATCAGCATATTAGTAACACATCATCCTCGCCAAGCCAACGAACGCTATTTTGGGGCGAGACATGCTTCAGTTAGCCTAGAACTAGTAAGACTGATGGTAGCAAGGCTTATACAGACCTTTGACCGCCCCTGTTACCATGCTTAACTGTTCAACTCTCCTAAAGCGACATCCGTGAACTCCTTCGGCTCCTGCCTGTTATATACAAATTATACAATAACTTCCGAGAAGACTTGGTTCGAATTTCGCCTACCGACCCCCAGAGAAAAGGCGCTCGGTTTCGACGCCAATCGATCGTGGAAAATGCGGTTTTAGGCCAATATTATGATCTGGTGCAGGAACAGATAGTCATGTGATATGCAAGCCAAATATATGTCCCGGCTTACGGTCCTTAACTGACCCATCAAACTTTTTAAACTGCGTTGTGGGTTTATCCCCCATGCATCGTAATGGTTCGATTACACTTGTGACGTCATCAGTCGAAGTAGCGGAATTTGGCCGGACGGTTATACATTCTGTTCAATGGCCTTGCTTCGCTATGACACAATCAAAGGAGAAGACTTTCAATTTCCAAAGATTTTGACCGCCATGATGACCTGCAGGTGACGGCACGATACAGTCACCTGGTTCCGTCCGTGGTCAATCGCTGCTTGGTTCAGGACGTCCAGCTCGTCCAACATGATCGCATACTGACGTTACTTCTCAGACTGGGCAGCCATCTTCTGCAGCGGCTGTGCCTGCTGCTGACAGGAGTTGGACGCCAGATGGAAGCCGAACGGCGTGATGAAATGTTCATCGTTGAGTCAGATCTAGACAAAGTATACAGATGCTCGAAACTAGCCGCACTGCGCTGGCGAATGTGGGCTAGAACACGAAATGGATCTAAAAATGTCACATCCAGGGTATCACCGCTACAGAAATGAATGTGTTCGTGATCGTCTTTCAGAAACCATTCATTGATACAGGATTCTGTGGCTGATATATTGAGCTACATAAACTACAGACATTTAGTTATGTTTATTGTGACCGATATCCATTCAGTCCGCAATTCATAAGATAGTTTGGTTTGAATTGCAATATATATAGGCTATCGGCTGTCCTCGATTAAAATGGCGAGCCGGGTGGACCACCAGCACCTTGACGGTCATTAACAGCCGGGAATATATTTGCGCAAAGTATTTGCGAATTCTAGCATTGGCTGCCAATTGTGTAACAATAAAAAGCAATCGAACATTTTTACCAATCTGGAAGCATTTTTAAGTACATTATGTACTAGCCCCCATCACCGGTTACCAAAGGTGTCGGCCTGCATTAGCTTGTGCTGCTGAAATCACTTGCAAGACTGATAACTATCGCGATTCGCTCATGTTTTCGCCTTACCTCTCACGTAGCGCACACGTGGGCGGTGATTTTATTGGCAGTGTCAGTAAAAACACGAAAGGTTATTTAGGCACTACTTAGTGCTTTCCCCCAGGCAATACAGTCGTCGCTGGATGCAGCACATTTCGCGACCGGGAGAAATTCAGGATGTTCATGTTCATGTTATTGACGAACCATTCCAACAAGTGGCTGATTGATCCGGTGCAAGTACGAGCGCAGTATGGTCTTTACATACATGTTGTGTATTAATGGGATTATTACATATATATTATATATTACATACATGCATTCGCAAAAATAGGTCCCGTATTAAAAGACGTCAACTACACGACCACATTCGCACATTTCAATAATCCCCTTCGTTCGCCCATTTCGCCAAGAACCTCGTCCTTAACCATTAAATCATGCTACACAACGGCAAGCACATAGTCCACTTTGATACGCAGTTTCTTGCCGGCGCGAGAGGCGATGATGTTCGGTGGCGAGCGGCTGCAGCATGAGGCCGCGCGACCCGAAAAGACCCTGCGTGCCGCCGACAGAGGGAGAGCTGGCAGATCGAGTGCATATGCCTCCGTCATCCGGGTGTATTTCTTTCTTATCTTCGTCTCATTTGCCAATTTGTTACACAACGTAAACCTGCAGTTCATAACAATTCCCTTTTTAAAATGGTGTTTCAGATGCGACGTCACAAAAGTGCGACATCATGAAATATTGCCGTCAAAACGAATAGTTGATAAGCTATAATTACCTGGCCATTATCCAAGCACGTGATGGGAATAAGGATTGCTGCGGATTGTTGCACATTAAGGATGCAATAAATGACGACACAAAAACCCATTGAAGTGAAAAGGATATGATGCCTCCATGTATGAGAGGCTGGAATCACGAGGGAAGGTATGGCTGCAGGGAAGAGACGGTAGAAGGGATGAGCAATGGCTGATTCGCTGCAGATGGTCGAGCAGAAGCGCCGGCAATTGGCATTGGGAAGTCTTTCTTCGATGTGGGTATCCTGCCGCCATAGATCTGCTTCTTCGATATATTTTAGGAAGCAATGGTGCTTGATGCCAGGTGGGCTGGTATTGCACTAAAGTGTCATTAGGTCGAACTGGAGCTGCGCAATATGACATGATGTTGCTCTGAAATATAAATACTGTATGTGCTATGCCTTGTTATGTGCACGTGTATTAAAAACATTGCTACCAATGAAACATGGCGTGCCAAACCACCTTTAAAATAATGGGTATTGAGGTGGTAAGCACATCTCAACTGCAGTCATGATTTGTTAGCAGTTGATGTTTGTTAAATTATCCCTTCAATGGCATAGCAACCTCAATAATCCAGAACATATTGACCTGACCCATAAGTGAACTAAGCATTTGTGTATCACTGAAGACCCTTTCATAGCGTCGTTCCAATAAGAGCTGGAAACCCGCTGAGCGTGTTTTCCAAATCGCTCGGGTTTCAACCCGTTGAATCTGGATGGCCTAGCAAATTCCTAAAACCGGTACGGTCCTTGTCTGTGTGCTACCCACATTTTCTGGCTCGGCCCATTCCGTTCTGTGGGTACATGCGTAATCTGCGGGTTGACACAATCTGTGAAGTGCTTTACAATAGATTGGTTCTTCACAAGATTAGCATACATGGGATTTCACTGCATAGGAAAACTATACTACAGTCCTTCCATGAGTGTGCTCTTACTGTGAAATGTAAAACCCAGCAAGATTTTGACTTATATTTAAACGAGAAACGATTTTTGAAATGAGTCCCACCTTTTCTCATGAAATCCCACCATTTTGCACTTTACACACATAGATCACATGGGTCCGATTTCACCGGAAATAGGTTTTCCCGAAATCCGTCTGATAAAATACTCAGAGATTTGATTTGAAGTTGCCACCCGATGGGAGAGATCTCGTGGATTGCCTCGCCACCACTTTTGAATAAAAACTTCATATTTCTTTGGATTCTTGAACGTGTGTTATGAGCTCCACATACCGTGACGTGCGAATGAGACTCACGAATAATGCTGCCTACCAAAAATTTGTTAACACAGTAGTATGTGATACATAATAATACATCACTGTTCTCAGAATTTTTGGGAGGAGACAATTTTGCCAAGCCGTATCATGCGAGGCATGCCGAGCATGTGCGTCAAGGAGCCGCACGGACATGCCTGATACCAAATAAATTGCTGAATAACGGCATGCGATCAATTAATAACACGCTACAATCCGCAATAGGTTCCAAATGTTGGCAGATCGTAATAAATAACAAACTGCCTTTGTGCAAACATGCAGCAAAGGAAATGGCGGGTTTCTTTCAGTTTGCTCGCACCTTTGTCATGTTCAACGCAAGGAGAAGACAGAGGCAGGCATTGATGTCGCATTGGGTTGGGGTCTAGCATTCGAATAATCCTAAAGCATGTTCTATCTCAAAGAACGA
>NW_023596530.1:27810-72072 GCF_011947565.3 Pollicipes pollicipes
ATATATATATATATATATATATATATATATGTGTGTGTGTGGGTATATATATAGATATATATATATATATACAATATTTGTGTGTGTGTGTGTGTGTGGCGTGTGCTACATTTGCGCGTGCGTGTGCGTATGGCCACAATTACAGGTCATTTCATGCTGACCGACGCAGCGCGCCAGCTGGCGCTTCAAGACGTGTCTCCTCCGCTTGAGACTCACGCACCGGCAGGCCAGTCAGTGCGCGAACGTCCACGACAACCGCCAGACCTGGACTGTATTCCGCACGAAGCATGATTATACAGAGCTATAAAAACATCACGCTACAAGTGTAACGCATGCAACAACTGGGCAGCGGGCGCACCCGGACGAGTATCACTACTGAAAATCTCCGAAATGCTCTCCACTCATAATCATATTTTGAGGACAATGCCATTCGATGTGAAAATATGGGACTGAGTGGTGAATGCGGGCGAATCGCACGGCTCATTGCTCTGCAGCCGATCAACTTGTGTCCCGACACAAGGAAGTTCTCGAGATTGGAAAACACGGCGGGCCGTCTGCTCGCGGAGAATATAACACGCGTCGAGGCGCAGAGGGCGATGCAAATGTGTTGGCGGCATTGATATAAACCGTTTCTTCTAAGGAAGTTCTTGCAATTTTTGACAATTTCAAATATAGCGTAAGGTACACTCCTGATAATCCACTTTTCATCGATCATAAATCATCATAGGTCACCAATCAATCCATCCCTGCATCCTGCGTCCTGCAAGCCTCCAGGTATGTTTTCCGAACAAAAGCAAATGCCAGTCTGCATGCATCACAGGAAATCACATGCATCCATGCTCCCAGCCCATTCGGGACGTAAGAACTGCTCGATTGCATGGAACACCGGTTTAGCTTTCCGCTATTATTTTATTAAAACTACGGCATGTCACATCATGGAGAGTGTTCCACCTTTATATGCGGGTTTGAAGTGAAATAGCCATATCAGGGCCTTTTGATGCAGTTCACGGCCATACCCTTTGTAGACCCAAACCGTTTGGTTCCTGGGTAACATGTCCCGCAAAGTGGGAAAGGTTTATTGGGGGACTATTTCAAAATTACCTTGGCGTTAATGTCGCCATAGAAACGTCATACGACCGCCGTCATATAACAGGCTGTTTTCTAGTTGTGGTCGATAACAGCATGGCCGCTGGTACTTTCGCAAAAGCGATGATGCGGCACGCATCATTACAATCCGCAGAAGGTCATTGGCTGTTAGTAAGATTTCGCTGCTAAATGCGTGTTGCGTGCCTCGCACTTTCGGATTGCGTGGGTCAACGGGGCATTTTTACTTTTTTCTAGCCTATAGGCCAACGTAATAAAAAAACGTCACCGTCTGCAAAAAAGTACGGTGATGAAAAAGAACGGCCACCCTCCGACTGTTAAAAGAAGACGTGACGGCAAATTCTCTTCTTCTTTTTACTGGCATTTCTTTCCTCTTCTACTGACGCATTGTTACGGTTCGGTTGGTGCATTGTGCACCGGACATAGAGCCTTGCACGGGTTTATTGGTTAGCAAGGTATTATGAAATTAGGGAATATTACAGTAATTAGGTATATATATATATATCTATATATATATATATATATGTGTGTTGTGTGCATATATGCATATATATATATGTATATATATATATATATATATATATATATATATATATCCCACAGACCATAACACACATTGTATGGCAACTTTGAACCTTGAACAAAAATTGTGTCCTACAAGTAAAACTTCTTCAGGTACATTACCATGAACCCCCGTCGAGACCATGTTTTGGAGGGAGCTTACGGCGAAATGCGGTGGTATAACCGAAAACTTGTGCAGAAGAACTTGAGGAAACCTGCAAGTTGTTGGGCTCGCGGGCTGTGCAAGTGTGGGATCACTCTTCTTTGACATTGGTGTGTGAATCGGGCACTTGAAATGTGTGTGATTACTGGCAGTGCGCGCCAGTGCCTTAAACTGATCTTAATGTGATGGGAGTGTGCGTGCGAGATTCGTTCTTTTGAGATAGAACATTGCTTTAGTATTATTCGAATGCTATGACTCCCAACACAATGCGACATCAATGCCTGCCTCTGCCTTTCTCCTTGCGTTTGAACATGACAAAGGTGCGAGCAAACTGAAAGAAACACTGCCATTTCCTTTGCTGCATGTTTGCACAAAGGCAGTTTGTAATTTTATTACGATCTTGCCAACATTTGGAACCTATTGCGGTATTGTAGCGTGTAATTAATTGATTGCATGCCGTTATTTCAGCAATTTATTTTGGTATCAGGGCATGTCCGTGCGGCTCCTTGACGCACATGCTCGGCATATCCTCGCATGATACGGCTTGGCAAAATTGTCTCTCACTCAAAAATTCTGAGAACAGTGATGCATTATTATGTATACACATACTACTGTGTTAACAAATTTTGTATGTAGGCAAGCATTATTCGTGAGTCATCAATGTCGCACGTCACGGTATGTGGAGAGCTCATAACACACACGTTCAAGAATCCAAAGAAATATGAAGTTTTTATTCAAAAGTGGTAGCGAGGCAATCCAACGAGATCTCTCCCATCGATGGTGGCAACTTCAAATCAAATCTCTGAGTATTTTTATCAGACGGATTTCGGGAAAACCTATTTCCGGTGAAATCGGACCCATGTGATCTATGTGTGTAAAGTGCAAAATGGTGGGATTTCATGAGAAAAGGTGGGACTCATTTCAAAAATCGTTTCTCGTTTAAATATAAGTCAAAATCTTGCTGGGTTTTACATTTCACAGTAAGAGCACACTCATGGAAGGACTGTAGTATAGTTTTCCTATGCAGTGAAATCCCATGTATGCTAATCTTGTGAAGAACCAATCTATTGTAAAGCACTTCACAGATTGTGTCAACCCGCAGATTACGCATGTACCCACAGAACGGAATGGGCCGAGCCAGAAAATGTGGGTAGCACACAGACAAGGACCGTACCGGTTTTAGGAATTTGCTAGGCCATCCAGATTCAACGGGTTGAAACCCGAGCGATTTGGAAAACACGCTCAGCGGGTTTCCAGCTCTTATTGGAACGACGCTATGAAAGGGTCTTCAGTGATACACAAATGCTTAGTTCACTTATGGGTCAGGTCAATATGTTCTGGATTATTGAGGTTGCTATGCCATTGAAGGGATAATTTAACAAACATCAACTGCTAACAAATCATGACTGCAGTTGAGATGTGCTTACCACCTCAATACCCATTATTTTAAAGGTGGTTTGGCACGCCATGTTTCATTGGTAGCAATGTTTTTAATACACGTGCACATAACAAGGCATAGCACATACAGTATTTATATTTCAGAGCAACATCATGTCATATTGCGCAGCTCCAGTTCGACCTAATGACACTTTAGTGCAATACCAGCCCACCTGGCATCAAGCACCATTGCTTCCTAAAATATATCGAAGAAGCAGATCTATGGCGGCAGGATACCCACATCGAAGAAAGACTTCCCAATGCCAATTGCCGGCGCTTCTGCTCGACCATCTGCAGCGAATCAGCCATTGCTCATCCCTTCTACCGTCTCTTCCCTGCAGCCATACCTTCCCTCGTGATTCCAGCCTCTCATACATGGAGGCATCATATCCTTTTCACTTCAATGGGTTTTTGTGTCGTCATTTATTGCATCCTTAATGTGCAACAATCCGCAGCAATCCTTATTCCCATCACGTGCTTGGATAATGGCCAGGTAATTATAGCTTATCAACTATTCGTTTTGACGGCAATATTTCATGATGTCGCACTTTTGTGACGTCGCATCTGAAACACCATTTTAAAAAGGGAATTGTTATGAACTGCAGGTTTACGTTGTGTAACAAATTGGCAAATGAGACGAAGATAAGAAAGAAATACACCCGGATGACGGAGGCATATGCACTCGATCTGCCAGCTCTCCCTCTGTCGGCGGCACGCAGGGTCTTTTCGGGTCGCGCGGCCTCATGCTGCAGCCGCTCGCCACCGAACATCATCGCCTCTCGCGCCGGCAAGAAACTGCGTATCAAAGTGGACTATGTGCTTGCAGTTGTGTAGCATGATTTGATGGTCAAGGACGAGGTTCTTGGCGAAATGGGTGAACGAAGGGGATTATTGAAATGTGCAAATGTGGTCGTGTAGTTGACGTCTTTTAATACTGGACCTATTTTTGCGAATGCATGTATGTAAAATATGTAATATGTATGTAATACCCCCATTAATACACAATATGTATGTAAAGACCATACTGCGCTCGTACTTGTACCGGATCAATCAGCCACTTGTTGGAATGGTTCGTCAATAACATGAACATGAACATCCCTGAATTTCCCCCACTCGCGAAATGTGCTGCATCCAGCGACGACTGTATTTGCCTGGGGGAAAATGCACTAAGTAGTGCCTAAATAACCTTTCGTGTTTTTACTGGCACTGCCAATAAAATCACCGCCCACGTGTGCGGTACGTGAGAGGTAAGGCGAAAACATGAGCGAATCGCGATAGTTATCAGTCTTGCAAGTGATTTCAGCAGCCAAGCTAATGCAGCCCGACACCTTTGGTAGCCGGTGATGGGAGCTAGTACATAATGTACTTAAAAATGTTCCAAACTGATAAGAATGTTCGATAGCTTGTTATTGTTACACATCTTTAATTACTTGGTTTTATGTTTGTTTAATGTTTTTCATTACTTTGGTACGTTTGGTAACCGGTGATGAGAGCTAGTACGTAATGTACTTAAAAATGTTCCAGATTGGTAAAAATGTTCGATTGCTTTTTATTGTTACACATTTGGCAGCCAATGCTAGAATTCGCAAATACTTTGCGCAAATATGTTCCCGGCTGTTAATGACCGTTAAGGTGCTGGTGGTCCGCCCAGGCTCGCCATTTAAATCGAGAACACCGATGAGCCCGCGATCGTATATATTTTGCAATTGAAACCAAACTATCTTATGAATTGCGGACTGAGTGGATATCAGTCACAATAAACATAACTAAATGTCTGTAGTTTATGTAGCTCAATATATCAGCCACAGAATCCTGTATCAATGAATGGTTTCTGAAAAAAACGATCACGAACACATTCATTTCTGTAGCGGTGATACTCTGGATGTGACATTTTTAGATCCATTTCGTGTTCTAGCCCACATTCGCCAGCGCAGTGCGGCTAGTTTCGAGCATCTGTACACTTTGTCTAGATCTGACTCAACCATGAACATTTCATCACGCCGTTCGGGTTCCATCTGGCGTCCAACTCCTGTCAGCAGCAGGCACAGCCGCTGCAGAAGATGGCTGCCCAGTCTGAGAAGTAACGTCAGTATGCGATCATGTTGGACGAGCTGGACGTCCTGAACCAAGCAGCGATTGACCACGGACGGAACCAGGTGACTGTATCGTGCCGTCACCTGCAGGTCATCATGGCGGTCAAAATCTTTGGAAATTGAAAGTCTTCTCCTTTGATTGTGTCATAGCGAAGCAAGGCCATTGAACAGAATGTATAACCGTCCGGCCAAATTCCGCTACTTCGACTGATGACGTCACAAGTGTAATCGAACCATTACGATGCATGGGGGATAAACCCACAACGCAGTTTAAAAAGTTTGATGGGTCAGTTAAGGACCGTAAGCCGGGACATATATTTGGCTTGCATATCACATGACTATCTGTTCCTGCACCAGATCATAATATTGGCCTAAAACCGCATTTTCCACGATCGATTGGCGTCGAAACCGAGCGCCTTTTCTCTGGGGGTCGGTAGGCGAAATTCGAACCAAGTCTTCTCGGAAGTTATTGTATAATTTGTATATAACAGGCAGGAGCCGAAGGAGTTCACGGATGTCGCTTTAGGAGAGTTGAACAGTTAAGCATGGTAACAGGGGCGGTCAAAGGTCTGTATAAGCCTTGCTACCATCAGTCTTACTAGTTCTAGGCTAACTGAAGCATGTCTCGCCCCAAAATAGCGTTCGTTGGCTTGGCGAGGATGATGTGTTACTAATATGCTGATGCCATGACCGGTTCAGGTCAAGGTCATGGCACAGAAGATCAGCGTGATAATATGGTTATTCACGGGATCAGTGCCTCAAAGCGTCTGTATACGTCCATTTTGCCTATAACGCATAAGAAAGATCTATTAAAACTTACAACTTTTTGGGTAAGTACAGCCAAGATGTGGGTGCAAGGTCAGTATGAAAACACACATGATCAACACCTAGCCTAGAATAAAGTAGTCCTGCCACACGTTTTTAGAACACTTACGCTTTTTCATGAAACCGCCTTTAACCTCATAAGGGATCATTCCAGTGCTGAATAATAATAAAAATTTGCCAGTCGATCCAAACAATTTTACCTCAGAATCCCTACAGTGAACAGGAAAGAATTAAGAAATTGACCCTAAACTTGCGTCATAAATGGCTACTCCTCCGATGATTTCTGGATTGAAATTAACATTTTCTAACATTTTCAAAAGGCAAAAATTGTTATTTGCAAACGCTGGCTGCAAGGTAAAAATGCATTATCGTAGTGGTAAACAAGAGGCCGCATGCCGTAAACAAAACGGCGTACAGAGCACTCGGCCACACATTTCATATCTTAACTATGGCGAAGACACTCAAGCTTAATTATAGCAATTTGTGGCGAGAACCCAGAGTCCTTGGAAAGTTTTAATATTTGATCGAAATATGAAAATTATTTTCACATGACCAAATCTTACTTATGCGCATTCCTTTGTGACGTATATAATGAAATGTCATAAATATAATACATGTAATGTAATATTATGTAATTGTTACTAATCACCAATGTATGTGTGACTTATGGTACAGATAAAGAAGCCATGCTAACAAACTGATGTCAGTAAGATCTATTCCCGGACCCTTCTGATGTGCACAAAGTAAAATTGCCTCTCAACTTTACCTAAAATATGCATTGCAATACAAGCAGCAGGACTGTAAGACTTGGCAGCTGAGTGGTATGTTGAGAATTCATGTCTCACTGCTTGCAATACGCGACCCAGGAAAACCTATGTTTCTTATCTCTTTTTTTAGTCCACAGGATCCCACATAACCATAACCATTTAAAGGTTTCCTAGGATTTTTACAGACACAAGTTCATGGGTACCCAATGTTAATGGCATTGGTTAATGGCATTGATCTTCTTTGAAAAGTGTCAATGCTATCGTAAATGCATGGCCAACTTACTTGGATGCAAAACATGGCAGGCGAAGCGAGGGAGCAGCTTGTGGCTGCAACTTTCGTCGATCATGCTGCCCAGACAGGAGAGACGGCCCAGATACACATTGGAAGTCGTCTGCGGTAAAATGCAAGCTACAAATCCGAGCAGTGTCATGATTTAAAGATTTGTCAGCCCTTTTGCGACCAGCGATCCACTGCGACCTCACCAAACCATCACGCGGAAAAGTGAAAAAACTAATCCCTTTAACGCTACTGAAAGATCTACATGTCGCCACCGCACACACAAACGGCAACGTGCATGACACATTTTAGACAACAAAGCATGTAGCTTCAAAAGCGACATAAACAGATCAAACACAGCCAACGCAGCACATCACACCGGTGCATTAGGAACAACCAAATGACGCGCGCTGACGCGAGTCAAGGTTGCCGAAATTAGTTTGTCTCTTCTGCGCCACGCATTTCGCCCTTAGCAAAAATAAACCTATTCGATACACAGGGATGACAGGGGGCCAATAGTTAAGAAGCTGTTTGGGTTCACCACCAATGCATCGGAGGCAGTCGCGCTGTTGCGAGACTGAGACCAGGCGGGCCCATCCGGAGACTTGGAATGAACCTGAATGCTCGTCACTACGGGGAAAGGTCTTTCTTCGCGTCAGCCGACAGCTGCAGATGTGATACAGGTGAACCTAACACTAAAAATTGCTACCTATTTCTGTCATTAACCTACTGTCATGAACGCATCTCATGCTGCTATACACGCAAATCATTGCCACATTACACTCATGCCGCTTGCTCGTATCTACATTAATTTATCTATTTTGACCTGATCGGGACTACTTATAGATAGACTACCTGACTACCTGATACCTGACTGATAGGCTACTTGATGGAAATTTCGCCTTAGAAATATAACCACAGATCATATGGATAATTGTCTATGAAATTACCACAACTTTAAGTGCTGTGGTCCGTGCGGAATACTTCAGTTGTTATTTCATGCTGCAACGTTCCGTGCCTGGTGACGACTGTCCTTTGTTTACGTCATGCCTTATTCGGAAGTGTAGAGGTGATGCAGACTATTCGCCGTCATGAGAATCACATAACGTGCCCATTTTTCTCCCGGCAGGTGTCGGTGCTTTCGGACAAGCCGCGCAGCAAGTGCCTAAGAATAACACTCTGGACACTGGCCCCCACACCAGCGGTGGTGGTCACATCACCAAGGAGCTGGTAGTGAAGGTGGGTTACAGCTTGGAATATCCACTGATGTACGGGCTGAACGTCAGTAGAGGTGTGGATGTGAGACACAGACCCTGTGGACTTATGCAAATATCAAGGTGACACGAGCCAATATATAACCTGTATGCGTTTTCAAGACATTGGACTTCGGGACCTGCATCTCTGAGCTTCGAGCCCTTCGATTCATGGAGCCACAGGTGTGTACATACATCTGGGGGCTATGTACGCTGGTACATGGCGACGATATGGAACACTCACAGATCCCACTCAACGGGGCTTTGTCGACCTGGGCTTGCCAGCAGCGCCCTAACGTACAGCACGAGCACGAGCTCCACGGCCCGTGCTGTATCAACATTGCACGGTGGCTTGTTGGTTTTTAAGAGCATTTGGTCTGAGCATGAGACTAGATCACCGGTTGCTGGTATTTTCGATTTAGTTGACTTGTGCGTTTAACCCCAAGCTAAGACTCGTGTGCATTTGTTTGTCACAAACATCATGCTCATGAAACTGTCAGCTTTCATCGGCTTCGGCTGTTTCTTGGCGTTGGAGACGAAGTGAGCACCAGAAACATGGCACCTATTTCCTTGACATTTTGACCGCGTAAAGTCACGTACATACGACGCGTGGAACCACAAGAATCACTACCGAGCGCATGAGTCACCTCCGCATGTTGTTCGCCGGGTACCTAAGTCGTTATCAAAAAGTTTGTTCTTTAATAACCATGTTTTACTCTGTCGCAGGCATCGGGCTTGCCGCGGCAGCGCAACCTGCTGCACAGATGATTAGCAGCATAATGGCTACTTGTCTGAAATATTTCTACCAGGAGCAGTTGCGTTACCAGGAACAGGGCCGCGTTGTTCGGGTATTCCTAGGAGAGCGCGACGCACTGAGCAGCACTCGTCCTGAAAGCGGAAGGGGTGGAATAAGCCACTGAGCAGAGGTTACAATACGACTAAATAGCCGACGGAATGGTTCGAGGCGTTGGTTCGGCACGTCATCTGTCGACTCGACGGGCGCACAGTGGATGACAGAGATAGCCGGACCATCGGCAGGTTGGAGAAAGTTTAGGGAATCTGCTTCTGCGATCTATGTCTCCATCCTTCGTGTTTATCTCCGAGGAAGAAGGCTATCGCTACTGTCTTGACTAGGGATAGAAAGTGTATCGTGACATATTTGGCAGCGATTTCCACGTTAAAGGGAAATGTTCCACACCTGAAGATCTTTAGATCAGCATCAGATATGGTGGGAAAACCTAACTTGCAACCATTGGTAAGCTTCCAAGTTTCGAAAACGACCCTAAGTAGCATATTTTCAGTTTGTGTAGATACGCCCTATTGCGTCATTATTCGAGAAAAACATGTAATCGTTTTTTGACGACATTATTATCCAGCACATCTGGCGTCCAGACAACAAGAATACAGCGAAACGCACGAAAATTGACGCCAACCGGCCATTCTCGTCGCGGGCGCTGTTGGGTGGTGGATTAGTGAATAGCTTGTTTGTGGATTTTGTGTATTGGTACTAGTCGTAAGAGAAGCTTTGGTGGGCTGTTTGACATACGCAACGTAGCGATCGCCAGCTTTTGGGTGAGATATTCAATATCAAAGCACGATATGTTGTGAAGAATGTCATATCGCATCATGAATCACTCACCGAAACCTGCCGAGGACAGTTCAGGATGTCAATATTGTATTGCCGACTTATCTTGCCCGCAGTGCTGTAGTCTTGTTAATATGTGACGTGTGTCATAGTTACTTACGTTATTTTTGTGACTGTAAATGCAGTTGCACGCAAAAGTGAATAAATGTGTTACATTGCTATGGATTGATTGCCAAAATATTGTTGTTGCTATGAGAAATATGGTAATGTTGAGCTATCAAGACTGTTTTTCTTGCCTGGGATTATTTATGCTACTACTAGTCAACCCTGATATAGCCATTGCAGTGCAGCAGTATTGTTGCTGGTGATAGTCCTTTGGTGCTCTTAAATCAGTTGTTGCCAGTCATTCATAAATTAAAGGCCGTAATCTCATAGCCTTGACATTGTGTAGTCAACCAATGTGGTACATTGTGCCCTGGTACGGGTCAACAGTGTCATCATGGCACTACCTCGGTGCTGTACTGTGGCACGGCATAATGAACAATGATGTTTTTTGTACTGTGATCCCTGCCGCTTTCATAATCAACTTCATAATGAGCTGATGGGTCAAGCATGCATTCTTGTATTAACCCCGCATCTGACATAAGACTGATCAAAAACACGGGATACAATGTACAAATCACTCCCAGCAAAAAAACGCAACCAATAAGTGACATCTCTTGCTCAGCCTGTTTTGGGAAACCACAAAACATAGGTGACAAATATGTGAACACGTCTTCTGCTTCCACAGCATGCAGCATGCTGGAGCGATTAGGCTGCTTCATTCAAAATATTGTTCGCACATGTAATAACACATGTACAACAACCTCAATAAACATCTCAATAACATGATACCGCAATAGGTTCAAAAGGTTGTCAAAAACATACTGAAGTAGCAACTTGTCTTTGAACACTTTTGCAACATAGGTGCTAGTGTTTCTTTCAGTTTGCCAGCATGTATATATCAACTGGCAAGTACAGTAGTTAGTTGGTACAATATAAATATATATATAATCCTTGCCATGTTGAAATGTAAACCTAATGGTAGAGGCGGGTGTCAATGCATCACATTTTATTGGGAGTCATTAGATTTTAAAAATACCAAAACCATGTTCTCTCTGAATAACAAACCTCAGACGCACACTTCCCATCACATCAAGATCAATACACGCCGCTGTCATGCACCACGGCGATCACACCCATTTAAATCGCCTGATTCACACTGTCAAATAAGTGTGATCCCACACTTGCACAACTCGCGGGATTATCAAACCGAAGGTTTCTCGCAATTTCCACACAGTTTTTCGGTTATTATACCGCACTTCACCGTCAGCTCCCTTCAACACGAAGTCCCAACGGGGGTTCATTGTATTACAACTCAAGCGGTTGTACTTTGGGGACACAATTTTTTTCTTCAAGATTTAAATCTGTCTCGCATTATATGTGAAAAAATTAGTAAAATATGTACATAAAATTACCGTAATATTTCCCTAATTTTATAATGCCCTGCTAGCCTATCAACCAGTGCAAGGTTCCTTGCTCCGGTGCACAAGGCGCCAACCGAGCTGTCGTAAAAAATTCGTCAGAAGTAGAAGAAAAGAATACGCCAGCAAGAGAAAAAGGCAGATTTTCCCCCGGGCCTTCTTTTTAAAAAACATTCGGGAGAGTGCCGTTCTTTTCTTGGTGCTGTACGTTTTTTTTTTTTGCAGACAGTGGTGTTGCCTTTTTAAAACATTGGCCTATGATCTAGAAGTAAGGAAAAATGTTCCGTTGGCGACGAGTGCCGCACAACCCGGAAGTGTTCACGCTTATGTGCGCAGCACGTACTCAGGAGCAAAACCTTGCTAACAGCCAATCACCTTCCGTGGATTGTGCCATACGTGCCGCACCATCGCTCTTGCGACTGTATCAGCGGCCATGCTGTTTTGACCATGAGCAGAAAACAGCCTGTAATATAATGGCAATCGTACCACGTTTCTATGACATCAATGCGAAGGACACTTTGAAGAAGTCTATCAATAAACATGTTTGCACTTTTGCGAGTGTATAACTTAGGAACCAGAGGGTTTTGAGTCTTAAAAAGGGCATCTCCGGGAGCTGCATCAAAACGTTCTTGAGCTGGCTGTTTCAGTTCAAAACCCCATGCAAAGGTAAAATGTTCCCTTAAATTGTCAGCTGTGGTTTAATTGAATTTCTGAAATGCACAGCATAGTCGTATTTTGTGTTACTCCAATGGTTCCAAACATGGATTCTCACTCCCACTAAACCTATGTTGTTCTTGAAGATTTAGGGTCTACACAATGGGTGCAGGATTAAAAATGTTAGGTGCATGCCTCATATTCATGCTTAGATGTGCTTCCATGCAAGCCAGGTTGATAATAAAATTTATCAAGTGGTAGAATCTGATTCTTGCTACCAGACAAAATGCTTCATAAGCCCGTTTGATAGATGGGTTTTGCTGCCACCATTATTTTGCAGTTATATTTAAGTCGATTATTATCACAATGAGAGCCTCAGCTCACAAGGCCGTGAGAAAAAAGCATCTTAAGGTCGAACCTAAACATGGTGTGCGTCAAAGCTAGCCAATCTTTTCACCGGTTCTCATACGCAAGTCCTGCAGCAACCGGGAACACTCGATGGCGAAGTTCTCGTTCATAGCTGCAGCAAACTCAGAGAGTTTAACAAGATGATGAAATTACACCCGTCGCGCTGCCCTTTGTACGGGCCGCTGCCAGACGACTCCAGCAGGAGCATCATTACAGTCCCAATTTGTCGGCGTCCGGACAACTCGCATTGCGTTCAAACTTTTGTAGCGACTGCTCCGCATGTGTAAGGGGTCTTGAAGTGACATACCAATGTTCGGCGTGATTCCCTGCAGCCCACAGTTATGCCCTGTTTAAGACCTCTGATCGTCTTGTTTCTCAGGTAGGCACACGCGAACTTGTGCGGACCATTTTCCTTCGCTTATTTGATGCTGCTTAGGCATGTATGACGTTTTTGATACGTCACACGTATCCCAACACCACAGTGGCCATGGTTGCCCAAGGTCAAAAATAATATGGCAGTTGGAATATTTGTGTGTGGAGCACTCCAGCAAGAATCGTCGCAAAGGGAACATCAGTTGACAACCAGAGAGAGACGCTGATCGCATGCCTCTATCACGAAACCCGTTTTCTGATGAATGACACAGCCGTTTGGGGAGTTATTCATGTTATGGTGGACAGGAAGCTGACAACAGTATGACTTAAAAATAGCCGCGTAACCGAGAATGCAAATGCACATAAAAATGTGGTATCACGGAAAATATCCCAGAACAATACCAAAAAGGAACTAAACTCAAGCACATTCCCCATATAAGGTAAGCATGCGCGCCCAGACACCAACATCATCTTGCGGGACCTGAGGCACCACGAGTGAGTCCGTTGTCCGCTGGTGGTAATTCTGCCACGGCCAATCAGTAAGCGACTATTACGTCATAAAACGTTCCATGATGTAAGGAAACTATGCACTGGATAGAAAACGTGCATAACATCAAACTTTGGTAACTTAGGGCGGTCTTAGCACTGTATAGAGTATCAATAGTTATAAGTGGGCATCACATCTGTTGCTTGCCTCAATATCTTCAAAATGTGGAACGCTCGCTTCAAGCGAGCATTGGGTTGGCCGGTCGATGCCGTCCTGTGTTGTCGGCTGCCTGTCTGGTGGTCTTTTGATAGCAGCGCCTGTCACGAAAGGCCTGGCCTCCCGAGCCACCCAAGAATATTTATACTTGCCAGAGTACAAAAGGCCGGCCTGTCCGGCGGCGACAACACAGATGGCGGCAGCCGAATCGCCCCGCGTTGTTTGGCTGGCGGCAGCTTGCCGGCCGCGCGCGGCATCTGTTGACTACAGATATCTAGCAGAAAGCCCCGAGCCTTAATTTGATTCTATTTATTTTGCCCTCGTCGCAGATGATGAGCTTGTGCAGGGGCTAGCAGAGGCTGAATGGGTCTCTGAATGCAGCACGCAAATCTGTGTGGTGCTATGCGCTGAACCTATGCGATGCGCGAAACTTTGGTAGCTTGCGTTGAATGGGTCTATCTGACCTCACGTTATGTCCAGCGACCTACAACTTGATCCCGAATTCTATTGTGCCGCACAAAAATTTGCTCACTGAAGCAGACGCTTAACGCAATCTCTGTAGAAAAATCGCGAGATTGGATGCCTTAAGTCTCAATCTGGAATGTTCTTGTATTCTTGAAATGGTTTTAGGATGTGTTTGAAGAATATTCTGGGATCGTGGAGGCCTTCATTTGTGTGAAAATACTTTGGACGATCCCGGCTCTTCGTTAAGAAGTTGGCGAATGGTTGTCGTATCTGTTTATGTCACTGTTTTGTCATGTTTAACTTAAAGTATTTTATATTTTCAATACATATATATATATATATATATATATATATATATACGTATATATGTACGTATATATATATATATACGTATATATATACATATATATGTGTGTGTGTGTGTGTGTGTGTGTGTGTGTGTGTGTGTGTGTGTGTGTGTGTGTGTGTGTGTGTGTGTGTGTGTGTGTGTGTGTGTGTGTGTGTGTGTGGTGTGTGTGTGTGTGTGTGTGTGTGTGTGTGTGTGTGTGTGTGTGTGTGTGTGTGTGTGTGTGTGTGTGTGTGTGTGTGTGTGTGTGTGTGTGTGTGTGTGTGTGTGTGTGTGTGTGTGTGCATATATGTGTGTGTATGGTTTTTTATTTTCTCCCTCTCCCTCTCTTCGGGCTGGCTGAGGCGCCTTAGCCTTAGCACTCCGTGACATGTGCAGTTGAATGGAACGTCTGGCAGCCTAGTGCACCATTCTGCTCCACGGCTAGAATGCCCTGCGGGATCGGCGCTCTGTGCGAGCGGCCCCATTGCTATTCAGATGCAAGATGTTCATCATCATTTATCATCCAATATGGGCCAGTTTTGCCAACGAGACGGTGTTCACGAGTTCTCACTGCGGAAGTGTTGCAGTGATTTCGTTCCGATGGGCTTCGCGTTGCATGGAGCCTTCATTCTGGTCAGCAATACTGCTGTAGGCATCCCGACAGCTTGTGTACAACGCCGCACCCGGAAGATATAAACTGCCCCTATCCCCCTCCTATTTCGGAGGAGGCCCTTCTGGGTCTGAACACGCTGACGAGCTCGAACCAGGCCTGAAATGAGGGAAACAAACTGAGACAACACGGGAAGGAAAGCCAGCTGAGAGGAGAACGGTTTGTGGCGCCTCCGCGACGTGCGCGGGGGCACCTGTCGACGTGTAAATTGACCTATATGGCGCAGTGCAAATTGTTTGCTAGCTGCTGAGAATTACCACTCTTGACATGTAAAAGAAGCCCCTGTTGACATTCAATGGGATGCTACCGTAAATAAGCAGATATGGACGGTACAGAGTTTCCTGCTGGTTCAAAATGTCTAATGCAGGCATGTAGTGGGACATGCTACTAGGGATGCGTATTGAAACGCCCGGAGTGATTTGCGTATTTCAGCCGAGTGACGTCATGCGGTACAGTGCGGCCCAGCTAAACCGCTGTGCATGGATATGGACAACGCTTTGTTTGAGTGCACAGCCTTTGCCGCGCCAGCACGCCCTTGGCAGCAGGCGCATTAAATAATTCAAAACGTTGCTCCCTGGCTCGTGGCATCGGAAATAGCTGGTTACTCTGCAGTAGCTGCTGGTAATCGTGGAAAGCACTTGTAGAGGTGCCTGCTGTTTGGTATTACGGGCTATGGATAAGTTTATCCGCGGGTGTTTGACTCCGTTATTTACTGTATGTGTTAGTGATGTTTCTCATTTTTTGAAGGAATTGATGACTGATGTGTGAGGCGGACTGATTTGATGTCTGCTCCAGGTAGGCGCGCATGAAGATCTCCAGCTCCCGGCATGCTAGCCTACATTGTTAGTGGTTTTAATTGGCTGATTTCCCTCCCTTCCCCCAAATGCAAATTCTTCCACACACTACTGCGAACGGGACCTATTCTGAACTCTACATGCCTTTACTTTCAAAGAGAGGGGGTGGGAGCTGTCTCAGCTGAGTTCGGATACTACTCAGCCGTCTATCAACTAAATTTAGATACCGCTCCCTGTTGGGACACGTTCAATGGCCCAGCCTACAAACAATTCGTTTCTCCAATTAGGTACGTTTTAAACGGGAGTGGTTTACCAACATATGTCAGTCGGCTGAGTGATGAAAATACAACGAAGAGTAGCGTGATAATATGTCAACAAATTGGTTTCTCTCCGAATTTGGCTCACTTTTTGGCAAATCTGCATGTAGCAACCCAAGTTACAGCGGGGGATAAAACTGCAACTGAATAGAGAACCGCACGCCTGGTTGTAAGTAAATAGGAAGTAAAAAGGCAAACGTTGACGGCGAACGTATTACACTGCCCCCCAAACGTCATGCAAAACACTACGTACGTGCCGCGCTTAAAGGCACTGTCGATTCACCATCTGAACAGCGGAGCCGATTGTATTTCACTGAGCTTGTTTGCGATATATAAGCTGAATGAATTCAGCGAATCGTGAGCTTGTGTTCGCCATCCACCACGCAAAGTACAGAGTTTGAAGTCCAGCAACACCAGTCTGGAGTTCATCGAGACGGATGCAGTTCGCGCCGCAGAGGGACGTTGCTGTCATGGTGGTTAGTGGTTAGGGTGCTCATCTCTGGGCTTTTCTATCTTGGGATGGAGTCTTGGCCACACTGCTGCCGCATCCCACGCACCTAATGCCTGATAAATACGCAATAGAGACGCTTCACCTCGAAATAGCCGTAACAGCCGGTGAGACGTAAAGCCCCAATCGGTATTACAACCCGTCCCGACAAACAAACCGCCACCTGCCAAATTTGCAGACAGCGTTTCCGCTCAATCATTGTATATGTGGGGAAATTGTGCAATCGGTTGAACGCGGAGCTCGTACACACAAGTCAGCCCGGAGGCCGCCCAGCTCGACAGTCCGGCTGGCAGCTACGCAGCGGCTGGCCGGCGGACGTGGCAGCCCGGCCGCCAAATAAAGAACGCACTCACGCGCGCGCCGTCCCTCGCCCGAGAACGGAACCCCGCCGCACGCGCGCGAGGCCTGTCCGTGGGGCAGCCCGTCCGGGGTCGAAGCGCTGCCAGCTCAGTAGAGCACGCCGCCATCTTCGCATCAGAGCCCGAGGCCCTTGACTCGGTTTCACTCGGTTCGCCGCGGTACACATCCCGGCGGACTGGACATCCGGACATGTCGGACATGCCGGGATCTCGCTCGTGCTGGACCGGAGCCCCCCCCCCCCCCCCTCCTCCTTGACTGGCGTCTCAATGGAAGAGCCTCGTGTCAGTCAGGAACCAGCACCGGACAGGTTCCTTCTGTCCGTTTTCTCCGGGGCCCAAATGCGTTGAACTGGGATCCCTGTACTATTTATTGAACCCGCTGCGCTTACGAACCCTTTTGTGTCCGTGAGTGGCTCCGCGTTGGTCCAGGGTCAACCATACCGGTCAGAGGCCTTTGGCGTCAGAGAGGGGACTAATGTATCGTGTGTATTAATAGTGACCGATTGGAAATTTGAAAGGGAACGAAAAGGTCCCTCAGCCCCCATCGGGAAATCCATGGCGTCTCAAGTCTTGGCTGAAAACTCTATTGAGGTCTGGCTGTTGAAGGGCGGTAGGGGGGGGGGGGGAGAAGGGCGAGGGGTCCAGGAACCCCTGGGAGGAGCTTTTGTCGGAACCTTAAAGTCCAAAAAATGATCGCATTGAGTGAGCAGAGCAAAAAATATTGTTAAATACAAATTCTGACGATACCGTAGCAGCGTTTAGCAGTCCAGGAAGCCCCCTCAGGTAAACTCGTGGAACCCCTCTGGCCGCTCAGTCGGGACTTCCTGGTCGGCAGGGGTACGCTGGTATTAAAGGGCTCTTCCAACTACCTAGACCTCCGTTGCCTTTCAAACTATGGACACTAAGAAAACTGGAAAGCAACTAGAATACCCTGGTCGCTCAGGGGTCGCATTCACCGATCAAGTACCACCAGCAGCACACACAGCGGATGTACAGGGGCCCGCCCCCTTCCGCCCAAGGGCCCTGGAGACAGACGATCAAAGACCCGGTTCGTGGCTCCGAAGGGCCGAAGGGCTCAGTGGAGATCGTATTGGGAATCCCGGCCCTGCGGCCCGGGTCCGCAATCAGGTATTATTTGCGCATGACCAGTATTACAATAACTGATGTATGTAGGCATGAGATCCATTTGAGAACAAGCACGACATAAATCACGCAAGCTGTGCAGTGCATTAGCGAAGAACGTTATTCACATAGATAAGACAACAGCAGTTGTAACCTTATTCCTCGGAGAAAAAGAAAATAGGAGAGTGGAAAAACAGTTGGGTTCATATTTCGGCAACATACCTTTATCTCAGCAGCAGCAGAAGTGAATTCAAAATTCCCTGCCCATGATATCGTTCGATTTCTTAGGGATTTTGTTTTTAAACACGATGCCACAGTTTTACAGGACACCAACATTCATTTGATTAAACGAAGAGCAATTGTCAGCTATTATCACGATACAATGCCTATCTAAGAATTAGGATGCGCGAACATACGTGTACATGCTACATGATGACTACAAAGCACAGGACCATCCATACAGGAAAATAAGTGAATCCATTCTTATAAAAGTCGGCGACCAGATCTTAACATACAGGACTTATCATGGCCGATCATGCGAACGTGATATGTGTCTTAATGTGTGATGTGTGCAAGCTTAAAATCGTTTACATGCATAGATGATGCCTGACGCGTGATGTGCGATTCCTGTTCAATTAAAATCGCTTACGAGTACATTTGATGCACCATGTGTGATGGCTGTTTACTTCAACTTACTTGCATGTTTGAATAAAGCGTGATGCATGATGCCCATTTGCTTGAATTATTTTGCATGTACACGTATTTTTACGCATTCTACTTCTTCAATAGGCACTGTATCGTCGTTATGGCTGACAATCGCCCTTTGTCGCTGACAATCCCTGAATGTTGGTGTTCGGTGAAATTTCAAACCTGCTAGTTCAAAAAAGGCCTGGAAAATCAAGTAAGATCATCGGTAGGAAATTTTGGAATATCTTCTGCCATCGTTTCGATAAAGGCATGTTGCCGAAATATCAACCCAGTTATATCTCCACTCTATTGGTTTTTCCCCGAGGAATAAGGCCAACAGCACTGTCTTATCTACGCACGAGATAATTTCAAGCTTACAAACCAATGGTACTAGAGAAGATACGCAGACGTGACGTCACCATAGGAACAAAGTGTGGGAGCCCATAGTATGGTTTTTGGTTGATATTACGGAGAGGTTAAAAGATACTAGTCAGGTGATTAAAAACGAATGTTTCGCCATTGAACTGGATGGTAACCCTGTTTTGCATATTTATTTTAGTGTTATGTCAACAGATCTTGTAATTTTCCATTTCAGAACTTCTGAAGACAACTCAATACTGGGATCTATTTCCAAAAATAGATCCTATAAACAACATTTTCTAATTCCAGCATCCGCGCCATATTCGTCGAGGCCAACGCGCGTGACTATCTATATATCATGCGTTTTTGTAAAAGGCATATTTATATATTAATATATTAATATCACATGTAGTGTTAAGGTAAAATTAATAGACACTGATCACGCATATATTCGCACTGCAGTACCTATATGAAGTGAAACGTGAAAATAAGGTTATGTGAAGAGGGCGGGTGCCGATAATTTTGCAATTGCTATGCTATGACCTTCCTGGTTGCTGGTTAACATGCAGATATATAATATTGGGCGGATTAGGTAAAAATGGTGCTCAAAGAATAATATCCCCACCGTCCTAAAATATCTCTGCATGCTACTTCGGAGCTGAGATATTGGCTTCGACTTTGCGACTGGCAGAGATGACAAAAATTGCCAGAAATCGGCATATTTTACATGAAAATTCCGTTATCTTGAACTGAAATGCCACGCACTACATTTAAGCCCCCGGGTTCCCCACCCACTAACCCCATGAGAGCGGGCCAACCAGGCATCCACCCTGACACTGCTCTCCGGCTACAACGCAACGGCTACAGGTTGTGCATTCGAACTTCTCAAGGCGCGTTCCAGGGTGCAGCGAGCCCGTCTAGCCCACCGTATCTCATTTGCACTCAATGTTGTTACTGTTGTTGCATGTTGTACTCTTTTACACAGACTGTTTCTAAGCACTTCCGGCTAAAGTTCTGCGGGATAAATCACTGGTGAATGGGTTACCCCATCTGTCTATTGGGGGCAGGCTGGAAGCACATTTCAGCAATTATGTTGCGGCTCTGGTGCCAACCAACGCTATTTCCCTGCTGAAAATGTTTCAACGAATGTGTTAGGTGAAAAAAATCGGCTTGGGGAATTATTTGTGTTTAAACCAGTACGCAAAGGACAGCGTTTTCACACCGCCGTAGCGTTGGTGCCATATGATTTAGTCCCATGATAAAGCCGCAGCATCGCTACCCAGAATGCAGTAATGCGGGTGCTTGTTTACAAACGTACTGCGATAACGCCTTTGACCAAAACTGTCATTCCAGAAAACGTACAATGAAGAACGGAACGTTGAATCAACTAAGTAATACCAGACCATGCAATATGACAATCGATATCATCTTTGTATCGTGAGCTGTGGTGACATCTTAAACGATCAGCGAGAAGAAGCGAAAACTGTCATCACATTTATCCAGAAAACATCCGAAAAGTTCACCAATGCTAAGACTGATGTGATGTTTAACAAAACATGTGTAAAGAACAGTCTGCTTTGCGTAAGTTTATGTATATATATATATATATATATATATATATATATATATATATATATATATATATACTTGTATATGTATATACATATATATATATATACGTGCATATTTATATAAATATATATATATATATATATATATATATATGTATGTGTATATATACATATATATATATACATATATATACATATATATACATATATATATATATACATATTTGAGTCCATTTGCTGACCAATGGGCATGCGGTTAAATCACGCATCAGATTTCGTGCCAGGTAATGGTCCAGAATAGGCCAAGACAAAGGGCCATTGTAGGTTTAGTCGATCGGATTTGTTGTAGAAAATTAGCTTCATCGCGTGTCCCCGTTCACTAACGATGTCTCATGGTAGGGCAGTGCAAATACACCTTCAAAAATAATTATGCCTCAAAAACACTGCCGCGCCAAATGCTCACATGCATCATATATGTCTACGTGATTGACGTCGACAAGTTGTTTAGATGTCTTTTTCGGTGAAGATCACAGCATATCTGGCAATTTTCTGTTTCTCGCGAAGATCTTCGGCCCAATTATGACCGGAGTGATATAACGGGAGAGCATTGGCACCCACAGATCAGAGTGCAAATGTGTGGATTCATGTAATGTTACACTCAGGAAATATGTGGTTGATAGTAATATCCCTTCTGCATGTGTGCTGTACGTATGTTTATGTACCTATGCTCGCTGTATGTCTTAACCATCGCCCTGATTCGCCGTTTTGCATAACTCTGGCTGATAGGGGGAGAGGGGGTGGACGCGACCTTTCCCCGGCTTCTCCAAGCTTATGAAGATAGAGCTTGCCGAGAACACCAGTATATTGTTCTGAACACGGGTCTTCTGGTCAGTTTGTGCGTGATTTCAGTTTATCACTGCCATCCACATTCTAGATTACGACGCTATTTTCAGTTATTCGATTTCCAATCCTGTTTCTGTCGAATTTCAGCTCTGTTATCCTCCTGCTTGCTTCAAGAAAACGCTCCACGTTTAAAGATATCAAAGCAAGCATGACATATGATGAAATAAGTTTACTTATCACTATTGGTCTACTGTTAAGAGGATTCAAGAGGAAACGATAACTCTAGATAGCACATTTACTTTATTGTTGCTAGTTTTTATGTTGTTGACAAGTCAAAGGTCGAATTTCCCAGAAAATCGCAGTCTGTAGCTTTAGTTTATGTTGGCGAGAACAAGCCTTGCGATGACCTCTTGCCGCCCGCCGCTCGAGCCAGGAATAGATCGACGTGGAGTGATCATCGCAAACCGTCGCTGCTCCGAAACCAGAAAATCTAGGAACACGTTTTGGTATCAAAACACTTGTCATAGTCATCGCCTATCATGGCGAGGGTTAAACGCCATGTTATTGCTGCGTTTGGTGTCGGCAATGATTTTTCGTGAAACGATATTCCTCATTTTGCTAATGACTGAGGCGATAGCGGGCAAAACAGAAAAAAACAATGCTTGATTCCTTCCATATTTGTTTGCCCCTAGCTTGACCTTACGCTGACTCCGTCCCAAATGACCAAGTCTCTCGCAACAAGTTGTGCTCTGTCCGTGGACTGGTGTCGAAAGGTTCCGATGCTCGCGAAACTTTCCCCGTCCGAACAACTACAACATCTTCATTGACGCGCCAGACTGTTCACGCGCGCTTGGCGACAGGCAGGTTGGCGCGACTGAAAATGGCGCGAACGATGAGATGATCGACCAAGGCAACCGATCGCTGTCATCGCGTAACACGAACTGCAATAAACGCATAGGACCGAAGGAAAGAGGACAAACCTACGGATATGTAATTTGAATATGATTGTAACTGTTTTCAATATGGTCAGCTCCCTTCATCGTTTCGCTAAGTCTTTGATAATGGATGTAGCAGCACAGAGTGCGCTTTTGGCAAGCCCAGTGTATGGGGCATGCTACAAATGCTCTTGAGACGAGACATGCAATATGTGATAGTGTAGGCGTTAGACAACAAGCAGCCGATCGCATATAGCAACACCGAGACAAATGTCAAAACATCCTGTTATTGTCGGTACTTTGCGGATACGTGGCCAGTGGCCTGTGGCCGGTAGGCAGTACGGTGGCTGCAGGTTAGGCCATTTAAGTTGATTTTTCCGCCATTTCGGGCGGGGGCAGGTTTTCCCTGATGCATGTCTCCGTTAAGATACAGCATACCGTCCATTTGTGTTTCTTCTCATATTTTTCTAGTCTCCGTAATATCATGCCTAGCTGTGAACGTAGTTATATAACGGGAGATATGTGCAACCAGAATTAGAGTGCGAATGTGCGAATTCATATTATGTAATGCTTAGAAATATGTGGTTGATGGTGTTATCCCTTCTGCATGTGTTATGTCGTGGGCATATGTAAGCACCTACTCTCGCTGTGTTACACGTTATGTTATTGCTGCATTGGATATCAGGAATGATGTTTCGTGAAAAGATGACCCTTATTTTGTCGGCAGTTGCAACCATGCGAGGCAAGAATGTGTGCTTAATTCCATATTTCTTTGCTCCTTGTTTCATCTCACACTGAGCACGCCTCCGCAAACCAACCCTCACGCGACAAGTCGTGATCTGTCTGGGGTCTGGTGCTGGACGACTACGGCGCTTGAGGCACTCAAAGCGGGGAGCGTCCCCGTCCGACCAATTATGAATGTCATTGGAACATTTTCATCCAAGCGTCGAACTTCACGCACTTGACGACAGGCGGGCTGACGCGAACTAAAATGGTGCGAACGATCAGCTGATCGGCCAAGGCAACCGATAGCCGGAACCGCCAAGTCTGAAGTCAGTGAACCAGACTTGGCATGGGGCCAAGGGAAATATGTATCATGGATGTGATGACAAAAGTTTTCAATATGCACAGTTCGTTGCATTGTTTTGCTACGTCCTTGGTAAAAAGAGTTTGCAATAGGCGTCCAGCAGAGGGCGGTATGTGGCAACGCAGCGTGCGCACCTGTTCGCGTGCGTACCTGAACCGCTGGTGGGTACCTGTTGACTTCAAGGAAACATGCGCTTAGAGCCTGCGTGGGGAGAATTTAGAGGCAGCATGGCCTAGTACACATGTCTCGTGCGAAGGAGGCGCCAGCTACGCAGCATGTACAAACAACACTTTTCGGGGCATAGAATTGGGTTTTGCAGTCATAAACACAACACGGTATATATTGAGATCCGCACCAAAGTGACATAAATGGGGCTTACGCGTGGAGCCGAATGACGAAAAACGGGAACAAAGAACGGGCTACGCTTTGAGGTGATGAGGCGATGAGGTGTGTCTTCTCAACCGATCTTGACCAATGGCGGATCCAGAGTGGAAAGGGGTGGGGGGTTGGATGGGGCTATGCTCCCTGTCCCTTGGAGCGAGGGGGCAGCAAAATGTCGTGGTGAAGGGGCAGCAAAATCTTCATTTCGGATCCACATAACCTTTATTTTCAAAAAGTCACGAAAATTTCACGGGCACCACAAAGGACTGTAAATATTTATTTCCGATAAGCACTGAATTCCCTGTACACCATAAACGGCCCAAAATCTTCAGCCTCTAAAGGCACCAAATTTCAGAGATAAAGCATTGTTGTGCCGCCCACCCTGAAGAAAGCCTGGATTGGCCCCTTGGGCTAGGATGCACCAAAATGTCCAGTTTGGGGCACCATAACTTTCATTTTGCGGCACCATAACCTTTATTCTAAAGGGCCCCTCTGCCTAAGAGGGTAATTCAAAATTCCCAAAGCCTTGGATTTAAACAGGGTTCAAAATCCATGGACATCACAATGCCCATGCCTTTTACCCAAGCAAAGTTCTCGATATGCCTGTTCCACGAGGGAGCACCAAAAAAATCAGTACCGGGCATCTGACCTTTTATTTTTCAGAGGCACACACTTCCTGAGGCACCACAAAGCAGGGGCGGGTCCAGAGGGGGGGGGGGGGCATGAGGCCATTTCCCTCCCCGTTGGGCCCAAGGAGGTTTGGATGCCCTGAAGAGGCACCAGATTTCATCGCAAAGGGGCAGCAATACCTTCATTTCGGAACCACATGACTTATATTTTTATGAGACACCAAACTGCGGGGCACCACGACGTTTGTGTCGTGGCTTCGACGAAACCCTGTGTCGGCCCATGCGGTGAGGGAGCACCAAATCCTTTTTGAGGCAACATAACCTTTATTTTTAAGAAGCACCCAATTCAGAGAGTACCAGAAAGGGCCCCTACCCTTTATTCTGAAAGAGCCATAAATTCTGTGGGCATAACTATGTTGAGCTTTCCGCCATGATACAATCCTGGATCGGACCCTTGGGCAATGAGGAGCAAAAACCGTCCTTGCGGGGCGACAGTATCTTAATTACCAACGGATATTAAATCAAAGCGGGCCATTCACAAAGCCCAAAACCATAATTCTAACAGGGCGCCAAAGTCCAGCGGCATTACAATCAGTGTGCCTTTCAATTTGGAAAAAAATCTGAATCGGACCGTTCAGGAAAGTGGCACCCTGTTCGGGGAAACAGGCGCCAACAGCCTCCGTTGTCATTGGGGCTCTACGACGAGTTATCTCAATGCCCGCGCCTCGCCATGAACGAAATTCTGCATTGGCCCATTCTGCCAAGCGACACCCTTCTTTCCGACCATCACTGCATTTATTTCCTTGACACACCAAATGCAAGTGGGCGATTAAAAGAACAATTGAATGTGGTCCAAAACTTCCCTTTCAAGGGGCATCAAAATACAGGAGCACCACAATTGCCCTGCCTTGCACGGTTGAATTCCTGGTTCGGCTCCCACGGTGAAAAGGCAGCAAGAACCTTGGTTGCAGGGCATCATAGCATTTATTGTTACGAACCCCCAGCTTTAAGTGGAACACCACAATCATCCCAAACATTTATTTTGAAGCGATCCAAGATTTCAGGGGCACTTAAAATGGCCTCTAAAACTTTATTTTCACGTGGAACCGAATTAAGCACGACTCACCACCTCTCTCTTAGGCTCCAAGGGTCTCATAGGCTCCGAAGGTCCTTTTTTGGTCCCTTGGAGCCGAACATCAAGAGCCCGATTAAGTGGTCCGAAGGGCAGACCAGTGGTCGTATGGAGGGATCACGGCCCGAAGGTCGGACCCTAACATGTAAGAGTAGCTGATTTGGCCGGAGACCCGTGTGACTGTGCCTCCATTTGAAGCAACTGACTGAGAACAGTCATATGGAACGGTCCGTTCTGTGCTTTTCTGAGGCCTAGGGGTGTTTTCCCGGGCAGAGACAAGGCCAAAAACTCTCAAGCCAATTAGAGGGCATCCTGCATTCGTCGGGAGACCCGAAACAATGAAGAGCCCATATTACTGGTCAGCGATCACAGTCCCTAGCAGCCCCAGGTCAGCCAGGAGCGCATGTGCTGAATAGGGACGATGATGGTGGCTCCGTATGTCAACGGGCCTATTGTGCTGGTCTGGACCCTCCTGACAATGAAAGGATTCATAAGAAATGACAAAAGGGGGTTCTCATGTACAATGCGACAGTGGAGAGGCCTATGCAAGCCAGGGACACTTGAACCGGTAATATTGATTGCAGTAAGTTGTAATTGTAGTAAAATAATCAGCATAATTATCACCACAAATTCACTAAACAACGGAAATTAGATGCACAACGTCGGCGGCGTGTAAAAGAATGTTTGTCAATGACAAGAACGAATTAATTGGCGTAATCGGTATGGCCGCAAATACAGCCATCGGTTGGTAAGAAGTAAAGCCCCCCCCCCCAAAAAAAAGATCAATATTTAGGTCCCCGTCAATGGCGTAGGCTCTCCTATAATATGGAAAAACCCGAGGCTAATAATGACGGCACCTGAGCCATCGAAACTGCCGTAGCGGGCCAACAAAGAGGCTCCAGTGAACAGTGAAGGGTCCTCATAGCAAGCGAAAAAACCTTACATCAATATGGTGGAACCCCTGAACGGTCGGGAGCACCCCGGCAGGCTAACATATAAAGTCCGACTGGGGTACAGGATCCCCTGAACAAATGGCAATAACCGAAGATCAGTGTATATGAATTAACGCCCCTGTGTGTTCAAAAGTGCCCGGGTAGGTTAACAGAGCTCTGACAAGTGAGGGCTCCTCAGCAAATAAGCTCAAAAGCGGAAGAGCCAAACGTCAAAGGAGAGGGCCCCTGAACATCGAGCGTCTCGGAGCGTTACCTTATATTGGGCCCCAGCAACAGCACGGGTTGCAATCCAAGTGGATGGAAAGAACCCGATATGAAGAGCCCAATAGCAATATGAAGGGCCCTGAGCAACCAAGTGTACCCCGGCATCTGAGGCCCCGGCAGCAGCGGCGGGGAGGGAGAGCCCACTTACCCCGTGGGTGCAGCGGTCCCCGCCGATCCCGCGCCGCCGCCCGGCGAGTCTGTGCCAAGTTCGCCAGTTAGCCCCAGGGCGCGGCCGCGCCCAGGCTGGGCACGGCTGTCAGGTGTTTAGGTAATTTATGGTAACCATGCTTGACTGTACGGATCACGTGATCATCAGTCGAATGCCGGCTTGATTGTACCATCCGTTGATAAAAGAGGGAAATAGCGACAGGACTCAAAGATGCTTCTGTAGTGTTGTCTAGTGGCAGGAATCCAAACTAGCCTGATTTCCATGAATACTGGACGTTTTGAACACTGGACTTTACAACTCTGGACTTCGCGACTCTGGACGTTGCGTCCCTGGATCATTATGAACACTCCCAATGGGCACGGAATTGGACGCATCCTGTATGTAATGAACGCTGGATGCTGCGATCCTGGACAATATGAGCACTGGACGCTGCAATCCTGGACGTTTTGATGGCCCTCCGCTGCTAGCCTGCGTGGACCCCGGTCTAATCGCAAGACGCTCGCTTGGCAGTGAAACCCTCGATGAATTTGACTAGCGCATGTTACACGCTGCAAGAATCTGAACTTGGTATTGACATGGCCGCTGCATCTATCAGTGACCCCAATCTCCTTAGGTTAGAACTTGGAGGCCAGACCCACTCTCAGATCCTCCAGCATACGTCAGCTCGAGAGGAGCATGCACGTGTAGTGCTCACTGCCTGCTGTGACGTGAAGATACGTTTCCTGCTCATGCAAGTATGGTTTTGCACCTCTGATTTACACTGGACCGTATCTTCTTGATCGTTGGGGAGATGAACTGGCATGTATTACGCGCCCAAATGCAATGCTTCCGAACGGGTATTCGTGCTGTGATGACATATTGATTCTGTACTCTGAGTATTGAGTCGTCTGAGGAGTGTCATGTATAAATTAAAGCGGGTTTGTGCAATTGTATCGTCCCACTAGTTTCTGTGCCAGCCCTAAACTTGCTGCACTCTTCCTACTTCCGGTGCAGCACTTTTACTCGCATCGCTTGCGGCTCCACATGAGTTAAGAACTCACATACCTAGAAATTATTTGCGGTTCTCCATCAACGGCACTTCTCACTTTGGCTGCCACCGAGGAAGCAAAAGTCCTGAGCACCGACCTGATCTTTCGGCGTCGAGCTTACCACAAAAAGGACGAAAGACAAAACAATCGCAGATGATGGAGAATAAGGCTCCCTGGATTCCGGGTGCCCCCGGTAGAAGGGGCCTAGCCTAACTCTCCACTCAGAAAAGTGGCGAAGGTGCCTCTGCTTGCATGCACCGAATGCACAATGCCGCCCGAATGCAATCTTTCCCCATATTGTTATCCATCTATCACCGAATGTTAAAGCATAGGAGCTCGTTTCAGTGCTGAAGCGACACACGTGTTGGCATCAACGCATAGATGGACGTGTTTGCGACACCGTGGCAGAGAAATTGACCAAGGGTTCGACAACAATCGTGGTACAACAAAATTCCTTCCAACAGGAGTGCTACGACATTCCTTTTACTGCCAATATTTATACACGGTATTAGTGGCACGCGACAAAAATTAATCCGCAATTTTTTTTATTCGTCATCACTTCCACTCAGGGGTGTCAATTGTTATAAACTGCACATTGATCTAATTATTTGGGGGGGGGGGGGGGGGTTGGCAAACGAAAGGCCCGACAACCTAAACCCGACCCGTTTTTCTCACCGGATTTATCCCACTTTATTTTGATGAAATACAATAAATTATTTATATAAGCCACGCTTTGTTTAATTTTTAAAAGTGTTTAATATAAGCGCCATAGAGGTCATGCAAGGGTTAATCCAGGGAGCAGGCACTGGAAGCACGCGTCTCCTCTGATCGGCACGTGAACGCTCCCCTTTAGAGACCACCTTGGGGACCCGATGGCGCTCTTCTATGGCGGTCGTGGTAGGCGGCACGCATTTTGGTTCTGGGGACGGAGACAGGGTTAGCCATGGATGACTTGGTCATTCTCATATTTCAGAGCTTTTCGCTTTAACCTTACGAACCATTGTATGTCTTATGGTGCTAGGTATGCGCGGTTTATTGCATCGTTTTTCCGCTCAGCTGTCATGATTTGTATCTTGTGGTGGGAGCGACCATGACTTTTCGTTATGAGAGTGGCTCGAGACGCAACTACGCAGACAGATCAAAGAAGATAGTCTGCGTGTTATGATCATCTGTTACCCCCTTTTTTGTAGTATTCCAGCCAACGACATTAGGGGGGCCAAGCAGGCATTGGGCGGGCCCATCTCAAATGGGGGGGGGGGGGGGGGCAGGTCCCTCATAAAAGAATACAAATCGACACCCGTCGTTCCACTGCATATCTTTTGCAGTCATTTCTTACGCACGGCATTACTTGGTGTACAAAAAGTACACTAGTGCTACACGACGATCCTGATGCTTCAAGAATTTATGCTCGTGATTACTTACACTGCAAAGATATTTGCACTCCTCACTTAAACATCACAATACGTCTTCTGCGAAGGCTTACACGCGACAGTTGTGCTACAGCAAAGACATGTGGTCAAGTGTTTGCTGTAGAGGCAAGTATGCTTTCTACGGTAATATTTTCGCCGTTTAGTATTCGTGTCGTGTATGAGTTGTTGCAATAGAAGCAACGTCGCGTTTAAGTGAACACTGTACGCGTCTTTGTTGTTTAAGTAATGAGCAAAAGTTCCTACGGCATAACTTGTAGCACTCATGCCGTGTTTGAATTTTTCCGCAAAAGTTACGTCGCGTATACGTTAGGACTTGAAGAGTTTTTGAAGTAAACGTGATGATGGGTATAAGTTCCTTAAACATAGAATTTGCTGTATAGCACTCATGTCATGAAGTCTTTGCAGTAGATGTAATGCTGCGTCTAAGTAAAGTGTGCAAGGTTTTGCCCTAGAAGTAATGCGCGCGTAACTTATGTCGTAGCACTCCTGACAGTAGGAGTTTGTTGCCACAGCACAGACGTGACACTCCGCTTTCCGCTCTGAAGCGACGCACATTTTGTTACCACCGATGCATCGACGGACGTGTTTGAGACGTGGTGCCTAGCTTGACCAATCATGAACGGCGACTTTGATACAAATTTAGAAGGCGAGGGAGAGATAACGTCATAGATTTGCTTACGTAGAAAAATCCGTCGACAGGGAATTAAAATTCTGCGGAAACGCCCCGGAACAAAATGCGTGTATTGTTGTGGTGCAGTTCCGGCGTGGAATTCAACACTCCGCGTGATGCAATAGAGTACACTGTGTTATCAGAACATGAAGGAAATATTCCTATGAGGCCTGTCTGACTAAACCTATCTCGAGAGAGCAAGAGCGTAACGAGAGAGAGAGATGTTTATTTATCAACGCCAATTCTTTGAGAAGAGGCTGGAGGTCTCAAGTCTCCAACAAGGCTCCGCTAAAGCGGTAATCATTTGGCGAATGTTTTCCCAGAGATTTATCAATGTGTGACGCACGCAGTGGTGCGAGAAACGGGGTCGGCGGCGTTTCAAAATAACAGTTTTTCCCGACTGAAATGATTAATGCCCGAAGCCAAATCTGGAACAGCAGGCGACGGATATGTCTTTTACTCAAACGCGGGTATCCCGGACGTGTGTTCTGAGGAAAGCGACCAAGTCTTCACGGTCACTGCGATTAAAACCACCAAATATAAACAGCAGCAAAAAGGTGCTCAGCAATGTTCCAGGGTGTGACCATAAGCGTTCACTCCATAACCTTTATCCTACCATTACATTGAAATCGAAGTGTCTATCCTTGCGTTTTTATCAAAGCGCGGATGTTTGCTCTCAGTTATACTTCGATGACCCACCACGGCATGTAGCAAGTGAGTCGAGGAGGTCATGTGTGAACTTGATTCCATGCGAGTTTTGAGCGCGTGCGTCGCACGTAGACGACTCTCCATGCGCGATTCCCTGCATGTCGGGGTCCCGATGGTGGCTGGCCAGCAGGAAGCAGTCGAGAAGTTAGAGCAATCGCGACTAGTGATTAGAACGATTTGTAGGTAGCACATAAACTTTGCTTAAGCGGACAACATTTGATGGCAACGTTCACACCAAGCTGTGCAAGTTGCGTCGCATCAAGACGTGTTATTCAGATGCAATATTCTATAGGTATCTCCACTTCAGCGTATGCATGAGCGTTGTACGCAGTAAACACACCACCACTCGAGCGCTTAGGAGAGGAGAGAAGACATCAGCGGCTTCGACGCACGCTCTCCATCGCACTGCTTCGATGAGTTCATGCCCGAGGTAACTGTATGTGACATTTGGTATAGCCACGGCGCTGCTTCCACACCACCCGTTTTCAAAGAGGATCACGTGCTTAGCGTGGAAACCGTGCCAACACCCAACTCTTCGGAGCTGCCTAAATACGTGTAAATACTTCCCCTCATCTCAGAAGCTCGGCGGGTCAGCGACGCAGGAAGAGTGATGCCACATTGAGGACAGACTGCACAGTCGTACTAGTGACAATGTCTGAGTGTGTGGGGGTAGGTACGGTGGGCTGACTCATTTGTAGCATTTCAACACGTCGAGAGGTGGCGTGCTAATCGGTGCGTGTTTGCAGAGCCCAAATATCGTCATGTGCACGCGTTTGGCTTCTCCTCGGCTCTTCTGGTCAATTTGTGCGCATTACTTGTCACTATCACTTGCACTTGCGTTCATATACTAGATTTCGGCGTTATTTTTAGTTATTCGATTCTCAATTATGTTTCCGTCATAACCCTTACCGCTGCCCCAATTCCGGTATTATATAACAAAGCGTTATTCATGTTCGAATTTCAGCCCTGTTATCGAAGCAGCCCTGTGCTGCCAAGATATCGAAGCAAGTATCAGGTATGATGAAATAAGCTTACTTCTAACTATTGGAGTACTGCTAGTAGGAGTCAAGAGGAAACAATAGCTCTAGATGGCACAATTGCTCTATTTAGTAAATATGCTCCGAAATACGTCATTGTTTGATTGCGTCCTCGCGCCTAGCACAATGGTGATTGATAATTCACCGACGGCAGTTATATCAAGAAATCGTGTTCGCAAGACCAGATATGAGCGATTCGACAATTACGCTTCTTGGCATTGGTCGCCGCATGACATATGGGATGGCAGAATTTCAATGACGCTTTTATGGCGTCATTGATGTCTGAGTGACCTTGCAATATTCCCCCCCCCCCCCCACACACACACAGTTTGAATATCTCCGCGGTTGTGCAGCGGAGAAATGTAGAGGGGTTTAGATGTAAAGAAGGGGAGGGCTGTAATCTGCACTGGATGATCTTCAAAATGGCTATGTCAGTTCAAAATTGCGAATAAATAATATAAACTTTTTTACGCCACACTTTAAACTTTTCTACGCCCCCAAAAATGTAAATGTCGAGAGAAACCTAACCATTATTGCAATTCATGTTGTACATAAATTGCTTCGCGCTCAAGACTACGAAATTCAAATACTCTTCGTGATGTGGACCACTCTCAAAAAAGGAAGCCAATATTTGTGGCAAATCGATGATGTGAATGCATTCTGCAGTCGTAGTGCAATGCTGGTAGTGTTAACGTTAGTGGGCAGGGGGATCTATACACAAGCCGTTCAGTCGCGTCCGATTTAACTTCCATTATTTTCACTGAGGCTTTACTACGTGCTCAGCTGTTCGGATACAGAGCGTCGTCTGCTTCTCACCCTGGCAGGAAGGGTGAGCGCCGCGGGGAATCAAGCCCCGTGTTGTGAGAAACTTGTATAACACTAGGGCTCAAGATAGTCGATTTGGTTTCGTAACAAACGTGGCCGTGCTGCGTGACAGCGCTTTGACAGGGTCACGGCAAAATCTCATTTAACTAGCTGGTGGTAGCCTAAAAGTAAAAATTGGATATTACTGGGTGGACCCGTGGACCTTCATCAGCTAGGAGACAAATGGCGCCGCCCCAGCCCTGTCACAGGTGCGTTCTGGAAAGGAAAAAAAATGAGAAGTGCGGGTAAACCTTCTCCACATTCCTGCCTCGGTTTAAAGGCTTGCGTGAGGTGAGTGATGGCAGGGGCATAACCAGGATTTTCTTGGGGGCTTGATGACAAAGCATCACGCCGATTTCTGACTTGGAGCCACCTGTCGTAAAAAGGAACAATGCAAGGCTAAAGGGATCCGCCCCCCCCCCCCTGTCTCGCCATGCTGTCCGCGCCCCGAAGTGGTGGAGTAGTACGATAACTATCCGAGATTGCTCGGGCACCGAAACTTGACCCGCACCAATCACCTCCTTCGGGGTATACATAGGCGCACTGGCGGAGTCTCCGTCGGGAGGGGGACCCTCAAGCCCACCCACGGCTGACGATTAGACAACTTCCCGGTGAGATGGGGGAAGGGGCAGAGGGATTCAAGATGAAGCAGTGACTGAGAACAGAAAGACAAACTGACATTGAGGAGAAGATAACAACGATTGCATGGCAAAAGGGCAACATTTATCAAAACCGTGTGCATTAAGTTAAGCACTGTATCACACCTGCGGTTTGAAGCCAGTAATGAGAGTTGAAAATGTTCGTACAAGGACTACCCAACTTAACAACAGAGGCTGACGAAACTACGGTACATATGAACGATAACCAGTCGGGGATGCTGTACTTCTCTCTTTGCCAGGAAATCTCGCCTTATGTGAAATACTGAATCACGCAGCACAAGCTGCGCTCACCTACCCCTTGGGACCATTCAACATGAGCTGTTGCAGGTTAAATCACCAGTCACATCCTCGGTCGTTACGAGACCGACGCCCACAAAGAGCCCCCTCCATTGACCCCACTAGCCACGCGTTCCCCAGGCGTCCATCGTCCTCATTCCGCGCGCGCATCGGCTCCTCTTCGGTGCCCTGGCCACGCCACGCGCGTCCGCAGTTCGAGCCAGGATACTACCGTCCAGCGTTACTTTCCCAAATGAGCCACGACCCGTCGGAGCGCTGCCCCAACGCGACAAAAGACGGCGAAGCGCTTCACGACTCCCAGGGCGCGCGCCTGACGCGCGTGCCTTCCCCTTCCCCTCCCCCAGACAGGCCTTGTCGCCGAGGTCGTAAAATCAATTGCTAAGCGGGGTGAGGGATGCCGGCAAACACGGCGTGATCTGGCCGGGCGGCCGCCGCGCGCACGGCCGACCGACGGCCGGCCGCCGCCCTGGAACCAGTTGAGCGTCGGTGCCCACGGGGTCCGACGTACGTCGACGCCGTTCACGAAGGATGAATACTTCTCTCGTCTGGCTGGTGCTGGGCCACCTGCTTACCGGTGAGGCGTTGTCTCAGGCGGCAGCATTCCGTTGCCGTGCTGACCTCAGTGTTGACGTTAGATGTGCCATTGTTTACTCTAGCGACTCTAGAATCCCGCTCTTTACCGCTGCCCAAAGTTGAAAACAGGCCCGCCCGCAAGCAGCTGCTCATGGAAATGTCGCATTAGCCCACAAGCTCAGGTTTTATTGTCATCCAACTTTCCACCATCATTCACAAATTTCTCGGAGTACGCCTGCCTGTCATTATGTCTGTTGGTCTGCATGTCTAGCACTTTTTTGTGGCCAGACGCATGGCATAGACGCTTGCGCGGACAGCCGTGATTTGTTCACATACAACGATTTCAACCTCCGTGACGGTCCACAACATGACTTCACACCTGTCCAACACTGGTGTCCATGCTGGTGTCAGTCGCAGCGCATGTGGTGAAGCGACATGCTTTGGCATCTGGCAGGAAAAAAATCGTCAAGTTTCTCGTGCGTGTGGTGGAAACAAGTCGTACAATGAACAATCTGTCGAAAACATGCCACAAAGTGACGATGGATATGGCATTCCGCACACACAGGCGACTGCCAGTTGACACAGGCTCTGTGAGCTTGAAGAGAGTGTTTCACATTTGCATGGGGCTTTCTACTGAAAAAGAACATTTCGATCATTCGGTACAGTTTAAAGCCCTACCCCTATTAAGACCTACCGCCCTGTAGTTTTTGAGCTACACACCCGCGAACGTGGGCAGGCTATGTCGCACATACTATTTGAGCCATTCAGGCGTGCATGGCGCACAGAACCATCATGCAAATCCTGTCACTCCGTTGGTCATGCGGTGTTCAAGGCCAAAAAGAATACAAGCGTCGAGCCGCTCCCATCTGGCGTCCGTGAGCACGATTTCCAGATATGATGTCCGTCAAATGGCCCCAATCGCTGTTGAGTGGCCTGTGCGTTTTGTTACGAATGCGTTTTGAGATACATAGCATACGAAGTTATATATGCGTGCTGCTTATTACAGAAGAAGCAGTTCTACCCGAATAACCCAAGAAAACCGCCATAACCAAATGCGTGAATGCATCTTAACACCTTAAGCTTACAGATAATTAGCCAAGAGAATGCCACGACGAATGGCCAAAACACGAGCACAATGGTATTTATTTAAAAAGAATGTCTCACCTTTGAAGATTTTGAGGCAAGCATCAGATATGATGAAGGAAGGTGACTGATGATAACTGGTATACTTTTGAGTCGGAAATGTTGCTTTGAAATATTTCCCCCACATACCTTTCCCCGATTTTCGCGGGCGCCTAGCTCGGAAACTGGAGGCTTAGGTCTAAAGGTCAGGATTGTGAACAGCACAGAAGGGGTATTTCAGTTCAAAACCCTATTGCAGCGTTCCTTCCATGCTAACGTGCTTATTGCATTACAACGTAAATCAACCCGCTACACTTTTGAAAGGTTAAAACAAGGAACTCGGGCGCACAACCCACATACCCGCCACACGGCGAAGAACAACCCGCGATGCCGTCGCCCAACACGACTGTGCACAGCGGTGGCGTAACAAAACGAAGATTCCCTGAAATCCGGCCAGGCGGTGCAACAACTACCGTTAAGTGCAACAACGAAAATAAACTCAAACGCGTGAACACTGCGCCCATGTAAATGTGGAACACTCCCTTCAACAAGCACTACGTTGGGGGTCAATTTTACTCCCCCCCCCCCTCCGGAGGTTTTTCCAAGGTAACTTACAACGCGGCTTAGCTGCTCCAAGCTTTGTATAGCTGTTGGCAATCTAACTTAGTCTGTTGCTAAAAAGGTACATATGCCATGTAAGATTATGGATCTATGACAGGTGAAAATAAGGGCATGGCTGTCAGCGGAGGTAATTTCTAGAGAATCGCTCAACCTAATGCGGCAACGGAGCGCTAAACTAATCCAACATCTCACAGATGGATTCTCAGGTAATTGGACAATAAAATTTAGGATCGCAACTAATCCTATTGACCTTGGTTTGTGTGTGAAGGTGAGACCTTGGTCAAAACCATTTCACTAATTATTGTGATCACTGAGGTCTCAACAGGTATCTTATTTGAGCTTCATGGGGTCAAAGGAGGTCACTGACCCACAAATTATCCCACTGGGCCTTTTCTTTTTAAGAACATACTGCCTTGCGTAGACATAGACGCCTATTTGAGCTTAAAGATGGAACCATTCTCTAAGGCGCTTGGTAACCTTGACCTTCAGAAGGTGACGTTACGTCACTGACCTACCATCAACACAGGTGACCTTTTGCTTAGAAGATGTGTATTGGTCAAAGGCGGTTACTGAGAGGCCTGAGCGTACTTTAGGCACAGATCTGAGGCTTAATTAGATAAAGTTTATCTGACCCGAGAGCCATAGCCGTAGAATCTTAAATTTTACAGGTGTAAAGTGACACACAGGCCCGCCTATCCTGTGAATTTGGCGCCCCTAGCTCCTTGAGTTTTTGAGACCTCAGGGGTTCAAATTGACGCCCTCACCTCGAGCGCGTACATTTAAAAATGGCCATGCGCAGAACAGCGTTGCATGAGCAGGGCGTCCAAGTGATACGTTGTATTCTATTTCACGCTAGCGTTGCTAGACAGAGGCCTAATTTAGAGCACAATACGAAATGCAGGGAAATGTTAACCTTCTGTAGGGGTAAAGAGAACCAACAAATGTTTTCTGCACCCAAATTAGGGTCGAATTTATACTCAGACTAAGATGTGTCGATCCTCCTTTAGGAGTGTCTTACACCTGTTCTGTGAGCTACTTCCTTTAATGTATTCTTACTTCAGGATTTTACCAAAATCAGCAAATATCATCTGGCATATAGAACGCACCTTTTGCTCTCTTGCCTAGGTTTCCGAAAACCGTTTATTTCGCAGCAAGCGATCCGACCTGATCCATATCGTAAACCAGTTACATGGCATCTTGACGAGGCATGGAGAAAAATGGATATAATCTTTTTTTTGAATATATTTCAACACGAATGCTTCCGGTGTTGTTCAATACCTCATCCACATATGAGGAATACATCTTCCTGGAAGGGTGGAAGAAGCTCTGGCTTGTAGGTTAAAGGGTGTAATACATATGTATGGAGTTCTAAACTGAAAAGTCACCTTAAACATCAGTTCATAGCTGTGCCCTTCTCCTGCCCTTCTTCAATCTGACTAGTTTCTGAACTACACGTCCGCGAAGACATGCATACTATTTCAAGGTCACCCAGGTATCCATGCCGCCATAATAATGTCATCGATTCCTACCATTATTTTCGTCATGCAGCGATGAAAGTCAGAAAATATTTAATTGTCTAGTCGATCATATCTGGCGGCAGTGAGCACGATTTCCAGACCAGGAAACCCTTTCCTTTCGACCAGGAAACCTTTCCATAATGGCCGCCAATGTCATTGTCCGAAGGCAAAACCCCATATGTTCATGTTTGGCCATTTGGCGTTTTTATGTCATCTGATTTTGGTCTTTCCGTGCTGAATTAGAATATTTAAGCTGATAGATGACTTTTTCGCAAGCCTTTAGCCCAAAGAAACGGCTAAAATTTGGTGAACGTTTCAACTGTTGGTGTAAGTAACCGAATTCAGCATGAGTAGACGAACCAGATGACATAACAACGCCAAGTGGCAAAAAACAGCATATGGAGTTTTACCTTTGGACGGCAGAAGTGGCTCTCAATCAGTGTTATGCAATGCATGAAAACGTAATCATACAATGACGTATTGATGAGCATATTTGCTAAACCGAGGAACTGTGTTGTCAAAAGCAGCCTTTTCCAGCTACAAGTAAACCGATAGTGATAAGGGAGTTTATTTTATCATATCTGTTGATTGCTTCAATTTACTCAAATGTGTTACATTCTCTTTAAGAGCAGCACATCCGTAGCATGTGTTACGGGCTTAAACACAGCAGCTAAACTGGCGTCCAGTTTTAACCGTCCAACGTCGTCGTCAAAACGACCGTCCAAAATCGGGTGTTTCCTTATATCAAGCCAACGATATGCTCCAAGATGTCGGGGCTAAAGTTCCCAGTTGGATTAAAAACGACACATCGTTAAGGGACCCGAGCCTGGGCTCATTTTCAATCAATTTCAAGCTTGGTGTGAGCTGCGTTTAAGTGATTTCCACACTCAAGTCACCAACAGATGTAAAACATGCTACCGTATTGCCAGTGTACCCACGACCCAGGTTCAGGTCACCTTACACCTAATTGGTGCATGCCGACCGCAAGAAAGAACCTACACAAAACCTTCCCTGCCTGCTCTGAGTTGCACTGTGCCATTGTATGAGATAACAAACAACACTGCATTGGAATTAAACACCAAGAATATTGTGAAGCCTAGATCAAAAATATGTCATAGGAAGACATTATTTAACACGTGTTCGGGTGGGGGTCAAATTTACCCCCCCCCCCCGAAGGATTTACAGAATAGTTTCCAAACGGCGCGATGAAGCCGCAAAAAAAATTTGCGCATTTGTAGACAAATGAATAACGGATTCTTTGGCGTCACAAATTTATACGTACCTTGGAAGGTTGCTGACTTATGGCAGGTCAAAGTCAAACCATGGTTTGAGCGAAGGCAGTTTCTAGGGCATCCTTCAGACTGATCCAACGGAGTGTTAGACGAGGTCATACATCTCTGAGATGCTTTCTTAGGCAACACAACAGTTGAATGAGCAAAAAAATTGACCCAAGGTCAGGTATGTAGATCAGACCAAGGTCAAAACCAACCCGTTTTGTTACTCTAGGGCTTGCTGTATGGGATGGTTTCTGGCGCTCATTTCGAGTTTAATGATAACAGGAACCGCATTATTCATCTTCCATGCACTTTTTAGGGGTCAGGATAGGTCATTGACCTAAAATGACCCAGGTCAACATTTTGTTTTAGGAACATACTGCCTAGTGTAATCTTTGTCGCTTACTCAAATGCAAAACTCAGAGCAATCTTGTATGATTTCGGTCACCTTGTCCTTCAAAAGATCAAACAAGGTCACTGACCTTAAATCAAAATGCGACCCTTTGCTTAAAAACGCTTATCTAGGTTATGGCGGCACTTTGGAGACCAACCTGGAACTTGACCTTGTTTGACATTATTTGACCCGAAGGTCATGACCTAGGAATCTGAAACTTTGATCCGAGTGAGTTCACGTACAGGTTAACACATCCTGTAAGTTTGGTGTCTTTAACTTTCTTAGTTCCTGAGATCTCAGGGGGATCAAATTGACCCCCACCCGAGCGAACGGTATCTAGGTGGCCACCCGGGCGCGTGTTAAAGATGAGTCCGAATATTGTGATTGGGTGGATTTATGGGACCATTGCCTACACTAGGCGGGGCTTATTGTATGAGCCCTGACCCAAGACATGCGCCCAGAAACATTTCCCCGCAGACAGACGAGAGTGGGAAGCGGTAGGCCCGAAGATGCCAAATGATGTCTTCAATCTGTCCACGGCGATATTTTGCGAAATGCCGTGTTTCTGCACAGCCTAAGTCCTTACGCCGAAATCGAAATGAAACCATGCGAACATGTCATTAATCAGCCATCGAAAACGCAGAATACTGCTGCAAAGTAACATTTTTCATGGTATCGGCTGTACGGCGCTCCCGAGCTGACATTACGTTTCACAGGTCCTGTGCTGGAATTGCGTCACACATAGTACAAGGGACAATGGTGGTAGAAGTCTGTTGCAGCGGGATTCGGTATTGGCGTGATAATAATTTTCTGCATCAATTTAAATTCATTATATAAACACGTTAAAGCAAAGCATTCCTACCAATTCGGTACGCACTGTGCCGCCAGACCAGGCCTCATGACATGGAAGGTGGCGAGTTGGTCAATGTGCCAACACACAGAACACAGGGCAACGCACGTGCTGATATTTGGTTTGTCCGAATATCAGGACCTTTGCGTTGGACGGTATATATATATATATATATATATATATATATATATATGCGTGTGTGTGTGTGTGTGTGTGTGTGTGTGTGTGTGTGTGTGTGTGTGTGTGTGTGTGTGTGTGTGTGTGTGTGTGTGTGTGTGTGTGTGTGTGTATATGTGTTTACCGTCGATTTTGAAAATCCCGTTAGTAAAAACGATCGTCTCATGATCTTCAAGGTTTTCATGAACGATACACAGTTTATATTCCTACTTTCGAGGGACAAGAGGTTTCGACTCAGTCGCGTAGTCGGTAGCGTTCCGCGACCGTAATTGAAAGGCTATGCGTGCATGACCGGGCCAGTTCAAGACTTTTCCACCAGTTTTCTATGGAATATGTTGAATTGCTTGCTAGCAGCCGACAAGCATTATAATATACGCTTGAACCTGAAATTATTTCACCGTCGTATCGTCAGCGTCACGCTACCTTCAGTTATAGGCTACCAAACATGTAATGAAATGCCAAAATTTTAGAAGATTTTTGCACAACTTGCAAATTTATAGCATTGCACTGGGTTGTATGTACTGAACCTCATTTTACGCGGCACCTTCGACCCTGAGGCAACGGGCGCCTTGCTATCAAAGCGAAAAAAAAGAAAGGAACAATTGCTAACACGCTGGTTAGCAATTGTCCTGCTGTCCCACAGCTTGTTTATGCTCGCCATATACTGTTGTAGGCTTTTGATAGGCGGTGTCCCAATTGCCATGGCCCCGGGGATTAGTGTTATTGTAGCTTTATTGCTGGTTTGTTTACCCATTAGTACTTCGTGTCCACCAGCATGCAAACGCTGCTTGCCTTATTTCCCATGTCTGGCGTGCTGCTCAGCTGTCCTCATAGATACCGCATACAAAATCGATGGGCAATGGATCATTCGCATGTCTTCGCGGAACTTAGTCTGGGCGTGGTACCCACTCCACCTCGCCATTAAAACCACATCCATCGCAGGGGGTTCCGTCGGTCCAGAGCGTCGCCCGTCCCACCGCTGTCCGCCCTTGGCGTGTCAGGTCATTACCAGCGACACGTCCGCGTGACTAGAGGCCCGGCACTTGGAGCGTGGTAACCCCGTCCTGGGCCATGCCCCTCTCCTTCCCTCATTCAGCTCCGACTCGCTGCCAGCGCCATGCGACCTGGCGTGGCAAAGTGATCAGGTAGGTGTAGACTGATGAGGTAGGATGGTACTGTGAATATGATAATATTATCGCGACTGCTTCGTGTGACGCGCCTGATGGTTCCCGTCACATGCGTCTTGGATGCAGCTATAGGTCGTATCCCAATTGTTGCAGGTGTATGCACATGTGTATTGTTATGTATTGTTATATCGCTATACACTGTATTGTTATGCACATATGTTATGCTTGGCAAACACGAAGCCGTTGTGATCTGCAACATATTTTCACGCTGATGCAATATTTTTAATCTAATATTTACAAATTCAACCTGCCTTGCATCTTCATAATAACAACATCGGCACCTGATAAGGTGACTGCGAAGTTATTAGTCCCGGTTGAATCAGCAAGTTTATAGTTTGCTTCTTGGTATATCTATTAAAAACGTTACCCATTTCCGCTATCGGCACGGCACTCTATTATGTACATGGCTCACGCTTCAAAGGCAGCCGGGAATTTCATGTCACCAAATTTTAATAAATTTTCAACAGATTGCATCGATATTAATTTACGCCACATCAACCAAGGATGCAATCTGCATCAGGCCTCAATGGACAAACCTTGTCGCGAACATTTTGAATTCTGCACGGTGATCCGCTTTCCACTAGCGGGAGCATGTCACGCTGCTTTTGCTGCATGCTCTCGCCGAGATTTAGCTGTCATGAAGGGCAAATAAATTGCTTTTCTCAGAAGGCAATATGCTAAAACGGAGCAGCGCCTTGCGATGGAACTCGCAACAAATGCTACCAGATTAAGTACACGTGACTGAACATAAATCCCGAGCCAAATGAAATCCTAGCGTGACTTGCATAGTCGCTACACCTAATTGTGACTAATGTCCGTGCTTTATGTGCTCTAATACGTCGGATTTGATTTATTTGATAGCCTGATCAGTGTATCAATTAAAACCTATTCTTCGGCTTGAGTGGCGCCGGAAAGCATCTTTGCACCGAATTGAAATGAAAGCGGTACAGGCAGGTTTCAGGAAAGCAAACATCAGGAATATTTCCAGCCGCTTGGCCGCCGTCGGCGCGAGCGATTGTCACCCGTGTGTCTCGCGACCGACTGAGGCGACCCTAGGGCACCTCCGGTAGCTCGGACCCGCGTGCCTGTTGCACCCCTCGGCTCCCCAAGGGCACCATCGTCGAGCGAGACCGCTTCCTTGTAACCCCTCCACGACGCAATCGTTCGATTTCCGGTACCGGTACCGTAGAACCGTTTCGGCACCGTTTCCTTGTGGCGCTGCTGGCTCACAATTGGCGGACACATTTGCAAGGTTGGGACACTATGCAGAGTAATAGTTAACCATGGCTATTTCCACACAGAAACATCAACAAACGTCTGACGCAGTCACTGATGACGTCAAGAATACGCAAAGGCTCACAAACCCAGAATTCGCTTTGCCATTCTAGGGCTGTTCGAGCAACTCCGACTGCACCCCTGACATGCAACTCTGGCATGAAACAACTTTGAAACCTACACCAAGCAACCTGCCGACTTTCTCACCAGACCTATGTGCAAGGACGTTCATGATCAAGGGCCCGCACGCCGCCAGGCCCCGGAAGTGGAACCTCGAAACTGAACATGGCGCGAGGTGAAACAACTGCGCGCTGCGACGCATTCAACAGCACTCTGCCGCAGTGAACCGTCTTGGCCAGCGGTGTTTGAGGATCTGGAAGTGCCATTTACGTCATCAATGCCCCGGCCGCTTTTCCAGTTGCTGTCCGCCAGGCGGGTCAGCTCGTCCTGGCTGGTGCGCCGTGTCGTAAAGAGGTTTGTCGGCCTCAGCGCCGGAATATCACGCCGCGGTGACCGGGAGCTGTCCCGGACAGTCGCGGCCCTCGGAAGCCCTCTGGTCTGCCGCGCCACTCAGAAAGAGATGTCCATGTTGTTTTGAGCAGTGCTGAAGTAGATCATCGTGCTGGCGGTCCAACGAACTCCAAATCAGATGGCACATTCGTCATTTCCAGGCGTTATTGCTTCACATTCATGAACGTACAGCATATGGCAAGATATCGTGTTCGCTGAAATCAGGGTATAACTCAAGCGGTCCGGTGGCCGAGATGCAGGCCGCATATTTGATGCCAGCGACGGAGTGGCTCCCGATGGTTTCACGCCGCGGGACTGCAACGCAGCGAGTTATGAGCAGCTTCGCATCAGGCCTCGCACTGATAAAACCAAACCACATGAGTAAACGTCCCGCACGCAGGGTTTAACGATAACATTTACGTGGCCAGCGAGCGTTGATTTCTGCTGACAAATAAGAGCGTTTCACAACAGACCGGGCACACAAAAAGAAAAACAATGGGACGACATATCAGACAAAATCGGTGGGAGAGGATTATGGAAAAAACAACGTGGCATTGCTGATGCTGGATGCTCAGAACTAACTCATTTATCATGTTATGCGATCCGCTTATGTAGCTGTTAAATGAGGTCCGAGCCGAGGGCCGACGAGGTACCTCCTTCCTAGTTTCTGAATGTACTAAGCCTTCTTCATTTTGACGGAATGCAAGTCCTATTTCAACTTTTTAAGTCATTCCAAACGATACTTAACCTAAAGGGAATGCTCCACATTG
>NW_023596531.1:0-19511 GCF_011947565.3 Pollicipes pollicipes
CATCCCGGTGGCACAGTTGGCTAGAGCGCCTGCCTCCCGATCCACCATCCGTGGCGGGGTGGGTTCGGGTCGCTTTGGGCGCTCGCTATTTGGCCTTGACAGGCATGGCCTGCGGCCGGTGGCAGCGATCGCGCTAAAGGTCAGCTGACGTCGTAGGGCAGGACGGACCGTGCCGAGCACTGCGGCGCGTTAAACTTTCTCCACTAAATTCCCCCGTTGCCTGAAATTGCGCGATCGGATGGCGGGGGTCAGGGCTCAAACAACAAGCGCTGCTTAAAGTGAGTTCTGATCCCAGAAACCATTCATTCAAAAGGCTCGGATTAAATCTCTAAGAAAAGTTTAACTTAAGGCCCCAGTTGCAGCTACATACTTAAGTCTCAGCACGATTGATTCGCATAAGTGGGTCCCACACAAACAGTAAGTTAAAACTAGTTTTCAAACGTGTATGCACACTGCTTAATTTTTCACGCATTTATTTGTTATTTGCCTGGACATAGTGTTTCTTAACATCATAGTTGTTTTTCATGCACAGGTACAATTCATCGCGTAGCCCACGCCCCACGAGTGTCTTTGTTTTGCATTCACCCCACGATGGGTGTCGGAGAGGTCCCCTGAGATCTCGGAAAGTAAGCGAGTGAGCTTCAGCCACAGGAAGAAGGAAGTTTTACACGCGCTGCTTGACCTTTGACCTTTGATGACAAATAAGATATGGCCAGGACCATTTATAGTGCGTTTTTTTGAAAGAAATGAGCGGCATCTGTCACTTCTGAGCATAACACCATGGATGCATCTGAACGGAGACTATAGATAGTGAACTGGTCAAGGTAGAACTTGAAATTTGACAATAGCTGGGCAATAAGGTATAACTTAAAGTCTTGCTGGGCATAATACTGCTTAAACCCAGCGAACCGAACTTTCAGCACCGTGTTCAAAACCGTACAAGAACGACTCCGTAAAAAATTGGGGCATGTGAAACCCAAGGTAGAACGATTAGTAACAAATGTAACCCCGCATTGTTTTATCAAGATATGGGCATATCTACTCCAACAACCTCAGCTTAGAACTGACGGGATGTACAAGTACAGTCTTCGTTCATCGAGAGGTTGTTAAATTGTTGGAATCTAGTGAGATTGGATCGCTACCGTTGACAAATGTATATATATATATATATATATATATAATATATATATATATATATGATATGGATCTAATGAGACGTGCTGGCATAGGGGTTTGCGTTTTCAAGAACTAAATTCCTAGTGCCCACTAAATCTGATCTTCAATTATACTTGTCGGAAAAGGTTGTCGGCATCACTGTTAATATATTGCAACATGCGTGATAAATGTCTTGAGTTAACACACAGTACGCCGATTCAAATTTATAGGAGAATCGCCCAATTCTAAGTAACTCCCCCAAATGAGAGCGGCCTTCAGCCTCAACAGTTTGCGCTGATAGCTCGCCCAACCTAGGACTTGCTTGGACTTGAATCCAGCCCGTTTGATTGAGACGTTTGATGATGTCTGCGTCCGCTAGCTCAAGGAGTAGATCAGCTGCCAATTAACTGTGCTGTCAGTGGTTCTTATCCGTGTTCCTATGAGGCCGCACTGTAACCAAGTTGCAAGGATACCGCAGCACTCGCTGTTGTCAGCACAGACCACTACCCCGATCCACCGTTTACCCTATCAGTGCGGTAATCCGCCCTTTTTACATAGCACATACCAAGTTACCGGATGACAGACTCAGCGAGGACAGTGTTGAGAGTTGCGTCACGATGCAGAGACGAGTACCTGTGTCACTGAACAAGTTTGCTGGCATGGCTGAGGCCGTAAAATGTGCTGGCTGCTGCATTTCGTTTTGCATTTATTTATGCTTCCTCTTCCGAGTTTGCCCGCGTCCCTGATCATGCATGTATTGTCGGGGGATCTTGAGAAGTGTTCGTGAGTTGTCACAGACTCACTAGGGGCGGCGTGCTGTGGGTTAAAAGGGAAGGGGAGGGGGGGGGGGGCAAAACTGGCTACGTCATCGTCGTACGCCAGGAATGCACAGCAATTTCATGCCTGGTAAACAACGTAACTTAAGCATCCTGCTGACGGTACTAACGAGTCCCCCATGATACCATGTTTGCGATTGCTTTTCCCGCTTCCCCACATTCATCGACGCATGACGTGTCATCTGCAAATGTCTATTCTTAAGAAGTGACATTTAAACCTTAGAGGACATCTTTTCAACGTTGCGATAGTTAGACAAACAGATATTCAACTAAAGAGCAGCACTAATGACCCAATTCCCGTCGAGCAGCTCGGAGACAAAAGGAGAAAGAAAAAGAGAAAGGAAAGAGAGATGTATTGCATTTCGGCTATAAGCCTGTAAATTACTTGGACAGCAGAATATTTTTTTTAAATTGATTGAACTGAGAAAAGTTTGTAGCAGACATATCAACGTCAATATCAATATCAATATCAATATTGATATCAATATACATTTATATACATATATATATATATATATGCATATGCATGCACACACACACACACACACACACATATATATATAATATATATATATATATATATATATCTATATATATATATATCGCTTTTCTAGCCTCTTCGGTTTTCTAGCGAGTTTGCTGTGACATTTATGACTGATTCCTGGCGCTGTATTGTCCTGAACAGGGTTTTAACAACATTGCCTCCGGAAAAAGCCGAGGCTGTATTCCTCGTGAGTCTTACTTGAACATGCCGAAATAATCAAACCTGAGAGATCCGGCTAAAACTACTCTTTAAACCTAACATCTATGGAGCTTCAAAACAAACCACTTCATGTTGATTTTTGCTAATAAGTTAACCACTTCCAAATAACCTGCTGCTTTATTTAAAGACAGGAACTGCCACACAAGCCGTATGGTCAGGTGGGCCCATCCGTAACATTGCCATTCGAGCGTGATGTACCCTCTTTTCATTCGATTACCGAGAGCGAAGTAAAATCCTTCAGCACAAAAAGATGCGCAAGATCGGTCGAAACCGCGGTGACTTGAGAAAGGCTAGGTCCTTGGCAGTCCGAGTCTCAAATCAGAGGTCTCAGAGGACAGTTTTAACCGGTGAGAGATGGGTAATCACAGCAGGCATGCCTCGACCACGTGCAGTCAGTATCACCCACCGAGCATAGAAACCCGGGTCACGATTTGAGGATGTTTTCACGGAGGAGTTGCGTCAGATGTCGGCACCGAAGTCGGTCAAGACGGGAAAACCCGACTACATGGTTGTAGACGGTAGATCACTCACAAAAGGCTGAGTGGCAGGGCCTGAATCTAAAGCACATCGGTGGCACGACAAATGTCCTCGTGCCGCCTTTTTGGCGTCAGTCGAGTGCAATCAGCAGGGGCATAACCATGAAAACCCGTAGGAATCTGCTCAGCCGCATAACTCAGTCACTGTCGCGTTTATCTCCGCCAATAAAATTTGCATTTTATACCGATCTTTTGTGACAGCCGAGAAAAGCGTGAATACTTGCTCACTCACCTGATTGACTGGAATGGTCAGAGCTTGCCCAGGCGGAAGTATATGTTGTCATGCATGCCAGTGTCATTTATGAATTACCCACCGAACGTTACATCAGTGAACGTCTGCCTTTTTAGCTCTAACAAAAAGCACACCCGAAGGCATCGATATGCCCCACTGGTGCGGCTCGCTAAAGGCGCTGCTCGATTCGCTTTAGTTTGTGAACATCATCAATATAATGTAACGCGTCTGTTACAGGTTTGGTGGCACCTATTGATGATAACCCTGACGTTTGTTTTATGCCTAGGTATCATCGTCACGCTTCTTTCACATTTTGTTGCTACCGACTCGCACATTCAACACCGAGCAAGGTGTGCTACTGGTGTCAGCTGCAGGTCCCAGCAAATATTGGCTCATTGTGTTTTGCTTTAGAGACATAGCGCAGCGTATTCTGATGCTCAACCCAATAATATCCTTTATTGATCTGATTAATATTTCTTGATTACGTTTTTAGTTCATGACAGTATCTGAGGCTTGTATGATAAATGAGCACAAATGCAAGACAAGGATGCTTACATGCATTGCAGGTGCCTGCAAAGACGCGGGTCCTAAATAGAATCATATTTGGTGCCTCCATTCGCCGCCAGAGTGAAATCAAGTGCGACGTTTTCTACGCGCATGGTAGCATTAACAAATTCCATCTTGAGTGTATCTTTCAGCTTTCATTCACAGGGAACGTAAGGCGTCAGGACATTTTGTCCAAAGGCCAGGGGTTGATGAGGGCGAATTAATTGAGGAACTCAATCGGATTAAATGCCCTGGAATACGGTCCTAACACGCCAACGCCATCGCAGGTGCGATTGCAGCAGTGAGCACACCATCTCATGTTGCATGCGTGCGGTACCTGGCCGGCCCGTGACGGACAATGGGAGCGTTTTGGTCAGGCCGCGCGGCCGCCTGCATGACGTCACCGCGAACGGCCAATCGGCGGCCGCGCGGCGGCGGGCGGGCCGGAAGGCGCGCGGAGCGGGGAGCGAAGCGGCGCTCCCGAGCTTGGAGGCCGAGAGTCGGCGCTCGGGGTGAGTGGTGAGGCGGGCCACGTGAGGGTGTCGGTGAGAGTGGGACGGACCGCTGCCGTCGGCAACGACTGCTGCTGCTCAGGGGCCGCCGACACGGGTGAGTGTCCTGTGACGCGGTTCGCGCCCGGCGCGCCGCGGGGCAGGATGACCGAGGGTCACGAGTCACGACGCTGGATGCACGTCACGACTGTCCCCAAGAAACGTCACGAAAGAACTCTGAGCAAAGGCCAGAGGAAGCCCTTATTAGTTAGCTTCTCATCTATAACGCTGTAACTGAAGTATTTTACCCCAAAGGGGCCCTCTGGTGAGGTTCTGGCTGATGTCTCTGTAACTATGACAACCCATAGCAGCTTTGGGAGCTGCGCACATAAAAATTCCTTATGATTTTTTGTCGCAAGAGCGAAACGAGTACCCCATGCACAATACTCTATTACAGGTCAAGGTAGGTGAAACACTTATAGTCATCCATTACCACATCAGATCAGCTCATTCATCAAACATTAAATATTTTCGGTATGTTGACACCGCACGGGTTCCCCCGCGCGGCCCCTTGAACTCAAAGCCTTCGCTTATTTGTCTCGGTTCATAATCGCGTTTGCTCTGCTGTTCGTTCAGCCTGTTTTTAAAATCAAGGCGCCCGATAGGAGTCTCTCCAGGCAAATGGTCCATCGGGGGCCATGTCTGAAGCCATTCCCTGCGGTGAGAGATGTCCAGTCCGACTCCAGGACCCTTTGCTCAGCGGCCTCTCAGCAGCCACGCCTGCTGGCTGGCGGTGTGTTGGATTTCCAAACCGTTTCAGCCACCTGCCGATCACCTGCTTGGCGGCCGGCCCTGTCCCGGGGCTATCCTACCAGCTGTCGCCGATCGCGGTCATCCCCCCGTGGCCCACTTATATGGCTGCTGCCAGCCGCTTGCTGTCCTATTGTCAGCGGCCGGCCGGCGGCGGGCAGCGGCTTGCCGAACGCCGCCCACCGACGGATAGAACATCTCGAGACCCCCACCGGTGGAGGGAATCTATCGGCACCACCCACCGGCGGACAAAAACATCTCGACACCACCCCACCGTGGAGGGAATCTGTCGGCACCACCCAACGGACGGACAGAACATCTTGACACCACCCCACCGGTGGAGGGAATCTGTCGGCACACCCCACCGACGGACAGAACATCTCGACACCACCCCACCGGTGGAGAGAGTCTATCAGCACCACCCACCGGCGAACAGGGTATTCCGACACCACTACTGGCAGCAGGTAGAACTGACATTCTTCGTCGGTGGAGAACACCCAACATCAGTCACTAGGGAATGACTGACAACTTGAAAGTGTACTGATATTACCTATCGATGTGCAAGGGCTAGTAGCATTACCTTCTAACAGTGGTGAACTACCAGTACCATGCACCTGTGGACTCGGCCGATGTCGCCACCACTGTGCCACAGTGCCACTGAGGCCGGAGCAGTCACAACCTTCTCGATCCCTACACACACCAACATCTGCGCGGACCGGCCGGCGGCGTGATGGGCCCCCCGCCGGCCAGGAGAGGAGTCGACTCTGGCTTCCCGAGAGCGGCCGGCCGGCAGCACTCCGAGGCCCCCCTCCCCCTCGGGTGGCGGCTGGAGCGCAGCGCAGCGGCGTGGCCGGCCGGTGCCCGCCGAACTTTCGCCGGCGCGGGCACCGCGGCCGTTCCGTTCACCCCGGGCGGCGGCCGCCAGGTGTTTTGGTCCGGGCCTGCAGCCGCGGGCGCTGGTCCAATTGTGGAGCGGTGCTGGGCCCGGCTCCGGTTTCGGGACGGGCGGTGGTGGGCTCGGGAGAAGGCAGGGAGTTGCGGCTTACTGCGAAGGCGGAGCGGGGGGGGGGGACTGTGAGGCCGACGAGAGTGGAGAAGATCTGAAGGATGCTCACGACACGGCAGGAGCCGGGGGAGGAGCGGCCCATTAGAGGTTAGGGAGGTTCAGAAGACGCCGAGGAAACGGAAGGATGGACAAGGAAAGGCCGTTCACGAGAACTCATGGAATCCTGAGAGACATCTAATGTATAATGACAGTGGATGTCATCGTATATTGGTTGGATCGTTACGCAGGGGAAGGTTAGCACGCAGCTTAAGATGATGAATATTCGTCGATTGGTCTGATCATTGATCTACTTCGCACGTGGTTTATAAGAACACAGACCTCCGCCTTCGCGGTGACTGATCCGATCAGTCACGCCTCAGTCTCCTCATGCACGATTCATGCGGTGCGGTTGGGAAGGAGATAATTGTTGCGCAAAGCAAGCATAAATCGTGCATAATGGAGCCAAATCGCGACTTGCACAATACCGCGGACTGTTAAAAGTCATTTGTGAAACACAGTGAACACACAGTGCTGGTTTCCAAAGTTAATCGCTCATAAAGTTAGATTGGAAAACAACAAACAAGGGCTTCAGATCGCGGGTCATAAGGTCATGCACCTTACACCCGCTTCAACACACGCTGTAGCAAATTATGACTTGCTTAAATGTTGCAAAGACTTCAACCTTATTTGGCCAGTGCTTTCATTTCACCCAGCCAGGGAGTAATCACCACCGCTCACCTGGAGAAAAGATGTCACCATTGACCACTAAGTATAACCATTACAAACCAGCCCGGACCCCCGCACCGAAAACAGTGAAAGAACGCAAAATCTCCTCTGCCCCTGACAATTGGGACGGAGACGCACCACATACCAGCGGTCAACTGAGCTTTGAAGCGGCAGCCCGAAGGGGCCGGGCGGGCGCGTGTGTGGGTGGCGGTGTCCGACTGGCGACCCCCGGGGTGAACAGCACGCCGTGCCCGGGAGCGTGGCCGCGCGCCGCGCCGGCCCAGCCGCTTGCACAACTGTCTGGCCGCCGGCGCCGCACGCGCCCGCTCGGCCACGGCGCGCGGTGGCGCAAATGGTAACCATGGCGACGGCTGTACCAATCCCGGCGGCAACGGCGAATTCTGCGCGTCGTTGTTTGTGAAAGTGGGCATTGTGGTGTTGTCATTAATCGTCCACTTGTTGTCACCAGGCTCGTGATCACACTTTTCATGTGAAATGCCAACATCAGCCTTCTTTGTCCAGCCAGTTTACTGTTCTTGGAAACAGCAAATGTGAGAAACATGCATTTCATGCCATGTCAACATGGATATATGCTGTTCTGCAATCCTGAGGATGCTTTGCATTGTTTGTTCAAACATGCCAAATCTAAAACTATTCGGTGTCAGCACATAATCACCCCAGAAAGCCTCACTATACAATACCATAGATGTTCTAGCGCTTCGCATTGAAGTAAAAGAAACGTGCCACATCGTCAGAGAGAAGCGGTACGAGGCTTAGCTTAGTTTTTGAACGGGTTAAGAAGTAAAGTGGTTAACCTGATTTCAGGAGTTTCACTTGAGTTATCTAACGCTCTTGTTTTCCTATCAGCAACGTCATGAACCGTCCAACGCTCAAGCGAGGCTATGAATGTTACACAACAATGGCTGCAAGGCCAGCGCTGTACCAGCCAACCGTGGACGATCCCGTGTGACCTCCTGGTGCCCCGAATACATCTTATTTGGTTATAAGCCACTGTTGAAACGGTCGAACCACATCATCAGGCCACCTGGCTTTGACTTTTTACCGCTGCTTTGGTGTGTGGTACGAGTTTCTAGGGAAATAAAAGATGTTTTATGGTGCATGGAGCTTGGGTGGTTATTGGTACCGAAGTCCATTACACCAGCTAGAGAGGTTGATGGTGGGGGATAACGTTCACACAGCACGCATACATTGAAATTCAGTACCTTCTGCAGCACGCAAGGAAACCCGTGGTAGCGCGCTTCTGGGACTTTTAGAACGCGATGCGATGATAGCTTCGTAACTGTTTGGTGTTATAACGAGCCGTGTGTGGCGTTCGTGCCGGCCCACACGGCGCCACGGCTGTGCGAAAGACAATTGCCGACCTCTTACCTGCCACTGGAGGATATCATTGAACGGCTCACCTGACCAGAACCCCGTGCTTCGATTACCGCACCACAGCTCATCGAGTTACTATGTGGGTGGAGCTACCTGACAGCACACTCACCAACGGGCGGTCTTTGCAGTCGGAAACTGCAATGCTGCGAAACAACAGCACCGCGCTGATGGAGAGGGGGGACTACAACACGGCATAGCAGAGTAACGCTCATGTAGCCGGGAGACTGCAGTACAGTGAAATGTTTCAACTAGTCGGCGGATTTATCAACAAACCAGTCAGGGCGGAAAACCATGGGAGCATTCACATATGTTAATCAAGTGCTGTTTAATAGTACAAAAGAGTTAAAATTACGAAATATGACGTCATCGAACGAAACGTCCTCGGCTCTGATTTCAACCTTCATCGCAGCAGAGCACTGCACGCAGCGTGAATCGCACGCCCTCAAAGCAAGGCAGCATGTCACAAGAGGATTTATGTGCTGTGTGTTAGCACATATGGTGGGTGAGAGGAATCATCGTGCGATGCACCGAACGGAGGGCAAGGCTAGTGTACTGCACCAGATAGGAGGCTGCAGGGGGGCTCGTTGGATAAAGACCTCGGCTTAGCGCATCATACGAGCAGTAGTACGCTTCGCGCGAGATAAAATGCCTAGATAGAGTAGCTTTTAAAAGAAGCGATGAGTGGTGATACATGCTTTTATGTTTAGCATGATTGGCAAACGGTTTCTTTTGCATAATACTGAAGGTTATGTCAACACCCAGTGCCCCGCCATGCATGCTTAATCCACAGTGATCGCAACTCAGATCGAATATCATTTACACACCAGGGCCCACAGTCGACTTAGGATCACCCCTGCTCGCAAAATGTTAGTTGACCAGCGATCAGTTATGGCTTCTGTCCGCTATTGTCCGCTGGCAAAGTCGGCCACGTATGTATTCTCATGACCTCGCTCAGCTCGGTCAGTTTACTTTGAGTTCGCTTTTGAAGGCAAGCATTTGTAAGTATATTCCACGTATAGAAATATCTGTCCTGTCCTGAGGTTAATGTGTGACCTAACCTTAGTTACACCGATATTCCACGGTGAAGTTGGCCTGCCAATCGTTGTCTTCCAGGGGACGTATGGTTGAATCATCCCACGTTGCTGCATTCTTGAGCTGTTGACATTCAACTTCGTCATACATGTTCCCTCATGTGGGTTTTGACAGAAGCATATAAGGACGATAGTACCGGTTTTCAACAGTTCTGGAGCCATTTGGTGCAAGAAGAATCATGTTGGAGAGGGCACCTATCATTAACAGCGATAAACACGCTAAGCCATGGTTCATTTATGATCATGTCATGTGATGGACAATCTACTGATCATCAAGTACAATGTGTAATGTGTGAGGCTGCCCCAGGCGAAGATGAGACAAGTTGTGAGAAAGCGACTAACATTTAGGGTGGCATGTCTCGGTTTGATGGCTCCGCGTTCTGGGCAGACGTTTTGTGATAGCATGATTAAATCAGCGAAGTTATGGGAGCCGAGCACGGTGGAGTTGGCAACCTGTCCAGAGGATTTAAACGTGCCGGGTAATATCGATGGTAGCTGTTGCACCACAGTGGCATTCTGAAGTTCATTTACTTCTGACATTGATTTTCGTATGCCGCACAGGTTATTGCATGTTAAAGGCTCGCCATATATATTCTACGTCCGCTGATTGATTGCATTACGCTGGATTGCACTGATTGGCGTCGACGTCGTGATAAAGGCACATAAAACGTTGAGACATGCTATAAGGTATCATTGCTTTCGTGACAGATTGCCAGAGGTTATTCACACGCCCGTTAAGTTACACATTAACCTTGGTCTAACGTAGACCCATGATTACAAACCGCACCAATTACAACTGGTATTGTGGAACTGAAGGGTTTTACGCAGTTATCGCAGCTCGGTTCAGATAACATAGGTAGCCTGTTTCAGAATGATTAGCATGGGAATTACTTCAATGGCAAGCCACTGACACTGGAACCGGTTCAATGTCCTGGAGATGGGAAGATGGCGTAACCACTGCGCCGACACAAAATGATCTTATCCGTGACCCGGTACCATCGCAGCAGACCGCCGGAACGCCGGCCTGGGCTGTTCGCTGATGAGGGCAGCCAGACAAACTAGAGCTACGAAAACTATCAACAGCGCTATCATGCGTCGCATCTGATCCACAAGGAAATACTAATGGATACATCACTTGCATGTGCCCCAGCCGACTAGCCGACAATGACGCCCGCTGGGACGCTGGCGACCGTGACAGGTGACCCGTATCTCCGCGCCAGCCTGAGGTGCCCGGAGGTCGAACCGAGGCGTGATCGCCCGGGGCCTGGGCGGTCGCAGAGATCACCGGTCCGTGTCACGCCCGCACCGCCGTGGGCCGACTTCAAGGCGACGCGCAGACCCGGCTCAGATCGCCGCGCGTTTCGGGCATGCGTGCTCCGTTTTGATGGGCGCCGCCGGCGGCGAGAGTGGCGCACGGGCGGCAAGTGGCGCGGCACTGATATGCACCACTGCACAGATGGACCGCGTGCCAAGCCGGCGTTGAGAGCAGTGATGATGTGAGCGGCGGGTGACGTAGGCATCTCCGATGTTGGAGCCGAGCTCTGCAGATTCGCAAATCAAGATTCGACCGTGCAGAAGTTCATGGATCCCGCCCGCGCTGCAGGTCCTGCTCGGGCTTGCAAGCGTGACGGAAGCATCGACTTACAGTGTGCAAAAGCTTGCTCGTGCATTTGTGGAACCCGCTTTCTACGAATTTCTTCCACGAAAGCAACTGGTTTCGATCTCCGGTGTCGGACGCATTATGCACAGGGCTAGTTTATTGCTTCATTTTATGTAATATACATGAGAGCACTGCCCACGGGTATGTGCTAAGTAAAAAGTACCGTAGACGGGCGCCAGAAAATGAGAAAGGAAGACGGCCGACAGCATCACGTGATCATATGTGCAGCGCCGTTTTGCGCAGCAATGTCGCATGTGACTTCATGAAATGGTACCGGATACGACACTGATTGCCCGTTTAATCGATCGGTTCCTACAAACTCTAAAAGATCAAATAATGCGGGCCGGTCGCTGCGTCAGGGTGCGATCACTATCGCGTGCTCGTGAACTATCTACGCCGTATACTAGCTGTCAGCTATGGATTCATATCAGTAATATCCAATATTCGACTGTCGCCGCGGTAAGCGCGGTACCTGGCTCTCCTCGCCGTGCCTTTACTTGGCATGTATGCCGTTGTCGTATACATTGCCGCAGGTTTACCTTCAGGCATGTCGTGGCTCCGGCTTACAGCCCGCGCCCCATGCCACAGCTGTGATGTGCACGACGATAGGTCGCACGAGCGGATGCCCATTTCTGGCTCCCTGACGTGGTCCAGCCGCCACTGGTCCGTCCCGTTCCGTCCATGAGGCTCAGCACCACTTTGCTGACCACCCTCCATGAGCGGTCACCACAACGAAAAAAATATGTAGGACTAGAACAGCTGGGCTTAATGTCTGATGATGAACATTACCTGTAGCGTAGCCCGAGACGGAGACCGGCCTCCATCAAAGAGTTGTTATTTAGTTGAACCCTTATATGAGCTTCCCACCAAAAGCCAAGCATACATGGTCTAGAGCTCCATCTATCTCAAAGCAAGAGATGGGCGTAAAATTACGGCGGATTTTTACCTCGAGAAACAACTCACATCCATTACCTCTAAAAACGTGGCATGTGTATACCGCAAACAAACGCTTTTAGCCCATCACCCGTGAGATTCCTAATGTGCCGGCTTCTCCGCAGAGGGCGGCCTCAAGCTTGGCCCGCGGCGAGAGGGGACGACCTGTCTCAGCCGCCGGCCTCAGGTCAAGGTCAGCGGCAGCGACCGGCCAGAGGTCAAAGTCAGCGCTCGGCCTGGCCATGAACGGCGTTGCGGCCTCCGGCGACTACGGCATGGACGACGACTACCATGATGCCGACGATACCATTCCACTGCACCAGGAGGACATCTATGGCGGCAGGTGAGTCTGCTGGGCTTAGGTCAAGCTGCCCTTCCGGCAGCTGTACTGCATTTTCATACTGCTTCATAGGATAAGCCGGTTGATGAGGGCAACAAGCATGGCAGAGTGCGACTTGTAGTCCTACTTGTAGGCTGTAGTGATTGTAACTAGTGGGGTATATTTTGTGTAGAGCGTTATACCTTGGTTTCGATTTCGCTATACCTCGTCGATTCAATGCAGCAAGTTCATAAAGGATATGGCATGATCGTGTGAGCAATTACTTCAGGAGTAATGCACATGACGCCGAGGGCTTGGTGATAAAGAATTGCATGTGATGTGTGGGAGATGATCTTTTCCGTTGTCAAGTTAAACCTAATGTTTTGGACGACAGAAGATATAAAATATGTCATCACCTGAAACCTGGAGAGTTAAAACTTAAGCAGGCTATTCAGATGTTTGCTTGGCGCCTTTGACTTACCACGCGATTTATAGCATAGCGTAACTCCCTAGCCCACTCGCTGGGTCGCAGATGATTTGCATCTCCACTGCTGCCTTGTGTACACAGAACTGTCTGGTCACAGCCTCTCAGTAATCGCCGAACACTTTCTCCTGGATGAAAGGACGTGAACGACGAAACCACCGAACTGCTTCAGCTAGCACGCCGCGCGCATAATTAAGCGCGTGAAGGTGTTTTGTCGCTTCATGCGACCTTCGGACCGCGCAAGCAATCTTTTTAGAGGCTGATGCCTGCTCCGTCAGCACATGCGTTGAGCAGAACCTTTGGAGTCGGCGTGACTGTAACGGCTGCCGCGTGGAGGACACCGCCGTGCGCTCTGTATGCAAAACACCGGCTGTACGCTGTTTATAACCGGTAGTTGGAGCGCCCGTGGACGCTGCCGGCGAGAGCTGACTCGCGTATGTGGGTCACGTGCTGTCCAATGCCGAACAGCGCTGCCCGACGAGGCCCGTGTCGGACAGCGTCCGACATCATCTTCTCAGAAACTCAGCGCGACTTGAGATGTGTCGCGGCGAAAAGCTCCTGTAGCCAGACAGCGAGCCATGTCAGAATAAAGCAAGGCAGATTTTGCAAGGTCTGTGGAGGTTAAATCATGGACGTAGGTTCTGGTTTCGGCCGGAGGTCCTCTGCCCTGGCTTCTGTGTCACGGCTGTGCCAGGAGCCCTTGTGTTCCGGCTGTGCGAAAGCTCCTGTGTCCTGAGTCCGCCTGCTTCGGCTGGGACTCACCCGTCCTTGTTGGGCAGGACCTCCTTCCTGTTACAATACTGTTGGCCCGGACCGTGGCTTTAGTCCCGTCTAGCGGCCTCTGACGCCTGGCCATCTGTCGTACGGACTGAGCGTGTGTGTATGTGTGTGTGTGTGTGTGTGTGTGTGTGTGTGTGTGTGTGTGTGTGTGTGTGTGTGTGTGTGTGTGTGTGTGTGTGTGTGTCTGTGTGTGTGTGTGTGTGTGTGTGTGTGTGTGTGTGTGTGTGTGTGTGTGTGTGTGTGTGTGTGTGTGTGTCTGTGTGTCTGTGTGTCTGTGTGTGTGTGTGTGCTGTATGTCTGTGTGTCACCCGGGTATCTAGGTCGACTTGCGCGTTTGTCACACTCGGTTGGCCACCGGCCCCGGCTAGCCATCGAAACGTGCACGGCGAGAGCTGACTCGTGCCGCCGTAGTAGATAATTCACGGGGGCTCAATCAGCCTGAATCAGACTGAGCGCCGTGCTTTTGGGAAAGCCGTTTTGTCTTCATGCTTGCCGTTTGTTTATTTGCAAGCGCAGCGTGAGCTTGCCATTCTACTATAGACGGTTGTTATCATCCGACACTTATCATTCTACAACACCGTTTTGCTGCCGAGGCTCAAAACTTCAGGATATTTAAATATAAGGTATTCTAGTCAACGTTATATATATATATATATATATATATATATATATATATATATATATATATATATATATATATATATGTACGTTTATATACAGATATATAGAGAGAGAGAGAGAGAGAGAGAGAGAGAGAGAGAGAGAGAGAGAGAGAGAGAGAGAGAGAGAGAGAGAGAGAGAGAGAGATATATATATATATATATATATATATATATATATATATATATATATATATATATATATATATATATATATATATGTATTTAGATGTGTTAAATCGAAGAGCGGTGAGAGGCAGATCTTTCCCTTCCGATTGCCGTCCCGCCTCACCACAGCCGGGGCTGCTTGACTTTCCACTCGGCCTGCGCCAGGCTATCGCCCTGTGATCCGAGCTGACTGTCTTGTTTGTTCTATTGTGTGTAAGACCGCTGACCTCAACTGAGCTCACGCAAGGCTCCAAAGGCAGTGGTAAACCCTGCACCACGCCCTACGAACCACCCATTCACAGCGGTAAATCCTGCCAACGTTCCGCGCCCTGCCATGTGTCTGTACAGAGATCTACGCGATGAAGTCGATTTTTAGAGGCGCGCGCTTTTGGAGCTGCGGACGTGGGAAAGCCCATTGGGAATGCCTCCGTCCCTGGCAGCGGCCAGCCGGGTGGGGTCTCTTCGTGTCCACCCTGACGCTCACAGGCAGGGGGTGGGGTGGGGGGGGGAGACACGCGATCCCCTCACGTCCTGCCGAGGTGTTTGAAACGGCCGATTGGTGGACGGTAGCATGGTGGTCGACGCTAACCATTACTGCTGGAATGGCGGATGTTTCGGAGGCTGGGAATATGTCGTTCAGTCGGGCTGGTCCTGTGATCACTGATCGCGGTACGGCAGTCAATAAACTTGGGCTGTATCGGAGGAACACACAACCAGGTTGAGGTCAGATCTAAGGTACGATACACCTCCAGCTGAGCTGAGCTCGCTCACGTTGAAGAGATGTATTGAGTTAATGATTTACCGATGCATCTTTCTCATGCGTTACTGAACGCGTCTGGTGGATGTCCCAGCTCATTATTGACCACTGATGCGGTGCTTGCCCGCCGCCCTGGCTGACTGTCATGTTCTCATCGTTATAGAAAATCGGTACAATAACTGTTCGTGGCATACCGGCGTCCAAGTGAGCCTAATGCTAACGTATCCCGTTAATGTTAGTGTCACAGACCACAGCGGTATTAAACGTTCCTTTGTTGTGCCTCCTGGTGCATGGCCTGTCCATCCCATAATGTCCTTCACCCCCCCCCCCCCCCTCCCTCCCCCATGCTTGGATGTGCCTGTCTGTCCCGCAATATCAACCGCGCCGCTGCAGGGATGTCCCATCTGTCCTGCCACGTCCCGGACAGGGCCTGCTGTCCAGCCCGTCCTGGACAGAGGTCTGCTGTACTGCCACGTCCCGGGCGGGGCCTGCTGTCCAGCCCGTCTTGGACAGAGGTCTGCTGTCCTGCCACGTCTGAGGCAGGGTCCGCTGTCCTGCCAGTTCTAGACGGAGGTCTGCTGTCCTGCCACGTCTGGGGCAGGGTCCGCTGTCCTGCCAGTCCTGGACGGAGGCCTGCTGTCCTGCCACGTCTGGGGCAGGGCGCGCCGTCCCGCTCGTCCTAAGTAGGGGGGGGGGGGGGTCTGCTGTCTCGCGACGTCCCGGGCGGGGTCTGCTGCATCGCCACGTCCCGAGCAGAGCGGGGTCTGCTTCCCGACACGACGCCCTGCCCTGCCGGTGGCATGTGCCGGCTCCACTCGGGCCGTAGTAAGACGTAATTGTCCAAGGCCAGCCGGTCGGCGCCCGAGCGGGGTTGTAATCGGTCCGGTTCGTGACCGGTGGGGGAGAGATCAGGCCTGATTCCAGGATAGCGTCATTTCCGCCATACGCAGTCAGGTGTGGTCCGCATCCGGCCACATACAGATGTGTAAACGCCAGACTTTTCCGGACCAGATCCGGACCCGCCGGGTCAGATCCGGACCAGATAGCCCCTGTGAAATCCAGTCCGGTCTGAAGGCACGTGACAAGGCTCGATCGCGTGCAGATCGTACCTCGGATATGCGTTATACGAGCCGCGCTGCTGTCAGGTCCGTCTCGGGATCGGATCTGACGCGGTGTCGATCCGAATTACCAGTCGTCTCTGCCTTCCAGCGGTGATCACGAACCTTCTGCGTCTGAGTCATTCCGACGCGCTGTTGCGCCACACCCCCCACTTTGATCTCGGCCAGACCTCCAAATTGACTTTGGGAATAGCGCATGGCTCAGGGCCACGGAATGTAGCGCTGTCCTGGGCCGGGGGCACACGCATTTCGCCCCGGTACACCGTGGTATGCACATTAATGTACCAGGCGACCAGACTCATGTTACGCCAGGAGTCAGGGTTGAATCCAGTATTCATGCGTTTAAGCTGATTCAAGCTGAAGTTATGGACGACAGACAAAGCCGTAACAGGCTAGAAACGCACCGCTAACCATGATTGTGTTAACATGCATCAACATGATTTCAAAGCACAAATCCATTGACCCCGAATGCTGCAAATGCCACCGCATCGATCCGCCAGGTGGCCTGTGGTCGTGACGCTGAGATGACCGGATTGTCGCCGCCCCCGAGCTGACGCTGCCTCCACTGACCTGCCGCAGCCGGCGCAGCGTGATGCCCGAGCTGAAGAAGTGGGACGTGTTCCGCGTCATCCCGCCCGACAACGACTCCGGCTCGGCCGCCGACCAGCGCTGCCTCGACATCACCATCAAGATTGTCAAGGTCATCGTCTACATCATCACCTTCGGCATCGTGCTGGCGTCCGGCGTCATCGCCAAGGGCACCACGCTCTTCATGACTTCGCAGCTCAAACAGCACAAGTCGCTGGAGTACTGCAACAAACGGATAGGTAAGGGAAAGGCCATGGACTTTTGGCGTGTAAGCACATGAATAAGCCCAGCAATGGTCTTAACGCACTGTTGCTGCATCCACTCTTATGCCAGGGCTTGAGACATCTGTACAGCATAGCTTCCCTCCCCACCTAAATTAGAACTAGCGTCCTTGCTCATTGCTCCCTGAAACTTTCACCGAAATCCATGCCCTCGCAATTAACTGCCAACTTCAGAAGCCTTACGATCGCGCGTACCTGACTACCCTCCATGCGTGCCTGGCTTTCTCTTTACTTCCTTGCTCCTGGGAAACTCAGTGGACAACAGCGCAGACTGTGTGATCATAAAAACCTACATGGCTGAGCTCTTTTCTTATCGCTGATAACGTCTCCGTTTTTACAAACTAAAGAGCATCAGGTCAGTATCGTCATCCTTTCACTTATTCCTGAAGCGCATGCAAAAAAGGTCCAGAGGAAATCGGTTGCACTTATTGGTAAGTTCATGGTAATGTGAAGCAGTACCTCGTAAGGGTATCACCCCATGCTGCTATTGGGGACATTTTGAGCAAGCCAATTTAATTGGTGTGTTGTCTACCAGACGGACTTCGGACTTTAGGACTTTGCCATGACTTTTACCATGGACTTAATAGGACAACCATGGACTGAGGTATGGTAGGGAGTGATGTCCTCATACCGTCAGTCGCCGCAAGCATGCCAGTTTGGGGCGCTGAGTCATCCCTATTCAAACATTCCAGGTATGGCTGTGTCACGTGACGCCCACAAGGGTCAGAGATCGCTATCTAAATCCAACCACGCTGTTTGGGTGGTGATAGCAGCAGGCGTGTCATCGGCGGCAGTGTCGGTCACGCAGCCCGCTCGTGCCCGGACCCCGACATGGCCGGCGCTGCCGAGCCGTCACACTTCCCGCCGGCAGGCTCATCCAGAGTCACTCACGCTGTCGTGGTGCTTACAGAGTGCATGACAGCTGCACGGGGACCTTGGGGCTACTCTGGCGCCATCTGGGGTCCACTTCCAAGCTTGGTCGCTGCCATGGCGGCCACACGCGCTCGGTCCCGCGCCGCCGAATGTGCGTGGGAGGGCCGGCCAAGGTCGGCCGATCGACTTTCATCTGCTGTTTGGGCCCGTCCCGACGCAGGGCGGCGGTGTGGGGTGGGTGGTGGTGATAGCGGGGCGGACATCGCCCCTCATCTGCTGTTTGGGCCCGTCCCAACGCAGGGCGGCGGTGTGGGGTGGGTGGTGGTGATAGCGGGCGGACATCGCTCCCATGTCGCCGCACCTGGCGGCAGGGGTGCGCCCGGGAGTCGGTCAGACGAAGAAATATTCTCTGAAAAGTATGCCTCAAAGGCGTCGGTTGAACTGTGTCATTCTTACGCCTCGAGGTTTACCTCGTCGGATGATAGAAATTAGTGCTGGGTTCGTTTCCTTTATTGTTTTTTCATGGGTTTGTACAGGCCAGACTCTGCATGGAGGGCATGCACAGTAACTGATGCAACTCAGGCTCTAGGTCGCCCAGGGACCGCAACTTATACTTTGGAGCAAATACAGAAGCTTTTCACTGGAACGGGCTTCCGTTTCTTGTAACGGTTCTATTAGTATTCGGCTTGGACGCTGTTTTACGAGCCAGTATCTCTTACCAGCCGCTACAAAACACCCCATGATTACGGGGTCACGGTGCGGTTGTTTTTCGGGACGTTTTAACTGCTTGGTGGTAACCCATTCAGCGCCACAACATTACGCGTCGATTCAATAGAAAGTGAAACTATTGTGTGCGTTTCGGTAGCATGACCTTATCTGCGATGCGTTCTAAACTTGGGTCGGCCAGTCAGCTCTACCAGAATCAATCCCCTTCGCCTCCGTTTGTCTTCATCGGCAGTATAGCTCATATCATGCCAAAAGACTATAGTAATAACGTCACAGACGTTTCCGCGCCCGTGAAAACAACCCACAGCCATCAAACTGCTCGTGAGGGCACCGGGCTACTGCTGTACCGGTCAGCGTCTCATAGCTGACCACAAGCCGGTACCGCAGCCGAGCGCGTCTGTCCGGCCGGCGGCCCAGCTCGGCCGCGCCAGCTGACGCCCCCGCTGCCCGCTGCGTCGCTGCCGTCCGCCGGTCCGGAATGGTGGCAGCGGTCGCGCTGAGCGCCCGCCGCCAGTTTCTCTCCCAGGCGGCCTCGGCCG